>NC_091046.1:17359390-17674791 GCF_963966145.1 Tenebrio molitor
TATTTGTCAGTTAAATATCAGTCGTGGCCAAGATTCCGTGTCCGGAATAGTACAGTGGTTGCAAAAAAAAAAAAAAACGGGAAATGAAAAATTTCCTGGTGTAAATTTGGTTTTATCAATTTGTCATTTAACTGTCTTGAAAAATAATTTTTACAAATATCTGAATTTTGACCCTAATTCGAACCTATCTTGTTTTGATGGAAAAACTAGAGGAAAAGTGTATTACAAATGTACGAACCTAGAGGCAGCCCGATACTGACGATACTACGTGGTTGAAATACACGTGAACCAAATTTATACCGTACGATCAACAATTATTTATATCAAAGAAACCTTTGAAATTTTGGACGCATGTATACTCAATTTCATATAAATGTGCATCTAAGCAAGCCATGAAAATCTGATTTTCTGTTGGTAGTAAAGCTAAAGCTAGTGACTTTGACTTTCAAAGTTGCTTGCTCTGCGCAAAACCGATTTGACTAATTTTTCAGTTTTTGTCCATTTTAACATTGCTGATTTCAAAAGCAATGTTACGTCTTTTTACTGATTAAATTAAAGTAATTCTTAGTTGTTTTTGTCTTTGTATTTTTACCAAGTAAAGATTTATTGGACATGACCTTCATAAATGTGACTTTTGTAATGTAACTAAATTAAAGGTGCTTTTACAAATGCACAGCTCACTTGATGAACATTTATATGAAATCAATTATATGTATTTCCAAATCTAGATGTTCATGCTCTGGATGTATCAATTTAAATTTGGAAATTTTTGCCGAAACTCAGCCAAACAGGCTGATGTCCATTCTCCATTATTGAAAACATCATTACGATTCAATCATGAATCTTTTATGTTCTGAAGTAAAAACCATTTTTGCGTTAAAATTTGATTAATAGTGACAGTTGCTTGACGTTTATTAGCTGAGTTAGTAAAGATACGAAAAATCAGACACTGTCATAGTCATAGCCGCCCCTTATCTAACTAATTGTTGATCGCACGGTACAAGAAACAAGAAACTAGGCATACAAGAATAAATAGAATAGAAATGAATAAAACATAACAATATTAAAAACTGCAGAATAAAAAGTGAAATATGAAAATGTGATCAACGATGGGGTTGATAGTACATTGAAGAAAATACAGTAGAAATAAGAAGAAAAGAAACAATGGTTCGACATTGAATGCAGAACGGAATTGAAACAAATTAAGACTGCATATACTACAAAGAGAAACCCAGGAGACTAAAACTGAATATGAGCAACAATGAAGAAAAACGAAAAAGATACTAAGAGAAAAAAGAGAAAATGCCATGAAAATATACCAAGGGCCGGTTGCACCAACGCCAGTTAAAATTAATTGTAGGTTAAAATGCTTCGTTACTTTAGTTATAACAATGTTTTCGTATATTTTAATTGGTGCGATTCTGTTTTAAAATTTTCCAATATTGCTATATAACAAGGTTGTAGTTGCTATGATATGAAGCTGTTGATTGGTTTGATCTATGCAAAATCAATGTTGTTCAGTAACAATGTTGCTAAATTTTGAAACAGAATCGCACTTAGTATGTAGTTAACTTTAACTCACGTTGGTGCAACCGGCCCTAAGAGTAATAGAGGACAATTATGAAACCAAACAAATTAAAAATCTGCATAAACTATAAAGGAATGAGGAATGAAAGAAGAAGGTACCAAGCCAAAACAGTTTAGGTACTACAAAGATAAAGAGGTGCAGGTATTCACAACTGAAGACATATTAAGAAATGGAAGGAATATGTACATATATTAAAAATATGCATATTTCTATCTTTTGCAAACATAAAAGTTGATAACAATTTAATATTTCATTAAAATCCGTAGAAAATGTCTTTGCTCTCAAATAGTTGCTTTAGCGAATTGCAAACATTTTAAAATGAAATTTTACAATCTTGCACTATGATGTACCTACTAAAATATATCGACTTTAGTTTAATAAACAAACTACATACAGGTGTCCGGAAAATGGGGCACTAACTACTTAATATCTTATCGAGGATGTTTAAATGTAGTATTCCGGACACGGAATCTTGGCCAACATTGTTTTGACATTTCTAAAAAAATGATGTAAACCACTCATTAGCGTAATTAATAAATGACAATTATTAAAAATCACTTATAATCTGTTTCAAAATCAAAAATCCACTACCTGTTGAATTATGTTAGCAGAAAAAAGAAATCCCTAGAATAAGTTTCATTTTTTTGGGTTGGCCCAACCTCCCGCCAAAATTTGACATTGAACTGTTGAGTTTATTTACGTAACACAAAAGAATTATTATGTACAAAAAGGTGGTAGCTACCATATCATAACTTTTGAGTGATATAAGATATAATAAAATGAGAACAAAAAAACACGATGAATTACGACCTAAATGACTGTCAATAGTTTTCTTTCATAACCCCACTTTTTTCTGACGTTGCAAACCGTGGAGGGAGAAAAGATTGGAGATGGCACTTCCTATGCTTCCCATGTTAAAAATCCGTACCCTCTAAAAGCACGTGCAACAACCTTTTATGACCCAGTCCACAATGCGCTAGATAAAGAAGCACAATGCGTGTGGAAGGAAGGCGAAGGAAGCCATTGGCCTAGCATCTATATTCAGAAACCTTTTATGACTCTGTAGTACACGTATTTGAATTAGTGCCATCTCCAGTCTTTTCTCCCTCCACGTTGCAAACACACTAAAAACAAACGTTGGCGACGTTGTCGGTTGTATTTTCGAGGTAGAATGCAGCGTTGGTGGATTTTTGATTTTGAAACAGATTATAGAAGTTTTTATTCTGACATCAAAAAAGCAAGGAAATGGCATTATCGAGTCAAAAGCTGGGTTATATTCAATAAAAGCCAGTTCACACATATTTGTCAGTTAAATGTCAGTTATGGCTAACATTCCATGTCCGGAATAGTACCTACATGAAAAAAATATGGAAAAAAATTAATTATTGCAAAAATGTAAATGTACAATGTAAACAAAGATATACTCGTACATCATTACCTTGCGGTGTTGCCGTAGTGGATTTAAGATAATTTTTACGATTTCCTAAACTTCTAAATTCTCTATTATGCAGGATGGGATATTGGTAGTGTCTTGCGAAGGCAGCGGAGCAGTTCGAAAACGTACAGAAATTGCTGCTAAAGCTTGTTTGACACGATACTAAATTTTTGAGAAAATTTACTAGTAAATGAGAGAGGACCAATGAATGATCAGGATCTGACAAAGACAGACTATGATCCTGATGGTTCATTGGTCCTGTCGAGGGTCTCTCTCATTTCCTAACAAATTTACTACGAAATTTAGCATCGTGTCAAACAAGCTTAATGCTCAAGATATAATGGAAAATGTACCAAAAACATCTATCTGTCAATTGAGTCAGCAAATTAATCTCTCTGTTGGAACAACGGACTAACGGACACAAGAATTTACATCTTTACCCATACCATCACTGTTACCAAACGTGTGGCCAGAGACATGTCCTGCTCTAATAAAAAAAAAAAATTGATAACCAGCATTCACATTAGGTACAGTTGTGTTAAAAAAGATGTTGTACAGAATTTGTAGTGTGTGAACTTGTACAGTCGTTCACCAAAATAAAATAGGACAAAGTGTTACCTTAGACAGTTTCACAATTCAAAGATTTGTGTAGTGTAACTGGGACGTATGTGTCTCAGATTACAACTTGATTTAACTTGACGATTGATCTACAAAAAGTTAGGTTGTGTTTTTAGCACTGCATTTTTATTTATGTTTAATTCGGCAGCAATTGCACGTACTGATACCCCATCCCTTAATCTTGTGGTGATTACCGCTTTCTGTTTTGGCGTTAAGTTCGGCATTATAATTATCTAATAGTGATATTAAGTGATTAATATCGTCGAATGATGACACTTATCAGATTTTTTTTTAAATTCTTGACACTTTTGTTTCCTAAGAGATGGATTTTGCAAAAATATCGAATTACACAATCGAAATTTACTTTGTCCCATTTCATTTTGGTCAACGACTGTACGTGACTTCGTAAAGTTCAAAAAGTGTCGTACAACCTTTGTTGCGTGTACGCTTCCTGGCAACACGTAATACTGCTTATTGAACACAAAAATAGAAAAAACAAGTTCCACATAAAGACAAAGACACATCCATGGTGATTTTCTGATATTTTTCAAATCCGACACACAACCCTAAAGTAGCTGTACAACACTTTAATGAACACAACTAAATAGTAATGTTTGGTTGTTAATGTTTCGAGGGTAATGTGGGCTGAACATTGAACAATGTTTCCATGCTTTTTTTGCTGCCTGAACAATTAGCAGATTTCATTTATTTGTCAAAGTTGACAAGTGACAAATTGACAAAGTATAAACTTTTCAAAGCAATTTAACTGCAAAACTCCTAATGATAATAAAATAACAACCATTGTTGAATTGTACATTTTAGCCAAAATATATTTTTTAATAAAATGTTAATTAATTAAGTCCTTGAAGTCACATTTAAAACCAAAAAAAAAGTTGTCCCAGTTTATATGAACAAGTGAAATTGAGAGTTACCTACGTTACAATAGTTGTCCCAGTTTTATTTGAACATGACTGTACAAGTCGCAAAACGTGCAAAACGTCTTCTATTAATGTTTGAACGTCAAAATATGTTACTGTTAATTTATTCTTCTATTTTCAACGCTCCGATTTAAAAATCATTCATTAGGTATAAAAACATTTTTAGAAAGTGCCAACTTACAAAAAACGAATTATTTTTACAATTATAAAATAACAACAGTGTCCAACACAAAACAATCTAACGAAAATTTGATTTATCTCACGACAAGATCCTTATTACTAAATAAATCATGTTATAAACAAAGTGTAAGTGCATTTTATTGTGAAAAAATTCAGTTCGTGTTATGTACGAGTACGAGTACGAGTATAATGAAGTATTTACGAAGTTCCTTATGACCTTAATCTTGTATGCTGAAAAGTGCATGCTACGTCGGGAGGCGCACGAACTTTATCAAGATCTAGTTTTTTTTTGTATTGTAAAAGCAATCCTTTGTTTAACAGAATTTTAATTTATGTTAGTTACTTGCGGCTCCTATGTTTTACCTCGTTTATAAGTGTTATCAGAGTTCATTCCACGTAATTTAAAATTCATCTTTTCTTTATTTTCGAGAATACTAATTAAATGGAATGTTTTGTAATTTAAGAAACAAGATAAGTTTTTATTTATAATAACCATAAAAAATACAAAAAAAGAGAAACCCAAAGCGAGGAAATTAATTAGTGGTGTCTGGTGTGATAGTGCATGTATCTAAAGGCGGCCTTACACCATGGCAACAATTGGCAACATGTTGCCTGCAACATTTTTTAATAATGATCGGCAACATTACTAAAAAATGTTGCAGACAACATCTTTCCAATTGTTGCCTTGGTGTAAGGCCGCCTTAATGCAATTATAACGTAATTTGTCATTGTAACAGATAAACACAATGATAAGAAATTTTACATACATAAGCTGTTTAGATGCCATAATTACTAACTAAATGATAAGTGATAAAAATTAACGATTTGAATCAGAATGCATACTACTGCCACATCGTAATGTTCATCACGGACATGTTTGTAAATGTTCAAAATCGGTTTTTTTCGAATACAGATAAGGGCGAATTATTTTTTCGTTGAATATAATTTGTTCTGTGCATCTCATCGATAATCACTTTATAAAAACCCTTAACCAAACTAGCCCTTAATTACTTAATACGTAATACACAGTGACAGGAATTGATATTTATTGTGGCATATAGCATCGTGGATTGAAGTAATTTACAAAATTGAAATAGGAATCTAGTGAACTATTGAAAGTGTATATTGGGCTGCCTGACTTTTTATACAGCATTAAAAAATGAACTATAGGGGTTTCTTGCATTTTGGGTTGCATATAACGAAATTTTCATCGAAAGTCTCATGTGAATAACCCTGTATACATATATTGGGTGATTCAAAATGATGGTGGATAAGTATGGGATCTATGTACGATCTATGTGGGAACTGTGTGGGTAGGATAGAGTTGACATTTCTTTGACTTTGATAGTCGCGCAATTTTGAAAATTGTCAAGTCAATGTGCATTGGTATAAAAAAAATCAAATGCACGCTTATGAAATGTCAGACAAATGTCAACTCTACCCCATCCACACAGTTGCCACATACATTTTCGTATATAGTTGCCATACTTATCCACAATCATTTTGAATCACCCAATATATTTGAATTTGAAAGTGGTCAACGACTTCAGTTTTCATTTACAGATTTTTCACTGGTTTATAGGTCCGTCTTCGCGCAGATATTTCCAAGGTCACAGCCTATGAGACAATCCAACACTTCTATCGGTCTAGTCGAAATCTGGATTCACTGTGAAGAGCTCGATTTGTCATGTAAACCAAATTCGATTCGTAGATTGACTGGCACGTGTATAAATATTGCTATTTCTTTTAACTTTACGGTTTTGTTCCATTCTCTTAATGTATTTTTTCGAATTTGCGTCTCTAATAGGTCTATTAGTGTATTCAAGTTGGAGTGGTTTATGGTTATCTATTAAAGCACTCGTGGTTTAATAGATCTCTAAGAAAATTTTTGTCAATATTTCAGTGTATTGTTACACCAAAAAAACTTCCAATATTAATATTCAAAATCTACTTTTTAACATCTGCTGCAGATGCAGTTCCATCCGTTACCTTGAATTACCCATTAATACAATTAATACAAAATTCCATAGAAAATGAATGTTTAATTTTTCTATTTAAAAATTTAAAAAAGTGCAAATTCGAAAAAATATCATAAAAAACTCGTTTCATAAGGGCATTGGCGCACTCGTCCCATAGAAAACTCCCCTACGGCTCGTTTTCTACACCTGGGACTCGTGCACCAAATCAACCCTTATAAAACTTGTTCTTTAATAAAGGGTTATTCACGTAAGATGACCAGCTTGACCAGGTAAAAATGCAACCCAAAAGACAATTCACAAAGCAATCTCGATCCCTATTACATTATCCGTCATTATCACAATGCGCATAAAACACAGACAGCTTTTAACGTCAGCTTAGTAAATGTTCTGACAGAAAAATACTTCTCTCAGCAAAATATGATTTATTTAATAACATTCAATTAAATTATAATAATAAAGTAATAGGTAAGTAGGATCATATCGGTTCTGTCATCGTTCGAAAACCTTTTCAAATACTAAATATGTACGAACAATGCAATAACAGATATACCTTTCAAATTAATAGAATGCCTACTTGGATTAGTGATTTAATTTTTAAATACCAAAACACAATTAATGCTTTGTAAAGTATATTTTGGGTTGTATTTTTACCTGATCAGGCTCGTCATCTTACGTGAATAAACCTGTATACTACTACACTGAACTCCAAAATTAGCGCATCACTTTGATTTTTTTAATTAAAAAAGCAAGTGTTGAAACATTAAAAAAATATATGTATTAACAACAATAACAGCTGAACCATGGGAAATATTTTCAACATATTTTCTTACAAAAAAAGTACATAAATGTTAAAAAAAATACAAACATTCGAAAAGGTAACATCACGAGTAAAAATGAGAAATGTAAAAAAAAAACATCTAAATTTAAAGATTATTTTCCTGAAATCTTGTATTGTCTCCTCTAGCGTTAATTACAGCTGGATAACGTTCCGGCATGTTAGGAATGAGGTTTCTGTTATGGTTTTGGCCTATATTTTCCCAAATATCCAGAAGTGCTCTTGTTAACTGACTGAAGTGATTTAGATGCCCTTCCATTGCCAGTAACCGTTTTTCCATATTATCCCATAACTGGTGAGTTGGGTTGAGGTTCCAAGATGTTAGTGATATATGATATATCGATGTGCATTTAAATTGCGTCTATCTAAAACCACCAGCTCTGTAGCTACGTCTAAAGATATTTCTATCCATACCACTACTGACCCTCCTCCAAAACTCTCTTTAGTAACGAAATTTCATTGCGCATATTGCTCACCAGGTCGTCTATATACTATTACCTGTCCGTCAGACTCGTATAGACAGAACCTGGATTCATCAAAGACCAAAACTCTGCGCCAATCTTGTTCGACCCAATTGACATGTTCTAATGCAAAGTTTAAGCAGGCCCTGCAAAGGGCTGCAGTTAACTTGGGTCCAGTAGCTGGTCTTCTCGGATGTATCTGATCCTCCTTTAGTCGTTTTCTAACCGTATTTTCACTCAGATGGAGTGCATATTGTCTAACATGCGATCTTAAAAAATAGGAGAGCATTGAGAAACCCTTCTCTAATGCTTATTAATCTTAAGTATTGGTCCTGGTGAGGTGTTGTGATTCGTTTTCGGCCTTGTCCAGGTCTCCTTGTGTGTCGTCCAGTCTCCCGACGTCTTCTTAGAACTTTAGATACGATAGACTGGTTCGAATCAAAGCGATATGCTATAGTCCTCTCATTCTTTTCACTCTGAGCTAACAAAAGCACTTGCACGGACTTTTTAAATGCTAAGTTCTTCCTAACATCGTCCATGTTAAAAGTAAATTAAGATTTGCGTCAATACTGATTCAATTTTTCAACTGCTATTAAAAAATTATTTTCTAGTAAATTTCAAAATTGAACAAAATAGTTATTTTTATATTAAGTGCGCGAAGAGAGTGTTTTTTGTGCATGAAAAGGTCTTTTACGCCGAGACGAAGGTCGAGGCAGTATAAGCCTTTGAATGCACAAAAACATCTTCGCGCACGAAATATAAACAATATTTTTTCTATAATTGATTCAAAAAATTGAAATTAAAAATTCAAATTTTTGAAGGAACTCTGAAGTTTCAATGCAGTGACCATGTTGCTAGGTAACTAATAAAAAACAGTGCGTGAAATGAAAAACAGAAATAGTCGTATGCGTGAAATTGCATTTCACACACTGTTTTGTATGGTTTCTATGGTTTCGATCTTACTAACAATGCAAAAAAAAATACACGTCAGAAAATGACCCACTTCAGGCACAGATAACTATGCGTGAATTTCAATTTTTTGAATCAATTATAGAAAAACGATATTTTTGCTCATTTTTGTAAACAGTGGCTGAAAATTTTAATTACATTTGTAGCATTATCTATGCTTCCCCTCTATTTTCAGTGTGTGTAACAATTTTTTGCTTTAAAGTAAAACTCTTCAAAAAAATCGTAAAAATTCAAGTGATGCGTTAATTTTGGAGTTCAGTGTATTTTATTTATTGGTCATTCGAAAAGCGACAAAAGTAGTTATAGTGTTTAGTTCAATGATTCGTAAAATTCAGTCAAAATAGTATATTATGTTATTAAGAGCAAAAATGAAGTTTTATGTGCTGAGACTGGTAGTATGGCTGCCGAAAGAAGTGAGGCAGACAAACCAGCCAAAGCACATAAAACAATCAATTACACGAAATATTTAATAATTAAATTATCCCTTTAAAAAAAAGCCTTTAAAAAAAGAGAAATAACGAACTTATTACCTAATATTTAACCGGTTCCACTGTGGTGTAAGACGAGTCGCCCATTGTAGACATGTCGATGGATGTCAGATCAGATGTCAAATGTCAAAAATAGCGCAAGATAGCCCTTCAGTGTTAAAAAGTAAACAGTTGTAAGTTATGTTATAATCGTTTACTATTCACGTTTTGATAATTTTTGTTATACAATGTGTCCCCGGATAGGTGAAACGTATCTTGTAAAAGATAAAAAAAAATTCTATTTAAATTTTTATTTTTTGGGGTTTAGCCCTGCTTGGTTAAAGACTAATTTTTAACAGGATTTTGGTTTTGAAAAGTCAAGTATGCCTCGGAAATTTTCAAAAAACCTATTTTTCTGTAATGTGCCTTTTATGTGGTAAATATGACAAAAAGTTATTAAGAAAAGTGTTTATAATCAACATCTAGGCCCCTAGGCAAAATTTCAAAATTATCGGCCATGATTTTTCATTTTTTTTTCCATTTAATCTAAGGTTTTTATTTATTTTTATTTAATTAATTGTAACTTTTTAGTGTTAAGTCAGTAACTTGTATGTAGTAATAATCTAAGTGTGAATTTTTTTTTACTCATGTAAGAGAACCGTTAAAAATAAAATTCTTTGATTTGCGAAATAAACATTAAATAGATGAAAAACCATAGTTGGCCGTTGATTTTGAAATTTGGTATAGGGACCTAGGTTCATTCTAAATAACTTTTTGTCGTATTTGTCACATAAAAGGCACTTTACTCTACAGAAAATTAGTTTTTTTTGAAAATTTCCAATGCATACTTGATTTTTCAAAACTAAAATTATGTTAGAAATTAGTCTTTAATCAAGCAGAGCTAAATCATAGAAAATGAAAATTAAAATCGAGAATTTTTTATCTTTTACAAGAGTCGTTTCATCTATCCGGGGACACACTGTATTTAGCGAATATCTGCAGTATGGCCGTTGCACCGACAAGCGTTAGTCACACCTAGTATCCATATATAGAGTGTCTATAAAAGAACATACAGTATGTTATTGAAATGCATTAAGAAAATTTAAACGGTGATAGAACTCATCAAAACAAATTAGGTACTTTTCTGTTTACCATTTTTTCGAAAAATCTTTTTAAACCCAGATAAAATTTTAATTAGTTTGATCGTAAATTCTAGTACCCGCCAATGTCTCCTTGATAATCAAGAAAAAACCAATTCTTTATTCGTAGTAAGTTACGCACCACACTTGATCAAGGGCACTAACCTTCAAATTAAATGTTCGAAATGACGCCCTCCGTTATCGATGCACGCTTATGCCCTTCGAGCCATAGAAGCTTGAGTTCTCACCAACATGTCGGAATTTCGTCGAATTGACTCGGCAGCATTATTCACACGAACAGTTAATTCTTCGACGGTGTTAACTGGAGTCTCATACACAATCTGATTTAAATGACCCCATAGAAAAAGTCACACGGATTTAAGTCCGGTGAACGAGCTGGCCATAAAACTGGTCCATTACGACCTATCCACCGATTTTCTAAATTAGCGTCCAACCAATTTTTAACACCTCGTGCACTATGAGTGGGTGCTCCGTCATGTAAGTACCACATACCCCTCCGAACTTGCAACGGCACGTCATCCAAAAGGTCACTCAGCTCATTTTGTAAAAAATTTAAATATCCTTCACCATTTAAATGTGGAGGTAAGACATGTGGCCCGCTCAAACGATTCCCACACGTTAATCGAAAATCTTTGTTGGAAACCACGTTCTCGGATTTAGTGTGGATTTTCTTCCGACCAGATGTGGGTATTATGGGAATTGAAAACTCCATCTCGAGTAAATCCTGCTTCATCTCTGGTTAAGACGATGCTTAAAAAATTGGGTTCTTCGTCGATTTTTTGAAGAAGCCATTGACAAAATGCAATTCGACGTGGTGGATCTTCTGGTTTTAAGTGTTGGACACGTTGAAGATGATAACGATGTAATCCTTGTTCGTGCAGCGTTCTCCAAATTGTGAAACTGGAAACACCCATTCGTAATGCAAGTCGTGGGCAACTAACATTCGGTTCTTCCTCAACAGCTTGCAGAATTTCAGGCTCCAAGTCCAAGAGACGCCGAGATCTTGAACGGCCTCTATTTCGGTTGACAGGACTAAAAGTACCATAATCCCTTAAATGCTGGATAGCATTCACAAAGGTACGTTCACAGGGAACTTGGCGACCGGGAAATCTCTCCATGTACAAACGCCTGGCTGCACCAGCATTCGATAAAGCTTCCCCGTAGATCAGCACCATGTCTGTTCACTCCGGATTAGTGTACTGCACCATTTTTGACGATAATTACGGGAAATTCACTTTCCAATAAATTGTAATTACGGCCGCATGCAGGTGAAGGACGTGACTAAATTGTGTCAGTAAGATTTTGCAAGACCTATCCGCCTGGGTTTTTGCCGTATTTATTTTTTTTGTGTTAACCTTTTTCGTACGAAGCCGCTGTTCTTCCACCGTGCCATCCATAAACGACTCGATGACACGGAATACGATGAAAATAAATGTAAGTATAAATTTGAGTTTTCGAGAAAATGGTAAATAGAAAAGTAATTTGTTTTGATGAGTTCTATCACCGTTTAAATTTTCTTAACGCATTTCAATAACACGCTGTATATCAAGAGTCCTGTGGAACTCGAATATACGGTTTGTTTAAGTTGGTAACACTGGATCGTATTTTAAATCGTATAACAGGAGTAACTTCCGGTTGTTGGTGGCTTGTCTTTGTTAATGCTATACCTATATCAGATATTTGTCAAATAAACCAACAAAACATATCGAGTTGCAGTGTTATAAATAACCCAATTACAAAATTTTCTTAATTGTATTGCCAACTTAAACAGTCCTTCTTGATCACCCGGTATATTATTTTTGCCGCTTTGTAGCATATTGTGGTACGAAATAGAAATACAGAGGTTATGTAACTTAATTAATGACAGGTTCTTTGATTTTTACAATGAAAGCAATTAAATGCCTTCGTGAGGCAGCAATCCACACTCTAACCTTTATTGGATGCAATCGGGATTCTACAAATGCATGTGGATTTTCTGAACTCCATATTCTAGTTTTGTGCTTCGTCCAAAAAAAAACAACTGATGTTTCATAAGTAATAATCTGCAAGCAAAGTTAAAAAATTAAATTGTTTAATTCAATTCATTATTACGAACCAATTGCAGTGTTCTAAGCGCCTCTCAGAATCACCTGGTCGAAGTTCCAGAAGTGTTGTGATTTTGTGAATAGAAGTTCAGGTTTTTTCTAATAATTTTTTGACAAGTAGAGAGTGGTACATCAGCCTGAAGTGATAACTTCCTGAGAGATTTTTTTGAGATTTGTTCCATTCATTGGCGGAAATCTTCAATAATTTCTTCTTTCACTGACGGTCTGCCGTCACTTTTATCTTTTTTAACACTTCCAGTTGCCACAAATCTATCCACAATCCTTCTAATGTGTGGAATTAAATTTGCTTCTACGATGTTGTCATTTGGAAATTTTGCGAAAAATTCTTCCTTGCAAGCGTTTATAGAATAAACCCACTCTGCATTCTGCAGGGTACCATTTCGGTAACACGACATCACACTGAAGGTGTTTTGCTTGAGCGATAAAACCATTTCGGTTTACTGAAAAGATTGCTTATTACTTACTGTAAACGTACGAAAATAAATATCTTAAGCAGGATTTATATTTAGTTCCATATACATATAGCATAACATAGCCAAAAATCATGAACATAACCAAGGCGGTCTCTATTTTAACAGGCCGTGACACTGACTTCAGAAAGTGGTCTGTGGAATGGCCCACTAACGTCTGACAACGTTGCTTCGCCAACCTTTAAAAAAAGTTACTAGTTTTGAAATAGAGACCGCCTTGACATAACATAACTTTTGAAATTCAATTTACAGTTCATGACAAAACGTGATATGACTGTTGACTTTTTCACTGTCAAACTAATTGTCAAATGTGTTTTGTGAAGACGAGGTTTTAGAAGCTGCTGCCTGGACGGTGGTCTTACACGAAATAGGTCGTAATAAAGGAAAAAGGAAGAAACCACAAAAAAAAAACGCGTTACAAAAACACGGATAAATCAGCTGCTCATCATTTCCTTCGTCACACCGTCCTCAAAGTCTTTGGCAGACCTATCGTACAGTGCCTTGAACCTTTCAACACACTGTACGATTAGAATTTCCTTCGTATTTTCCACCTTTTCAATAATGTTTTTAAATTGAATTTATTGACAGCGTATAACCTGTTCACGTTGGATTGAACATCAGTGGTGCAAATCGCACACATTTGGCATTAACTTTCATAATGAGTTGTCATTGTAACAGGTCACTCATTTGCACCACAGCTGTTTTTTCCAACGTGAACAGGTATTACTTATACGTAACCGTTTCTATGGAAAAATATTTAAATTCCGTAACTTTCATGGTACCTACATAACATAATAATTGAAATTGGCCAATTCATATCGTCGGCTTTCTTTAGAAACCGTGTTTAATTAGCAACATTTTTCTGGAAAACTGTTGCAAATTCTTATTTTTTATGTTAGCTTTTTGAAGTAAAGTGCAAAAAATGTGTATTAAAGTTTTGTATAGTATTTTATCAAAACAGTCTGCTGATTGTATTATGAAACTTATTGAAATAATTAATAATTATTTAAATAACTATTTGCGAAGATTGACCTCAAAACTAGTCTGTTTTCAAAGTCGTAATATTGTAAATTCGTATTTATCACCACACCAACTTGGAGTGGCAACTAAACTAGGATGCGAAGCAGCAATTCATACCACACGAACCTTTGTTAATAACGATCAATAGAATAATAGAATTTAAATGCCCTTAACTCTGTAGCAAATTTCAAAGAATTCCAACAAACGGTTTGATAGGTTTAATAAAAAGAGCCTCAAACGGTAGCTACGTTTATTTATTTTTGAATTAAATTAAAAAAAAAATTTAGGGTTGTTATGTAAACTATTATTATATGCCGTTCACGATTATTTTAAACACGCAGGAGGCCGCGATATTTTTTTGTTAGATTGGCGTTAGGTCCTGTCATATGACGTTTCGTTTTTAAATATTCGCATTGTTGTCAATTCCGTCATTAATTTGGTTAATAAGAATTTACCCAGAACTGCCCTACAAATATGTATGTTTCATTTCAGTTACAATTTTACGATTATTGTTCCTAATGCGTTCAATTATTTAAAAAATGTAACAACTTGGGAGCAGTGTTCGGTTGAATTATAACCTAAAATAGATTTATTAAGACAAATCACAATACTGCCAACTAAAATGTCAGATTTTCATAGATAGTCCGAATTTGAAATAATCGTGAATGGTTTATACTACGACCTGCTAGATAGTCAGAGTGTCTATAGCGGCCTGGGCGTAGATCGAAAAATCCTATGTTCTCATGATTCTGACGTTTAGGGTTGATTTCGGGGGTTGCTGTTAGCAACTAACTGTCATGCTATCACATCGTCATGTGCATCGTGACAATTTTGACATGCAGTCCACACACATGTATCTGCATGATGCATGCAGTCATACGTAGTTGTCCAGTGATAAATGATACATTAGGTATTTTAATTGTAATTACAGTTTGGATATTCTAAATGGCAAAAGCAAAATGTTGCGCACTGGTTCGGTTGTGCGGGAGGGACAAAGTTTCGGCGCCGCGTTTTTTGAAAATATCTAGGTCAGTGGCGAGTGCAAATTCATAGAATAATAATTTGCCCAAAATGATATTATATTCAAAACTGTACAAAACGTAAAATATCCTTTCCACTCATTTCCACCAAGAATGGCACGGATTAATTAAGCAAATATAGATAATTGTTTTGTTGTGGACCCATCTTTCTCTGAAATGACCCGCTTAAGAAATAATGTAGGTACTGCAAATCCAAGAATGAGATTATAATTTTAATATTAATCTAGAAATAGGTTTACAACATTACAACTAACGGAATTTGTTGTTGCTGCATTTACCGCAATATCAGTTCTAATATGATAAAAAAGCCAGTTCATAAACACTAACAGCAAAATGCTAAAAACCAGAAACACCACACAGAACTAGCATCAACAAAATTAATAAAATTGTTGTCATTAAAGCTACTTTTAAACTGCGACACTCTTTGAGTCTTTGACACTGCATTTTGACAACTTCACTGAATTCATTACATTTGTTTATGAGGTTATGATTATTTAGTGACAGTCCCCCCTAAAGTGGCGCCGTGGAGATCACAGGCACTAAAGCTTCGCCCAGGCAGATGTATAGTGAAATATGTCAATCATCAAGACGGCGGTGGTTTATACATATGATACATCGTTGAATTCAGAAAAACAAATTCTTTTCAAAAATCATAAAATTAACCCCTGTTGCTATTTAAAAAAATTCTAGTTAGCTTTGTATATCGAAAACAAATGATCGTATAAAACTGAAAAAATTGCGAAGAATAGAATTTAAATGCTCTTAACTCCATACCAAATCTCAAGGATTTCCAAGAAACCATTCTCGAGATATTTAACTATTGCCATACTTTGTAGCGACCTGTATAATAACTAAAAACTAAGCTAACTAAATAAATAAAACAGTGATTCAAAACCAATAACCAATTAACAAATTAGCAATTATCCCTCCCCACATATTGTCCTTCTTCTCCACTCAACATTCTTCATCCATTCGATCCCTCTTCCATCCTCATTCAACATTTCTTCTCTACTCTCGTCTCTCTCTCTCTCTCTCTCAATTCTACGCATTCATTCAACAAATGCTCTATCGTCTCCTTTTTTTCTCCACACATCCTGCACACTCTAATCCTATCCTCATTCCAATATTTATTCTCTCTCTCCTCATTTCCACACCTAAATCTTGCTATTATCACTCTCTCCTTTCTACTCTCTCTTCCTAGGTACTTTGGTAGTTCTTCCGTTATTATTTTTTCATACTTCCCATTGTGCCTAGATTCCCTAATTCTCTTTCTTCTGTCCTGCACTTGCACATCTCTGTCTCTCACCACCAATTCATCTGTCATTGTCACAGAAGTAGTTTTATCCGACTTCAAAAAAGTTATCAATTTATCTCAGGAAATTGGCGTTGAATTAAACTTTAACAAATGCAAGATCTTTTGCTGTTCTGGAGACATAGATTTAAAAGTCATAAAGGAATTTCAAAATTTAGCACCAGGCATTAAAATCTGTGACCGAGAAGGTTTATCTCTTTTAGGGTCTCCAATCTTTGACCAAGGTTTCAAAAACACTGTCGAAAAAACTATAATTACTCCTTAACAGACACGTGGCTTATATTTTAATCAAAAACTGTCTTTTCATACCAAAATTTAATTTTTTATTAAGAACAACTCCATTTTGGAAATTTTCTAATTATGTTAATTCAATTGATTCTTCTTTAAAGTCTTGTTTAGAGAGAATACTTAATTTACGTTTAACTGATTTAGAATGGCGTCAGTCCACTTTACCGATTAGATTTGGTGGTCTGGGAATTCGTCGCATTTCCGATATTTTTGCCTCCCTGCTTTCCTATTTTCAATTAATGGGGTTAAAGAGCTCGTTTCTTAATTACTAAATTCAAAGGATAATGAGCTTATTATTCACCATTATGATGAAGCTTTAGCAGTCTGAGATGTAGAAAATGAGAACGAAAGAGCAACAATCCCACAATTTCAGAAAAATTGGGATAATATTAATATCAAACGAATAATTGCCAATGACTTAATCTTTAATTGATCTAGAGACTTGATTCGTTTAAGGCTTTGCAATGCAGAGAATCAGGATCTTGGTTACATGCAACACCTTCTCCTAATATTGGTACTCTTTTAGATAACACTTCCTTCCAAGTTTGTATTGGTTTAAGATTAGGTTGTAATCTTTGTATCCCCCATATTTGCAAATGCAATGCGAAAGTTGACGAATTTGGCACCCACGGTCTAAGTTGTTTCAAAAGCAGTGGTATATTTTCAAGACATACTGAAATTAATTTCATTATCAACCGGTCTTTAACTTCTATTCTAGTGGTGAAATACGGCGTTATTTCGGAACCGGTAGCAAGAGTTCCGATTGTAATAAATAATTAATTTTTTTTTATGTCATGAATACAAAATTCTAAAACCTTTATAGGTTAAAAATTGACGCTCATAGTGGGAAATACACTCACTGGCACAAAAAGCGACTCATTATGATTTCTTTAATAAATAATCTTGAAATTGCTTTTTTTTTTTTATAATAGTTAAATTGGGATATTTTCAAAGATCGGGAGTGCTATGGTCACCATGGCAACCGAATTGTTTTGTTTAAATAAATTATTGAAAAGTTTGCGCTACTTCCATGTTGTGTTTTTGTCGATTGTTTTACGTGTTAAAATTTTTAATTTGACAATACGAGATACTAATTCAAAATACTGTTCAAATTTTGACAATTTTTTATAACATAAAATTTTTTTCTAAAAAATAACTTTTATCATTTTCCATTAAAATCTTATTTCCTATGTTTAATGTTTTGTTTGTCGGATATTCTTTGGCAAAGAATAACTTAAATAGCACCTACCAATACAACATGATACCAAAAAAAACTTCTAAGACAATGAATTACTTAAAATTCAAAGTGAGTAGAACCCATTCTTTATTGTCAATGTGACAGTTTATGACAACTGGAACATTTGAAGAATTGATCAGACGTACCTACTACCTTGTCAAAAATAAATTACTTCCTATATTTCGAACTTTTAGAGAAATAACGTTTTTCATGTTGTGTAACTAGAATTTTCAGAAGTAATTTTGAATGGCTAAGGTTGGTTACTATGAATTGAGGGATTAAGTTCAATTAAATATACCGACAGAAACCAAAATTGATTGTGAAACGAAAAATCATCTATCACTTAGCGAGGCATTAGTCATTAATTTGCAACTGTGACAAGGAATTAGCCACAGCCTTACATTTTTGAGATATCTTTTGTCTGCCACCAGAAACCACATAGCCCCCAACCTAACCAAATTTATGGCAACCTAGTATCGAATATCCCTAAATCCTAGAGAGTAATTTATTTTTGACACGATTGTAGCACAGTTATTAACTAAACTGTCACAATCAGTCTAAATAAGTTTAAATGTAGGAAGGGCGGTTTCACACTTATGACTGTTATTAATTCCAAACAAGTTTCAATATAACAATATACTCTTCCCAAAGTCATTCTATATTGTTCTCTAGTATTTTTCTTGCGAAAATAACGATTTCTAACTGGAAAATTTCAGTTCTTATAAATAAACAATAAATTAATGAAACAAACAATGAGCGGCAATTTTTAACCTATAAAGGTTTTAATATGTTTTATTTATAACACATTATTATTATTATTATTATTATTATTGAAAGAAAATAAAGGCAGAGGTTTATAAAACCTATTATGCCTAGTAACGGGAGACAGTGTGACAGCTAGGAAAATTGTTTTATAAAGTGTTCGATCGGTAAACTTTCAGTGGCGTAGGTCTACTTATCTGGGGAGTACATCTAGTTTATTTTTAAAAAAGTTTACTGTTGTCGAATTTACTATTTCAGTTGATAGTCCATTCCAGTGCTCAAAGACTCTGTTAGGTAAGAAGTTTTCGCGAATTTTCGTTTTAAAGTCTTTTTTCAACCTCCAATTATGTCCTCTCAACCTTTCATCTCGATTTAAAGTAAAAATCGGAGACAAATCAAAATTGAAGAATCCTCTAATTGCACGAAACGTGACAATTAGGTCGCCCCTGAGTCGTCTATCCTCAAACGTGCTCAGTCCAGACTGTTCAAGTCTCTCTTCGTATGAGGGTCTCACAGCACCATAGGAAAGACGTGTAGCACTCCTTTGAACTGACTCTAGCATATTTCGGTCTCTTATCAGGTCACATGACCAAACGGGACCGCAATACTCCAAAATGGGTCGGACAAGTGTTTTGTACAAGGTAATCGAGGTTTCGAAGCTAATGCCCTTAAATGTCTTTCTTAGAAGAAATAAAGTGGTATTACACTTTTTGCACACTCTTGAAATATGTGCTGACCAGGTCAGATTTTGTGTGATCGTTATACCAAGGTCGACATGTGATTCAACGTGCGAAAGATCAATATTACCTATAATATATGACATGTGAGGGTTATTTTTCCCTAGGTGTAAAACTACGCATTTGTTCAAATTTAGAGGAAGAGACCAGTCTACACTGTACTTGTATATTTTTTCAAGGTCCTGCTGCAAAACGTGTCGATAGGTTATTGGATTATTAAAGAGCTTAAGATCGTCCGCAAAAGAAGCATTCGGTGAACAAACCACACTTGGCAGGTCGTAAACGTAAATGTTAAAAAGAAGTGGTCCAAGCACCGAGCCCTGCGGAACACCACTAGTTACAGGAAGAGATTGAGAGAACTCGTTCCCAACACGCACAAAGAATTTTCTATCCTTCAGAAAATCAGCTATCCATAAGTTGATATTTCCCTTGACACCAATTTGATCTAGTTTATACAAAAGTTTTTTATGTGAGACACGATCAAAAGCTTTGGCGAAGTCTAAATACACCACATCAACAGGAACACCTTCGTCTATAGATTTGGTCCAAGAATTAACACATGAAAGTAAGTTTGTAAGGACCGAACGACCTCTTATGAAACCATGTTGCTGACTAGGAAGAATGTTCCGTTCCACTACATATTTGGATAGATCTTCACTGATAATTGTTTCCATTACTTTGCAAACCACTGAGGTTAAACTGATGGGTCTATAATTTTCTGCACAGAATTTGTCTCCTTTTTTAAAAATGGGCGTTACTGAAGCAATTTTCCAGGCAGACGGAAGTATGTGGTTTTCAAAAGATGTCTGCATAATAAGTCGTAGCGGCTGGCACAGATAATCGACACAGTTTTTTAATAGTAATGTTGTTATACCGTCTGGTCCAGGTGATGATGTTGATTTTAAACTACAGATGCAGTTTTTAATTTTTTCCTCAGTAAATTGTACATTCTCTATGACACTCGATATTTGCGGAAGCATAACTTCAGGCTGACTATTCACCCGATACCCATGAGGGTCAATTGTAAACACCCCGGCAAAGTATTTTGCAAAAATGTTCGCTGTTTTGTTATCATCAAAACATAGCGATTCATCATCGTTGCGTAACTGCGGCACTGAAACCTTAGTATTCAATGACCGTCTGATGTATTTGTAAACTTTTTTGGGATCGGTAGAAAGATTTTCTTCGTATGCTTGCCTTGCCTTATGTAGATTCGCCGAAACGGTATTGGAAAAGTGTCGGTGTATGTCGTAGTCCTGTTGCGCGTGTGATTTTTTAAACTTGTTCCATAACCGTCTTTTATGCTTGATTAATTGTAGGAGATCATCGTTAATCCATGGCTTTGATGAGTTAAACGTAATATATTTCGTATGGGTGTTGTTCTTAATCTCTGTATTTAAGAATATAATAAACTTATTCCACATTTCGTTTGGATCATCGCTTGAGAAGAAGTCGCTGGTCCATTGCACTGATTCCAAATCGTTTTTTAATTTATTGTAATTAACACGTTTTACTAGTTTAGTTACTTTTTTGGGAATTTCAGTTACTAATAGTTGGATTGTTGACAGCAGGGTTATATGGTCAGATTTACCGATAGGTGAAAGATAATCGACTTGACTTACTAATGCGGGATCATTTACGAGGATTAAATCTAACGTTGATGGGTTTTGATTTTGCCTAAAGCGCGTAGGTTCGGAAACTATTTGACATAAACTTGAGTTAATAAGGGTTTCAACAAAATGATAGGCAGCTGAATTATCGGCATAGTTTTTAATATTTAAGTAGTCTGTTGAGGACCAGTCTATCGTTGGTAGGTTAAAGTCGCCTGCAATGAATAAATTAGCATTAAAAAAATTTCGTTCAAATCCGAGCTCTTGCTACCGGTTCCGAAATAAAAACCTAACATTACTCCACTATTCATGTGAATTCAACTTTAGAACCAAACGGACTGTCTCGGGATGACGGAAAACGCCCAGATGGGATGACTTTAGTACCGTGGATTAAAGGTCAACCTTTGGTTTGGGACGTTACTGTTGTAGATACACTTGCAGACAGTTACGTATTGAAATCATCTGAAGTCTCAGGTTTTGCCGCTGAAATGGCTTGCAGACGCAAACATAGCAAATATAGTTCAATCATTTCGTCAAACTAGAAACTACGTGTTTAAAGGTTTAGCATTTGAAACCTTAGGCCCTTAGTACAAAGAAGCCATCGATTTCATTAATGTCATCGGAAACCGACTTATCGCGGAATCAGGCGATTCAAAATCAAAGAAATTCCTTTTCGAGAGGATTTCCTTTGCCATTCAATGTGGAAACGATGCAAGCATTCGGGGCACTTTTCCAAATTCCGCAATATTATCGGAAATTTTTGTATTATAATTATGTTATTAATATATGTAATACAATAATTATTTAAATAAATTAATAATCAAAATGGGACTTACACGGTTTCTAAAGAAAGCCGACGATGTGTAAACGGATACGGACTTATTGACCATTTGATTCAAGAGGATTCAGTTTTGTTACGAAACTAACAAGTGTTCAATTGAATTGTTCATCAAGTTGGCTATGACTGTATTTTTTAAGAGACAACAACATCGTAAATTAAGTTGGTTAGACAAAGATAGCGACAAAAATCAAAGCCAATTTGATGAACTTTTCAATTGAACACATGTTATAAATCGGTCTTTACCTTCGCTACTTCGTAACTTGTTTTTGGTCTTCACAGTTCACACTTTTGAGGCAAAACGTTTCACTCTTGATAAAGACTGTTGAAGAAAATCACAAGCAAAACAACTAAGACGCCGAACTCACAAACTGACGCCAAGATTTAATTAATAATTTGCAATTTGTCATTTGACATCTAAAGTCCAGTCAAAAATCAAAAAACCACCACCTGTTGCTTTAGGTTGGTAAAATTTAAAAAACCCTAGGTAGATATTTTTTCATACTATGTTGGTAACTATAAATTATGACATTTATTTGATTCAAAATAAAATTCAATTGCTTTGAATTCCGTTCATATTGTTTCATTAGTAGCACGTTTCATTTATTTATTGATTCTTATTATTTTTACTTAAACATGCCCAGAAAAACCATTTACACCCATTTGCACCGCCTATAGTTAAGTTGTAGTTAACTTTAACTTATAGTTAAAAGACAAATTGCTTTGCACGGTATCCGTAAGTAGAGCTTAAATGCCTAATTCATAGTTAAAAATTAACTTCCACTTAGAGTAGGGATTAACTAACTCAATCAGTCATTGTTATGACTTATGAGTTTATGTTATGACACATATTACAAGTTGCTACCGGATTCGCACAATATCGCTCCATTTCCGAGGGTTTTAGCAAAGAATAAATAATTTATTCTTTGCTTTTAGGAACTGTTGACGGCTCTCATTTGAAAATTCAATCTCCTGGCGGCGATGGCCCCGAAATTTTTAGGAACCGAAAAGGATACATACTTTTTTATTAATGAACAATTTATTTGCAACTCGCATTTAAGAATATTACCTAGATGTTGTAGCTAAATGGCCAGGTTCCACTCATGACGCACCAATTTTTATAATAGCCGTATTAAAGGAAAATTTGAAGATAACAATTACATGAATTTTGTACTGTTAGGGGATAGTGGTTATGCGAACAACTCCTCTTCTAAATCCTGGCACTCCAGCAAAACAACTGGACAATGAAAGTCATATTAGAACAAGGAATGTAGCCGAACGGTTGTTTGGAGTGTTAAAACGAAGATTTCCTATCTTGGCTTACGGTTGTCGTTTAATTTTTAACAATAATAGTTGCGACGTCAGTTTTACATAACCCTGCACTAAATATGGGGGACATCGCAGCACCCCCGTAGCTGCAGAAATCATATTTTGGAACAATTGATTCGGGACGGCCAAATACCTGGCGTCAACAATGATGATGTGAGAGAAGTTGTAGAAAGTGGGCAGTATTATTAAAAGGTAGCAAATGGTTTTGCTAGCTATTTTATAAGCAATTGCTTTAAGTTTAAGTGATATTAATAAAAGTGTAGTAAATGCTAGTGAGACTTGGCTAGCAAATGCTTTTGCTCGGTTTAGAAAGCATTTGCTTGACGATATTAGGATTTGCTTCTTTTACTATTAATAAAGTTTAGCATTTACTTGAAATAGCAAGCAATTGCTAGGATAAATGACATTCTTCTTCGTGTCGTACTAAGTAGTTATAAATCGCCTGTTAATGCACCATAAAAGTATGTTCCAAGTGCCAAGAAACCGCAAATTTTACAAAGAAAGGAAAGATAATACCATTACAAGAGAAGATGATGTAAATTTGTTTCATTTCGGAAATGAAAGTGTTCAGTGGATTACTGATTTTCTTGGGAATGACGATGAAGAAACGCGTGGTGGTGCTTTATCTTCGGTGATGAAAATAAAAATATTGTTGCGATATGTGGCTGATCCAGGTATAAAAAATAAAATTATTCAGAGAGTAATAAATAGTGTTAAACTATTTATAGGGTTTCAGATTGGGGTAGCTGAACTCATGGAAGTAAGTCTACCAATTGTATCGAATGTTGTAAAATTTGTCACGGGAAAAATTATAGACAAGGCACCACTTTGGATACATTTTCCTGGCGCCCTGCGTTGAACGGCAAGCAATTACTTATCAAGTCACTAGCATATGCTTTCGTCAAGAGGATTTCTTTATTAATACCAAAACAAGCAATTGCTAGAAGCAAAAGCTTTTACTTTAAAGCAAATGCTAATGCTAAGTGGCAAATGCTTGGAAGCATTTGCTTATTTTTATTAATATCACCCAATGTGCAGCGAAGAATTCTAATTAATGATTATTTTCAACGAAGGGTATAAAATTTAGATGTATGTAATTGTTTTTAAACTCTTTGAATTGTTTCTGTTTGAATTTTTACATCTATTTAAATGAAAGAACTTGTTTGGAGGTAGGTTTTTGTAATTTTTAATTTGAAAAATAACAACCAATAGTAAGTTAATTAAGATTTCGCAATGCATTCAACTGCTCTTCTTTAATTTCTATGTCTATCATCAACGCTTTTTTCTTGAGTTCAAATATTTCTGCGTCCCTTTTCTTCTTCACTTCTATCTCATCCAACTGGTCATTTACATAGCTCAATTAATATTGAGCAATTTCTGCTTTCATAGTTCCTAGTTTTTCAAATTTTAAGGCAACGCTCTCGGTTGCAAAGTTTGCTGCAGGTCTACGCCGACGCGACACTGGAAATGCCTACCGTATTTTAACCATCAGGCTTACCAACTTTCGTCCATTCATGGTTAGTTAACTATTACCAGTCTGACGTTCGGTGCAATGTTTTCCAATGTTAACTAGTGGTTAAAGTTAATTAAGAGTTAACTAACTACTGATTTAACTATAAGCGGTGCAAATGGGTGTTAATAAACACTTAACCTCAAAATTACAATTCTCACCAAATTTTACACTAAACAGCGTTGCCGATAGTAATTATCGAGGAAAATGCGACGTTGGTGGTTTTTTGATTTTTGAATGGACTTTCATTTGCCAGCTTTAACGATTCGACATAGTTCGGCCAAAAAAATATAGAGCCGCACAATTCCAAAGGACTCTTGATATATGTTCTTTTATAGACACTTTGTACCTAACCTACAATAATAATAATTTATAATTCTTCCTCTAGGGAACTCAGTAATTTTACCTATCTATGTACAGTTAGTGACACGGAATTTCGGGCATCATTTTTCTGTCACATTCTGTCAAATTGCAATGTAAATCACTCTTTATTATCAACGTGACATTCACAAGTCAAATTTTGAAATTTATTTTCTTTTCACGTCAATCGCATGTCAATCAAAATCGTGGCGCCATCGAGCCCGAAATCAGTTGTCGTGCCGGAAAATTCACATCCCGTACTCTAATGTAAATAACTATTAAAACACAGGTTAGATCTAGGCATATCAATCGAAAAGACAAATCCATGGATGACTCGATTACAAATTAATTTGATCGCTCGATATTTTAATTTTTTTAAATAAAACAACAATTGGCGGTTCTGAAATCAACCTTGTTTATGCACGTGAGCTTATCGTAAAAAAACAGGACAAAAGGTATAACACAAGTCAAAAGGGATTACGAAACGAAAAACCTGTCGGTTGTAAAAGAATTTCCTCAGCTGTAATGAAACAATCTTTTTGTCGGTCATCTACTGCTTTTTTTGCGCATAACACTACCTGTTTCCAAAAACATGTTTACGCATGACTTTCTGGGCAAGTTGTTGGTTAAGTGCCTTGAAAGTCCGGAAGCTTGTTGAAATTCCTCAAAAACTCGAGGTGTCGAATAGGACCAAGCCTTTCTCCATTGCTGAAGAAACACTGGACAATGAAAATTTGTTGCTCTAAAGTGAATATTTTGTATTAGCAAATTTTAATAGTCAATAATTAATAATCACAATTACCATTGTAATGACATTTGAATTAAATTTTTACGTGTTGCCAACTACGTCATGATCTGTAAGTTACGAAAAAGGCGAAGGGAACGCCAAACAGCTTGAAAACCTTCAGTTTGACAAACTGACACATCAGTCATAATGACAATAAAGGGTCGCTTGCATTGACTTTTTTGAAATGTCAGAAATTTGCCGGCCTAAATTTATTGTCCGCCATAGTACTTACCTACCTATTCTGATAGTACGAGTACTTGGAGAAATAAGGAGCAAGGCATAAATAATTAATATTATTTTACCGGTTGACTTATAAACCTTGGGCCAAATTCAAAGTAAGGTTAGAAACAGATGTTGATGTCCCACTTTTTTTGCTCCCAATAGTACCTACAGTCGGTTGCAAAAAAATCGAGTACATCAAATTTTCTATAGCTTAATTCATCCTTTTTGCTGTCAATTTTGATGTTACGGAAACAAGCAATATGTTAAAACTTTTCATTTCTTACGTCAGACTAACCTATTCGAAAAAGTATGCGATTAGAAGTCAGAAAAACCTGATTTACATTTGTTAAAAATAGGAAAATTCAGTTTTCTTGAATTTTATGATGTACTCGATTTTTTTGTAACCGACTGTACACAACACTTTGTGTGCAACCGAAATTTGTAAATATTATAAAATGAACAATAAATTACAGAAATATCAGAAAAAATTACGATGTTTTAGTTCCTTGTACACTGCTGTGCAGAAAAATCGCGTACACTTCAAAAATCAAGCAATAAAGTTTTCGAGTATTTTGTGCTTTGTAAATGTGGATTTTGACATTACATTTTTAAATAGGTTATAAACTGTCAGTGAGATTGTCACTGTTTTATTTATCATTAGGAAAATGAAACAGTTGTTTCACACTGACAAATAAAAAGTCAAAACCAATCCAGACCGACTTAACACAGCGAAAAATAGGTGTACGCGATTTTTCTGCACAGCAGTGTACTATGGCGGCCAAAAAATTTTAGCCGTCACTATTTTGACATTTACAAAAGTGTAAATAAACCTTTAGGAACCGTAACTCCACTTTCGATTCTTTTCATTAACATGCATATTGTTATTCTGCCAATCAATTTAATCTGTTTAAAGTTGGAATATTGCAAAAATCCGACATGAATGAACAGCCTTCTTGCTAAAAGACTGTAAAACCATTTTTATTCAGCCGCTGTTGAGAATTTTTAATGCTTCTCTTCGGCAATCTAAATTTCCTTCTTTGTGGAAAATATCCAAAATTATTCCGGTTTTCAAAAACGGTGATCGTTATATTTATTATAAACAATTATCGCCCAATATCTATTCTATCCAATTTTTCCAAGATTTTTGAAATCGTTTTATATTTTACTCATATATTTACCCGTACATAACTAACTTTACCGGTTTCAGTATAGTAAGCCTTGGTTTACATTCACAAAAGTTGGATGGTAGGTGAGTCATAACTGTACTAGTACAGTTATGCTGTAGGGTAATATTGCCATAGTGACATGTCAACAACAATCAACAAATGAAGACAATATCTAACTTTATTCATTTATTAATTCAAACAGACGGAACTAAAAACAATAATTACTTAAATAGACGGAACTCTGCCATAGTAAAAATGAACTGCACTTCATAGCATGGGGCATCGGGTAGTACCTACGTCCATAATGATGAGGGGCAGAGGGGCTATATTTCTTCGACTCTATAAACAAAAAGATAAATACGCTACGGAACTAACACTACGAGCACTTACCAGTTCATGAAAATACGCCAACATCACTCTCATTTACACTTGTAACCTTATTTAGATCCTGTCCTTGTTTGAGTGTCTCTATGATTTCAGATTAGTACCTCCTGCCTTTCGATTTTTCCGGTATTAAGCTATTTAAAGCTTGTTCTTCTTCATTTAAGACGTTTTCCGGTAAAACACTATCATTCAAACTCATTTTGCGAAATGTCTGTTTGTATAAACAACCAAATGTAACTATGACACTCGAATATATCATGCAAACGCGATCAACTCAATCTATTTTAACACGAGTGTTGGGATTTAATTGTTTTAAATTCTCTTCGGCTTATTCTGAAACAGGTAAACTATTGAACAAACCGCGGATGTTATGAATCATAACAACCTTAGATGTCTTAAAATCCTCGCTCTACGAGCTCGGATTTCAAACCGACATCTGCGGTAGTTATGATAGTCATAACATCGCTAGGTATGTTAATAGCTATTATTTCCCCTCAGCAACATGGTTTAAAAAAAAAACGTTCTACAGTTACAAACCTTGCCTGCTTCTCACGGTACGTATCCGTTCACAGGTTGATACTATTTATACTGACTTTGCCAAGGCGTTTGATCGCGTTGATCATCGCTTAATCATATCCAAATTTGACATGTTCGGTATAAGTAACAAAGTTTTACATCTATTACAATCATATTTATTTAATAGACAGCAGTTTGTCAGTTATAATGGATTCTCGATTCTCTTCGTTCTTGTACCATACTACATCAGGCATTCCGCAAGGATCCAATCTTGGACCGTTATTGTTCATATGTTTTATTAATGATCTACCTTCCGCATTAACCTGCGGTAGTCTCTTGTATGCTGATGATAAGATGTATTCCACCGTAAATAACTTAGCTGATGCATTGACCTTGCAGGAAAACTTGAATAGACTTTCTTCTTGATGCATACTTAATAAATTAGCGTTAAATGTTTCAAAGTGTAAAGTTGTTTCTTATTCATATAAAAAGTCACCATTGTTATTTAACTATCATATAGATAACTTAATTTTAAAACGCGAAAATACTATTAAAGATCTTGGTATATACTTTGACGAACGACTTAATTTTAACATTGCAGTAGACATTGCAGTAAATAAAGCATTAAGTATGTTGGGTTTCATAATTAGAAACTCGAGGGACTTCACCAACGTTGAAATTTTTCAACTATTATTCAAAACTTATGTCATTTCTTGCATGGAATATGCCTGTTTAGTTTGGAACCCCTTTTACCAATGTCACGTAACTTCTATTGAGGCTGTTCAAAAAAATTTTTTAATCTACTTGCATTTCAAAGTATTTGGTGTATTGTATTGATCCATTATAGGATTGATTGTGCTGATCTACTTCAGAGATTATGTTTTTGTATTCCTCGAGTTAATAATACGGTGCGATCAATTAAAAAATAAATCGAGTCGGCGTGTTACCTATGGCAACCCATGCTATAGCATAGGCTCCAAAGCAAACTCGATTTATTTTTTAAATGATCGCTCCGTAGAAACGTTCTGTCTTTGTATGCGGCTATGCCTAGATCTAACACCCTACTTCGTGCACCTATTCAATCTATGTCAAGTCTGTATAATGCAGTTTGTAAGGATTTTGACATCTATTACGTTTCTGGGTGTTATTTTCGAAAATCTCTTACGATCTATTTTGTAAATAAAAGTTAGGATGAATATCATTTAGCATTAATTTAGTTTCATGTATTATTGCCACTATCCCACTAATGTCATTTTTTTTGTCATTTTTGCTCTGTAATTGGTCCTTCCAGAACTGTTGGGCAAATAAACATTATTATTATATAGCCTAAGGGAGTCCGTTTCGGCTCAGGGACGCGAGGGTCGCGGGTTCGATTCCGACCCAGGACGGGAAAAAAAAAGCTATATTCTATCTCGTGATTCGGAAGTCACGTTAAGCCATTGGTCCCGGTATTTAGTTGGTCATCACACCCCTCATAGATTTGTAAACCAGTCCTAGACTGTGTAACAAATTTTTTTTATTATTATTATTATTATTATTATTAAAATTAAAGTAGTCGTACATAGATAACATGAGGTAAACGTTCCGTGTAGTATTTAGAAAATGACAAAATACACTTCGCTCCAAAATTAACGCATAATTTGTAATTTATATGACATTATTTTTGTTAACTGTTTCTTTCAACAGATGTGAAGGAAATATGTTTACCTTTCTTTTCAAGTTTTTTTTTTAAGATAAATCAACGCAAAATGTTGATGGGGTTTTGTTTAAGTGAAATATAAAACATAGCAGTGTTATTTTCTGTTTATTCCTTGCCTCATTTTTGTCAATTATCAAAGTTAACTGCTTTGAAAGTAGCCTGTTATTGTTATATTCGAGTAAAATGGATCGTAATGGATGAGTTCGAATAAATCTTTCCGCGGAAAAATGTGCGATGGTGGTGGCGTTCTCCGAAAAATGCGAATCTCACCAATCCATCTCTCGACGCTTGGGGGTGACTCATCTACCATTCTAAGGGTTCAAAATCGAGTTAGAGGAACAGGTGCCAATACGAGAAGGGTGGGTCAAGGTAGAAAACGGATACAAACGCAGCTCAAGACAAATTTTTGCGCCTACGAACCTTGAGACAACGATTTGTAACAAGTTCTAGCTTGAGTCAAGACTTTTCCTGGAGGTACAATACTCAAATTAGCCAAAATACAATTAGGCGAAGATTGGCAGAGCATTATCTGCTGCCGTTTGTACCCGCAACGGGTCCCCTTTTAACCGCAGGCCACCGCAAAAGACCACTAGAGTTTGCTCGCGAACACCTAAATTGGCAAGAAGCTGATTGAGCTAAGGTATTGTTCAGCGAAGAGTCTAGGTTTTGTCGATTCTCTAATAACAGGTGTATGAAAGTTTACAGGCGTCCTGGAGAACGATTTTCCCAGTGCAATGTTGTTGGAACCGTTAGTTTTGGTGGAGGCTCAGTTACGATTTGAGGAACATATCTTTGGATACCCGCACGGAGATGGTTGTTGCAGCAATGGACACTTAAATGCCTACAGACCCATAACCAATATCTGGGAACCCCATGGTGTGGCCTGTGCACCACATATCGGCTAAAATTTCTTGTTTATACATAATAATGCAAAGCCTCACGTAGCACAAGTGGTGAGTCGATACCTTCACGACGTTGGTATTAACACTGTGGACTAGCCAGCCCAAAGTCCAGATTTAAATCCGATAGAGCACTTATGGGACCACATGGAAAGACAAGTTGCAGCTTCGCAACCTGCGCCAATAAATCTTAACGATCTTGGAAACAGGCTTGTTGAGATTTGTGATTGTGTTGACCAAGATTACATAAGACATTTAACACCGAGTAGGGGTAGGCGGTGTCAAGCAGTAATTACCACAAGAGGAGGAAATACCTGTTATTAGTTACTTTTTCGTGTCATTTCTTAAATAATGTTGTGTTAATTTTTGAATCGTTCCTGTATTTTACTTTATTTAACGTTATTTATAAAACAAATAGAGAGTTTTCGCGTTACGTACCGTTAAAATAACCGGTACGCTATTCGCGAGCAATTACCGTAATCGCTTATTGTAATAATGAATCGGTTACGCTATTGCCTAGCAACACCGGCGTTAGCGTACACGGTTATCTGAAAAACGTAACGCGAAAACTCTCTAATATATAGATTTGGTCCACGTAAATGTTAGACTTTATGCTATTTCAATTTAAACAACTACAAAAAAAAATTTACTCCGTTTTGAAAATTATGCGTTAATTTTGGTGCGAAGTGTAATTTCGAGTTTTGAAATTTACCACCCAAAAAATACCAATCATAATCAAGACGGTAATCATAATGACAATAGAGAGTTTTCGCGTTACGTTCCGGTAAAATAACCGGTACGCTATTCGCGAGAAATTACCGTAATCGATTATTGTAATAATGAATCGGTTACGCTATTGCCTAGCAACACCGGCGTTAGCGTACACGGTTATCTGAAAAACGTAACGCGAAAACTCTCTATTAAAGTATGGATTACATTTTTTTCGAAATGACAGAAAGTGACGGTTAAATTTTTTTGGCCGGCATAGTACAGTACATAGTACACGGAAATTAAGACGTCAAATTTATGTCAATTCAAAAAATGTCAATGTAAGCCACGCCTTATTGTCATTATTACTATGGACGTTTGAAAAGTTTATTTTTGGCATGTCAGTAGGATAAAAATTACAAAAATCGAAAGTGAGATTAGTTGCACCTAAAGCCAGTTTTACATTTTTATGTCAATCGAATGACAATTCGTCCAAGATTCCGTGTCCGCAATAGTACCGAACGATCCAAAAGTCTTTCTATCAAGTGAGCCATGACATAACTACACCATAAAATAAAAAAAAAAAGTGAAATGAAAAATATCAAAGGATACGGACAGACTAATAAAACATATTTTTAATTGTCATTTAAATATCCGCCAAATATGCTGCAGCCCAACGGCATTCGTTTCCACTGTCATGACATGACCCACTTGATAGAAAGACTTTTGGATCGCACGGTACTATTGGGAGCAAAAAAAGTGGGACATCAACATCATTGTCTTGACTTTTAATGTGAAATGACCATTATCTGTTTCTAACCCTACTTTGAATTGATTGACGTTGTCATTAAGTATTGTTGGTTGTAGGTTGTAGGGAATGAGTGTGAGTAAGCAAGTAGTGAATATTTATTTAATGCAAGATCCCAATAAAAATCTAGCTTTATCAAAAGAAGAGGGCATTTGGAAAAGGGAATTAGGAGTATAAAATAAATTTTTAAACTGTCAGCTAGAATACTGTCAAACTTCTATGACAATAATCAAAGGCAAAATGACAATAAAGCTTGAACTACATCTAATTTCTCAAAACTGAAAGAAATTTGATGCTTTTTATGCTCCCAATACGGGGTGATCAAGAAGGACTGTTTAAGTTAGTAACACTGGATCGTATTTTAAATCGTATAACAGGAGTAACTTCCGGTTGTTGGTGGCTTGTCGTTGTTAATAATATACCTATATCAGATATTTGTCAAATAAAACAACAAAACATATCCAGTTGTAGTGTTATAAATAACCAAATGAAAAATTTTCTTAATTGTACTGCCAACTTAAACAGTCCTTTTTGATCCCCCGGTAGTTCTATGGCGGACAAAAAATTTTGAACGACTTGTTATTCCTTTGACATATAAATGTAAAACTGGCTTTATGGTCAACTAACCTAATTTTTTATTTTTGCCTTTCTTGTCATATAACCAGTGGTAGATTAGTCAATCATAGATTAACACAAAAATTTTGGTGTGCCTATATCGGCTCACGAATGGTGAACGTGGATGAATCTTAATCGTTTCGTCTTTGCCGTCGAAATTGCGAAAGTCGCTGCAGCCCCTAGGCTATCGAGTGGTGTAGAATGTAGATACGTACTATGGCGGACAATAAATTTAGGCCGGCCTGTCATTGAGTTGACATCAAAATGTGAAGCTGGCATTATGTTCAACTAACCCCATTTTCGATTTTTGTCATTCTTGTCATCGTGACAGCGATAATCAAAATTAAAATTGGAAAAAGAAGCGTGCACCAGAGAGAAGTGCTTCTACAAATCAGTTATGCTAGTGCGTCATGATCTGTAAGTTACAAAAAGGGCGAAGGAAACGCCAAACAGCTTGAAAACGTTCAGTTTGTCAAACTGACACATCAGTCATAATGACAATAAATGGTCGCTTGCATTGACTTTTTTGAAATGTCAGAAATTTGCCGGCCTAAATTTATTGTCCACCATAGTACCTATCTAGTTCTTAGAGGTTTAGCATCAACACAAAATCAGGAATGTCTTCATCATAGATGAAACCAAATTTAGTTCTATTTACGTCAAGACAGAACGACCCAACAGGTTGTATTTTGGTACGCAAATATCAAAAAATTCAAAGTACAGATCAATCCACAATACTAACAAATTATAACATTTATTTATTAAACTTAAAATTAAAAGTTTAAAATAAAAAAAACCTTACAGCTAAGAGCAATCTATTCCTCATGGACAGGTACAGATTTCGGTGATAGTTCGGGGGCGCCTCGTTCTGTTCCACGTACGACACCCGCCTTCTTCCAGAACCTGGACGCCGAACCACCGTCCCAGTGTCTTTCCACTTCCGCATAATGGCATGGATAGTGAATCTACGACATTTGAGCGCGCGACAAATGAGCGCGCGACAAAAGAGAGCCGCAATATGAGCGCAGCGACAAAAGAGCGCAGCGACAAAAGAGCGCCACGACAAAAGAGCGCCGCGACAAAAGAGCGCCGCGACAAAATAGCGTAAGACAAATAAACACTGTGACAAGACAGGATTTTGAAAAAGCAGCAGTCAATGTATTTACGGAGGAGGTTGCTTTTTCCATTTTTCGCAGGCAATTTATCGGCATGTCCAATCTGCAGGACTCCAAGCATCTTATGCTGCAAATCCTGAATTTGCACTCATGTTGCGCCACCTGCCAGCATTGGCATTTGTGCCAATACAAAATGTACAGGATTATTTGGTAATTGTTCACTTTAACTACTTCTGGAATTTTCGCGTTTTTTCTGCCTAGACAATCTCAGGGCGTCCTTCTAGATCGTGTCCCACCATTCAAACCTTGTGCAAATGCCTTTTTTCTCTCTCTTGTTGTGTTTCAAGGTCGCGTCAAGGTCGCGCCAAGGTCGCGTCAAGGTCGCGCCAAGGTCGCGCCAAGTCTTAGTATAACTAAAGGGTGGCTCGGTGGCCGCATGGCTGTCGGAGAAAGTACTCCGAGGTCGCGGTCCCGATGCTAGTGGGTTCGAATCCCACCGAAGGGGGAGGATTTTTTCAAAGGAAGGAACCTCCGCCCGGCCATGGATGTGTGTGTATGTCTATCAGGGGCTGACGGTAGGGTGGTGGAAGGAAGAATCAACACTCTTTCAGCCACCACCGCGAGGTCAGCACGGGTTCGAGTCCCGTCGGGAAGGGTGCCCATGGGTGTATAAATGTTGTTGTGTATGTCTGTGAATGTGAGGTGGAATGGGCGTGGGTGGCCGGGGAAAGTGCCCCGGAGCCCCGTCGCATCACCGATAGGCAAAGGAACAAGGAACATGAATTGGAAAAACGGCCGACTGAAAGGTACCGTAAAAGCCGTATGGCAAAAAACGGGAATGGCAATTAAAAAAAAAAAAAAAAAAAACTAAAGGGTAAGGAAAATTTTCATTCAATATGGAAATTAATTATTGCCTTAAGAAAGGCAAAGGCAAAGGCAACCTGTATTTACCTTCTTTTGTGGTCACGCTCTTTTGTCGCCGCGCTCTTATGTCGCCGCGCTTTTATGTCGCCGCGCTCTTATGTCGCCGCGCTCTTATGTCGCCGCGCTCTTATGTCGCGCGCTCTTTTTGCGGCGCGCTTTTGTCGTGATACCATGGATAGTGGCCTTCGATAACCCTAAATTCGTCGAAATTTGCCCATACGCCATACCCCTTTGGTGAAAGGTGGCTTTAGTAAATTCACATACGGCTGGCATTGTATCACTATTTTTTTTTTTTAATTATTATAAACTTGAAAGACGTTTACTTCAAACCGTCAATTTTTCGATTTAATTTATAAACGTCATAATAACAGTAAAGGGCAGCTTACATTGACATTTTTTAATATGTTCAAAAATTTTTGTCCGCCATAGTAAGTACTCCTCCGGAGTTAAAAAATATTATAAATTGTGCGGTGTGTAATTTAATACCTGAAAAATTGAAACGGCAATATGAAAAATGTTACAGTAACTTTAGAGACTGGTGTAACAAGAAGAATGTGAAAACGGTGTCGGAAAATGTTGTATTGGGTTATTTACTGGAAAAATTAATTGTTACTTATGTAACGCGCTTAGTAAATTAATCTTTACGGGCACGCTGGCTTTTGTGGAACCAGTGACGTAAGGAACGAGCCTTCATAACCCAGTAAGCCCAGTAAACATTAATTGCTAAGCGAGTTGCATACAAACTTTTTTCGATTTTGCACCCACAGGGTTATTCACGAGAAGGGTACTTCTGAATTTTTATTTTGCCGCAACCAACAGTACCAATGGCAGTAACAACTAAGTCAAATGTGTTATTTCTTTTAAATTAAAAACCAAAGTAAGTTGGATAGATTTGTGAGAAATGTCAGATTGACAGGTAACCTGTATTTAATCAAAATTCAACAAGTAAATTAACAAATTAAGTTAATGTAAAAGGGGTTCGAAATGTCTACCATCGGCTTCTAAACACCCGCAGCGGTAACAGAATTCTTTCCACACTCCATAAATGAGGAGCATGTCAGTCTTTTCGTCGTTATTGTAAAAACAAATTTTTCGAATTGACGAAGATTTTTTGCTTTAACGTCAAAGAAACAGGACCAAGAGCCATCGTGGATTCAGTTATAATTATTTTCAAAATTTGAAATCAAGATATTTTTGCAATGTGTATAATGGGTTGCGGCAAAAAGAAGTTCAGAAATACCCCTCTCGTGAATAACCCTGTATAACACAGTCAGTATAACACTCAATCGGGTTTCAAAAAGAAGGTCTTTTTTAGAAATGTCTAAAAAATGTTGGCCATGATTCCATGTCCGGAATTGTACTTTTTTTGAAAAAAAGTCTGTTGAATATCAGGCAAAAAAATCTAAGGTATTGATACAAGACCAGATCAATTTATTTTCAGAAAAATCTAGTGATGAACATTATTTATTGTGGAAGGTAAATGTTAAGTTCTGTTGTGATAAGTTGTATCATCTGCCCTGTTTAGGTCATTAGTGACAGTTCCTGACACAAAAACCGGCATAAATTCAACTTTAATCACCAATCCAGATTTTGTAAGATTACACCGCAAATATGCAGATAGGTAACATATCTATCTGCATATGTGCGGTACTGCGGTGTAATCTTACAAAATCTGGATTGGTAAGTGTGATTTGGCGCACGAGTCCCAGGTGTAGAAAACTACCCGTGGGGAGTTTTCTAAGGGACGAGTGCGCCAATGCCCTTATAAAACGAGGTTTTTATGTTATTTTTTCGAATTTGCACCGTTGTTTTAATTTTTAAATAAATAAATTAAATTTACAAATTCTGGGAAATTTTGTATGAATTGGTAATTCAAGGTAACGGATGCAACTACATCTGCAGCAGATGTTAATAAGTAGAGTTTGAACACTAATTTTGGAAGTTTTTGGTGTAAATGACAGTAATGCACTGAAATATTGATAAACATTTTCTTAGAGATCTATTAAACAATGAGTGTTTTAATAGATAGCCATAAACGACTCCAAATTGAATACAATAATAGACCTATTAAAAGATTCTAAAAGCATAATTATATCTTTAGTTTGTGTTCTACTCATCTACTGTTCTTTGCCTTACGTACAAGTTATATGCGTACAGCACGCGGTACAGTACCATGCGGTACATGTAACAACAAAGCACCCGAGGACCCGAGTTACTAACGCATGCGTATTGGTAAGGATCGTCCTGGGTTATTTAGCAGGATTAGATATTGGTAGTGAGCGATCTTGTACTTTGTGATAATACGTACAATTCAAGGTTGTTTAATGGCAATTGCAGAAATACATATTATGCATTAAATATTTCGAAATAATTTACCTATTAAATGCCACTTCCAAAGACCGCCAAATTAGCAAATAAGTCCAATAGAATATTTTTAAAATTTTTCTGACGTTTACGGTAATCTCTTCTACACCGTAGTGCACCGTTAGTGCGCCATTTTTGGGACACCTGTATAAGTAAAAAAATTATGAAATCATTTTGCATAAACATTATCTTCATCTAGAATTCTAGAACTAGATTAACGGTTTTGAACCACTGCTGTTAATTGCAAGAAACTACAAGCAAATGGCTATATCTCATGATGCTAAATGTTCGAACTTGGTTCGAACGAAGATACTTTTAACAGCCTGGTTAGTGGTTACACTTACAGCTGTGTGTTGCATAGAGCACAGTATTTTCCACCATATCTACAGATCTAAATGTATTCGTTTTTGTTTATTTGGTTCACACGAAAATTACCAGCTTAACTATCAAATGTGTTTATGAAATATTTATACAGGGCAGCCTGTAAAGAAAAAGTAATTGACAAACTTTCTGGATATGTTAAGAATAGAAACAAAAATACTTTTTTATTTCAAACAAAATTTATAACGGTGGACGGTCATTGAGACCTAACCAACATAACATTCTTTTTGACAGTTGCTGTTCGTGTACACAATTTAAAGTCAGACTTTTCTAATAGATATGGACGTAATAGCGCGGGACAACCTTGAAAGTCTGCTATTATTCCATTTGATCCAACCACAAACCACTGTACATACAATATCCCTATTTTTTGCACTGCCTGCACACGCCACACATGTTAAACTTACAAATTAGCTAAATACGTTTTCGTTTGGCGACATTTACTTACTCAAACACGATGCAAATTTCGAGTGACTAATAAAAAACTCCAGTTGATAATTTGCAGCGTGTTATAAAATTAACCCTGAAGAGGCTATATTTCATAAATAATTTGACATCAAATAGACAAGCTATTTTCATTCACAGAGTTGAAGAGCAGAAGATAATTTCTCTCCGTCGATTCTTACATTATTTTCTGTAATTAGTTGTAAAAGTCTTGTCATATCTCGTTTCTCATCTTTCATCTTTTCGTAATCTCTAAGCCAATTTGTGTCCAAATAATTGAAATTCCAAACCCTTTCCCAAGACGGTTCAAACAATTTCACCGAAAGAATACCTTGATAAAAAGTTGTTCCTTTTTTCCTACATTCCATTGTGGTCGGACGGCAGAGATAATCATGAAATGACTTGATAAATGGGAAACATAAGGGTCAACGAAATATTTCTGTTTTAGTCGGCCTTATCGTTCACAATCCTGAAGTATTTAAAACATAATACATATATCCTGTTCAGAAAAAAATACTTTAGTTACATTTATCCAAACAAATTTCTAGGCATATTGACAAATTAAACAATACTTCAATTAATCTAATTGTGATGTAATGACTGTTGTTCAGTTTGACAGCACATATGCAAGGATCGGAATTTTACTGAAAACGGGCCAATATCCATAAAAAATTATAATCGAAATATCAATAGTATCTTAGGAACTCTACATTATAGCGATAAATAAATAAAATTATAAGTTCAGTATCATTTTGTGCTAGCATTAGTAATACCTACAAAAATTCTTTTTTTGTAACAATAGCCAAAGCCCCGTCCATTGGTAGTGTGAGTCACATCCGTCAGAAAATGCGCATTTGTAAACCAACACGTCCACATAAAAAATGACTGAGATGTTTAACAAACTAACACTGAACTGGCTTTAATTAACCTCATTATGCTCTGTTATAATCCTATCGCGACTCATCGTAAATTTCAAGCTAAGTGCTCTTTTATATGCTAATTACGTACATATGCTTTCAAAACATCTATAAAAACCACAAATTCTAAATAGGTAATGGTCCTGCTGGTGATGGTTCATATATAGTTAAAAGATACTAAGTTCTTACGGATATTATCGATGTGAAACAGGGACCACACGAGCGTCTCTCTAACGTTAATTGTCTCGAACGCCGAACGTGTAGGGCCACACGAATAAATATTCCACTACCAATAAAAGGCTCTTTATGGCTACACAAAAATAAACATTTTGTAAATAATGAATAATAAAATTTGTACACCTATACTTGGAGAGGAGGTTGTGATTAAAGAACGGCCGTATTAGTATACGCGCGTGTGACTACCGTACACTGGACCCAATACGATATACTAAACCCATATATAACCTGCGCCGCCATTTCTTGACACTCGTTCTAACGTTAGAAATTTAGACAAAAAACTAACGTCTCGAATTAAAAAGTACGTTGTGAGGGACGTCATAAACTCTTGTCTGGCACTAGCCTAATATACAACAATGTATTCTTAGAATGGACATAAAAAAGGTTGTAGGACCGCAGCAATGTATGTACTTACAAGCAAAACGAATATTAGGGTGTCCAGAAAGTTCTGAGCGTTTTTTAGAAAAATAAATAAATATTTATTAAACAACAATCTATAAATATATTAATACGTGAAGGAAAATCTTTGTACCCCTTTTTAAGCAAATTGCGCGCACGGAGGAGTGTGAGATTTGGCATAGTTAAAGTTTATGTGGAGAAGGAGTGCAGAAAGATAAAATTTATGTATAATATACAGGGCGCCACTAAAAAAAGAGACAAATCCATAGCTCCGTTATTTATCGGAGGATTTTAATTATCTACACACCAAATTAAATGGTTGTGAATAAGCTACAAAATGGCGCACTAAATTCACATAAAACCCAAAGTGCTTCAACGTTAAACTGTCAAAATATTTTTTTCAAATACGGACACATACTTTTTTTTTTAGTAATTCTGATAGAATTTTATTTTGAAAACAACAATGTATGACACGTGTAACCTCATATAAGAAAAAAAAATTAAAAAAATTACACTACATTGTGAAACAAATGACGAGCACCAAGCGAGAAGCTATCAAAATTCATTGCGTTACAAAGTAATAAATTAACCAAATTAAGTTAGTTGGAAAAACAAATAACAAATATGTAATAACAATAACATTTGGGATTGCACGTACAGAGCGCAGTTTAAGCATCGATGATAGTAACGTTTTTTAACTTTTTTTGTATTTTGGGTAGGTAAGTGTACACTTGTGTACACTGTTTTTTTTAGAATAAAAATCTCTATCAGAAGTTTAAAAAAAATATGTGTTCACATTTGAAATTTTTTTTGACAGTTTAGCCCTAAAGTCCTTGGACCTATATCTGAATGTATTAAGGTTTTTTGTAGCCTATTTAGAGCCAGCGGTCGAAATTCGACAGTTTTCATTAAATTTTTAAGTTTGAACGTTACTGAGGTTTTTTTATCAAAGAGTGTATACCTGTATAATTATCGCATATAATTTTTTTGAATTTTGTTTTATTACGTCAACTGCGAGCGTTTACAAATACGTCATTATGCACTAATTTTCGAGTTATTTGAAAAATACGAACGATAGGAAAAATGAGGTATAGTTTGGCTATGCCATATTTAAAAAAACAATAACGCGTTTTTGACATTTCCTAGGTTTTTTATTGCTATACTGGCCAGGTTTCGCCAAGGTTACACTGTTAATTTGCCAAACTTTTTCAAATGATATAAAGTTGAAATAAAAAATTAAAACAAAAAATGAAATAAAGAACACGTGTTTCGTATTTTTTATACCTATATTTTTTATTGAAACGAAAAAACCGGGCGGTTAAAAAATAAAATTTTGTCCATTGAACTTAAAATAAAATTTCATCGTTTGCTAAATGCCCCTGGCAGTTATATTTGGAAGTATAAAATCTCAAATCATTGAATGATCGAACTCTACTTGCTGCGACGTACAATTGAAAACTGGCTGCCTCAATAAAATTACAATTTTTTCGAATGTTTGTTTTTGAGACTTATTTATTGTCATCGCAAATGCAGCTATAATTGGATATTGACTTCTTTGAAAATTAAATGGTAAAATAGTACCTGAATACGTTAAATTTAGACCTGGAATCAAAATTCTCTTATTGCGTTCGGTTCCAGTTAAATCTTCGGAATCAATAGCATTGTGATGCATAAACTTGATGAGTATTCTTGTTCCATAGACTAATGCTTCCTTTGCATTTAAGTCTCTGATCAGTAAAACGTGCAATTAACTTTCAATACTAACTTATGTGGTGGCAAACCACTGATAGTCAAAGAATTTTGTATTTCACTCCGAAGAGTGTTTTTATGAATAATCTAAATAAATTCCCTCTTGGAGTGGATTTCACTACGGGGGGATTAAATCAATTACAAATCATCCACTCCGCATTCGCTCCAAATTCACTCCGCATTTACTCCGCTAATTTTTTACAATGTATGAACGTAAACAATGAATGTTTTGATATTTGTAACACACAGGTGTCCCCGAAAAAGAAGATGAGTTCATAACTCCTTTATTTATCAGAGGATTTTAATTATTTATACACCAAATTAAATGGCTCTAAATAGGCTACTAAAGGTCCTAATAAATTCACATATAGGTCCAAGGGCTTCAGGGCTAAACTGTCAAAATATTTTTTTTCAAATGCGAACACATAATTTTTTTAGCACTGCTGATAGAGATTTTTATTCTAAAAAGAAGTGTATCACAAGTGTACACTTACCTACCCAAAATACAAAAAAAAGTTAAAAAATGCTACTATCGTTGGTGCTTAAACTACGCACTGTACGTGCAATCCCAGAATTACTAAAAAAAAGTATGTATCCCTATTTGAAAAAAATATTTTGACAGTTTAACCTTGAAGCACTTTGGGTTTTACGTGAATTTATTATGCCATTTTGTAGCTTATTCACAACCATTTAATTTAGTGTATAGATAATTAAAATCCTCCGATAAATAAGGGAGCTATGGATTTGTCTCTTTTTTTGGGGACGCCCTGTATATTATACATAAATTTTATCTTTCTGCACTCCTTTCGACATAAACTTTAACTATGCCAAATCTCACACTCCTCCGTCCGCGAAATTTGCTTAAAAAGGGGTACAAAGATTTTCTTCCTTCACGTATTAATATACCGGGTGTAGCATTGGTTTACGAGACATAGGATTTTACATGTAAAAATAAAGAGTTTCAATTATTGGCTCCCCTAATAATTTTACGGCAAAATAGTTAAAATGAAAGTTGGAGAGAATTAAAATTACTGTCTAATTTCGGTCTTACTTTTTTTCTAACATCTTCTGGTACTGAAAGAAAGGCTAGAAAGAAGTTGACACAAAAACAGTAAAAAGTACTACTAAGCATGAAATTGAATTTCTTTCTTTAAATGTTATAATGGAGGATCTTTTTTAAGCAACTTCCAAGCAACATTTGCTTCAGGTTTCCCAGACCGATCAATTCCTGCCACAGAAACAATTGGAAGAATTGTAGAGAAGTTTGAGCATTTAATGGAAGATACCTTTTCATTCATCCTGTAGTCCTGTACGACTTCATGTGAAGGGCAAATTAAAAGACAATTAAATAATAGAGAAACCATTCGACAAATACATAGTATTTTAAAAGTCAAATTTCATGGCTAGTGCTACTTTTTAGTATATTTGTGTTAACTTCTTTCTTGCTTTTCTTTCAGTACCACAAGATGTTAGAAAAAAACAAAGAGTGGAATTAGACACTATTTTTAATTCTGTCTAACTTTCATTTTAACTATTTTTGCATAAAATTATTAGGGGAGCCAATAATTGGAACTCTTTATTTTTACATGTAAAATCCTATGTCTCGTAAACCAATTCTACACCCGGTATATAGATACCTTAAAACAGGTTGAAAAAAGCTTCACACGATTGGTTCATTTCAATAGTTTACCATTTAAATACCCTACGGCCCTCGACATTGATTCTTTCAAATTTAGTCTTAATTTTCACTCCGGAATACGTTATTAAAATATCATGCGGCAGTTCTGGGACACCGGTATATTCACCGTTATTGTCAAGGACTTCCGACCATCTTTGGCCCAAAAGCTCAATTCCACGATGATAGGGCTCTTTTGAGTTAAAAAACTCTTGGCAAGCAGCTTCAACATGGTCGATATCTTCAAACTCCCGTCCTCTTAGGAAGTGTTCCATTGAGCGGAACAAATGATAATCTGATGGCGCGAGGTCTGGACTATAGGGTGGATGGGATAGAACTTCCCAGCCTAATTCATTCAGCTTTGTCCATTAAATTACGATTTCGTTCTTTTTCCATGATAAACAATCAATTACCAGAATGTAACCAATTGAAAATTATTTAACTGAGAAACGTCAGATTGTTTATGGACAAGTATACTTGATATTTTAAAAAACTAACAAAAATTACCAATACATAATTGATTTTACATTTATTTTATATCGTTAAACAGAATACCACAAAAACGCTCAGAACTTATTGGACACCCTAATAGTTATTCAAATAAGTCAATTTACCGTGTCATAACATGTTCAGTACTAGATAACTGTATTTAGTGTATACTAGGAAGCTTAATCCACACAATTTAGGTGATTCATGATTAATGATGACCTTGGCACTTGTACACCATGCAAAACAAAGAAAATATTGTTATAGTTCTCGGTTCCACGATAAATCGGCGCCCGACAATTCAGCGTATGACCATTCGGCGCAACGACAAATCGGCGCAACGACAAATCGACGCTACTTCGAATAGTCAAAATATGAAGTGCTTATTAATTATTTTATTCAAAGAAATATAATTATACGACGAGCGGGTAATGATGAATTACGCATAAGTTTCATTATTAGACAAACTAACGTTTTACAATTATTATTACTTTGCATTCTTGATTCCATTGCATTAAAATTTGCGATTGAACTTCATATACCGTGCGATCAACAATTACCTACATAGATAAGGGGCGGCTGTGACTTTGACAGTGTACGATCTTTCGTATCTTTGTTAACTCAGCTAATAAATGTAAACTACTGTCACTATTCATGAAATTTTAACGGGAAATGATTTTAATTTCAGAATACAGGGTTATTCACGTAAGATGACGAGCCTGACCAAGTAAAAATGCAACCCAAAAGACAATTCACAAAGCAATCTCAATCCCTATTACATTATAATTACATTATTCGGCATTATCATAATACACATAAAACATAGACAGCTTTTAACGTCAGCCTAATGAAAGTCAAGTTCTGACAGAAAAATACCTATCTCAACCAAGTATGATTTAATAACAATAATAAGCAATTAGTAATGGGTAAGTAGGATCATATCGTTCGAAAACCTTTTCAAATACTAAATATGAACCCAAAATGCAGTGAAAGATTCAAAATTTGACTTTTGAATGTCACGTTGACAATAAACAGAGATTTACATCGCAATTTTTTGAAGTTACAGAAAAATGATGCCCGAAATTCCGTGTCCCTAACTGTACATCGCTGCTGCTTATTTGGTCTATAGTAACATACTGTATAACTATTCTTTGCCCGCGATGGTATATGCAACCAAAAATACTTCCATGCATTCCAGAGCAATCTGAACGTCTGAACTTCTGATTTGGACATACGTCCAAAATTTCAAAGGCTTCTTTGATCTAAATAATTATTGATCGCACGATACTAGCTGCTATGATATTTGCGGTGAGTTTTGAAATTATTATTCACCGGGTTGTGGGTAATGAACCTTGTTATCTAATAACAACACTTTAATAATTACAGTAATATAGGTACGATCATAAAATTTTTGACATCAAACTTCTGTCACATTAAAAAAATTACTCTATATCATGCTTTATTGAAACTGTCACATGAAAGATGAAATTGTTGTCAATTTGACACCGGTTTAAAATATAATTTTTTTAATATGCGAGTACATTTGGGTATTTGTTTTATATTTTTTATTACCTAATTAAAACCTCGTTCTATTCCATTTGTCTGATTTTTACAACTTTTTGAATATTTTCTCGGTAAATCTGACATTCACATTTTCAAAATTGACACAATCAAAATTGAGGTTATTAATACATAAGGGTCGTTTTAGAATGTATGACAGCACGATGACATTAGTGTCCAAAATTTTTTGATCGCAATAGGCTATGTGCATGGAGGCGTGCTTAACGAAACACGTTACAGCAGCGCCCATGGTGGCGGCCGTCGTAACTGCCTTTTAGCGTAGCAAGCACGGCTTTATATTGTGACCAGTTATATTTTGATTAATAAAACACGTGTTGTGCACTGAAACTCGTACTCACATCTCGGAAAGTAAAGTACTTTTTTGTTCGACACTGTCAGAATTTGGGAAATTTCTCCTGTATGAACGGATTTTGATAAATGTCACAACTTGTCAAAACGAAAAGTCAAGCTAATTTTAATGATTTTAAGCTATTTGGGGCCTTTAAGGTGCTCGTCGAACAAAAAAGACGTCGTATGCAACTCGTTGGTGTGTAAATTGGGCTTTTTATGGCACTACTGGGTTTTTAAAACGCTCGTTTCACTCGCGTTTTAAACTGGCAGACTCATGCCTTAAACAGCCCAATTTACACATGAACTCGTTAAATAATATACTATTTCAATACATTCATAATTGTGTAAGTTATCATTTCCGCTGATGAACGGCTGTGAAATAAACTAGCTAAATGATTTGAAATTCCTACCTCAAATTATAACAAATTCGTGTCTGAATGAGAGATATTGAAAGCTGAAGTGAATAAATAAGGTTTAATTAAGAAACTTGTACATTATTGCAAAACGTACTTATAAAATCTATCCAAATTAAAATGGATTGACAGACGGATAATTATTTCGTATTTTGTTCACAGCGTTGTTTATACTAGTAACGCTTCGCAAAAAGAGCTAGGTATATTAATTTAGTAGTCTACCCAATCTTCTACCTGGTTTCGTAACATTACTAAATAATTTGTTATGAAGGTTTGAAGAAAAATTAGTATACATAATGTATTCGGAGTAAATTTGGTTTTATGTGCTCAGCACATAGAACTACATTTTTACTCCTCATAAGATAATAGACTATTTTGAGAAAATGACAATGACGTAACGTAAATTACTACATATTACACATTGGAACTGGCTGGCGACACAAGTGCATTATTTTAACATTATACGGAGTAGCGGTAACAAAAGTTTGCCGCACCACAAAACCATCAATTATGGTCCTAAAGTAAGTTTTTTTTCTCCTGAATACGGCAGATATGTTCGTTAGCAAGTTTCATACCTTTCTCGACCGTTGCTAGTGCAAAATCTAGGGTATTTTTCGATTTTCGATAAATTGGAACGCCGTTCGAAGGACAATATCCATCAATCCATCTGTAGTATTTCGAGTATAATTTAAAAATTGTTTTGATTATGCGACAAGTTTTTTTATAAATACATTTGTTATATCTTAGTGTGTATAATAATGCAAAATAGCATTTCCTGGCACACAATTTATTTATAAAAACAGTAAAAACTTGGACTTGCAGCTTGATACACGCGTTTCAGATGCTAGAAATGGTTTACAATTCCGGCCACCAGGCGGCGCCACTTGTACCCATGCACACAGCCTATAATACAATAAGAGTAAAAAAATAATTGTCAATATAATAAAATTTATCTACCTAGTTAAAAAAACTAATTAATAAAACATGAAATTAAAATTTAGAATTAATTATTATTAGCCTGCAGTTTAAAATTTTGAGCAATTGATAGTTACTGACGGGGTGAGTTGTGCATGCGCAGAAACTACGCACCAATAGATGGCAGTGCTGATTTGTGCGCCGTAAAGTCCCTATATCTAGGGACTTTACGGCGCCGATATGTCATTGTGCCGATTTGTCTTGGAGCCGATTTGTCTTTGTGCCGAATTGACATTGAAGCAAACATTTTAATAGAACTAACTTCAAAGCCCAAAACGTCTGCTCTTATAAAATAAATAAAATTAATTTTCTAAATGGTAACATAATGAATAATAAACTAGAAAATGTATCAACTGTAATAAGTGTTGTAAGGATGTCACTGACCATCTTCTAGAATGAGTTTATTTGGCGTCTCATAAATTAAATACAAAAAGTCACAAAAAACAATTAAGAATGTTATTTACCAATTCATTTATTATTGTTTAATTCAGTTTAACGTATTCTAGCGTGAGCTCTTTTTTCTTTTTTTTTAAATTTTATTCTGATATCTTAATTAACTCCGTGTTCTTTCATTAACTGAACGTCGATTTCTATCTTAATTTTGTTGTTTTTAATGAACAAAATTGGCTACTGTCAAAGTGACAGAAAGTTTCAATGAACGCATCAAAGTCAGAAAATAGTGCTGTTAACCAGAAAACGTTTCAACCAGTAGTCCAGTAGATTACCATCGATGGGGACATGCTAGCAAGGAAGAGATTCGAAAGTTAATTAAGAAGAAAACTCCAAAAAATGTTGTATTGAGTATCCTATAACTGTAATTATTTAGTGTCAAACTGACAGATCGTTTAAAATTTTTAACATTTAAAAAATTTTATTTTCTGTTAGCATTCATTATATTCTCTCACCAAATATGTATAACAGGTGTTATGTTTAATCAACTATGATAAACTTCGTCCAGAGAAAGATTGGGAGATTTTAAATTTTATTAAATTAACTCAACACTAGAAAATGCACTAGAATACATTAATTAGAGCATAATTTCAGGGCAAAAATGTTACTGCTTGAAGGATATAATACAAATTTTACGTGAGCTAGGCGCTACTTACTCTATCTAGGTAGAATTTAGTTTATGATGGGTATATACTTACTTACTTTACTTTATTTTGCCCTACGGGCTTTAAAGGATTCCTATACCTTACACAATTTCTAAATAAAACTTTCAATTCCAAAAAAAAAAAAAATTAAATTAACATAACATACATTTTTCTTTCTATTCCCCACCCCTCTCCTTCTCTATTCTTTCCCTCCTCTTCCATAGCTCTTTCATCCATCCTATCTCTCTTCCGTCTTCGTTCAGTATTTCTCCCCGTTCCTTTTCCTCCCTCTCTCTCTCATTTCACCGCATCCTCTCCACATGTGCTCGACCGTCTCTCTCTCCTCACGGCACATCCTGCACATTCTTTCCTCCTCCTCCATCCAGTACCTGTTCTCTCTCTCCTCGTTCCCACATCTAAATCTCGCCATCATTTTCCTTTCTTTCGCGCTCTCTCTCCTCAGATACACCGGAACATCCTCTGTCACGCACCTCTCATACTCCCTGTTGTACCTCGATTCTCTGATTCTCTCCCTTCTCTCTTGCTTGTCCGTATCTCTGTCCCTCTCGCTCAGCTCCGCACACATCCATCTTCCTTCCGCTCTCACTCTTTCCACTTCCTCACTGGCATACCCGTTCCTCCTGCAGTACTTCTCTCTCTCCTTCTCATCCGCGTTCTTTTTCTTTTCTCTATAGCACTCAGTCAGTATCCTGCACTCTTCCCTTCCGCCCATTCTGTCCTCGAACTTTGCCGCTCTCTTTCCCGCTTTCCCTCTCAGCTTGCTCCTCTTGCACTCTTCCCTCACTATGTACCCTGGTGTTTCTCTGTCCACTCCTAGCACCCATCTCAAATATTTCTCTTGCACTCTCTCCACCTCCTCCTGGTCCTTCCATCCCCATATCTCTGCTCCGTACATCAGCACGCTCTCCACCATGCTCTCGAACATCATCATTCTCCTCCCGAACTCGCTTCCCTACATTCTCTCTCCTATTCCCCACACACATCCAACTACCTTGTTCGCCTTCCTCACTACCTCTCTCACTCTGTGGCTCTCTCGTTGAAGGTGTAGCCCAAGTACTTAAACTCGTTCACTCTTTCTGTCTTGCTTTCTTCCCACTTCCACTCGCTCTCCTCATTCTTCCTCTTTCTCTTGTTGAACACCATCATTTTCGTCTTCTCTACATTCACTTCCAGCTTTTTCTTCCTCACATACTTTTCCAGGTTCCTCATCATTGCTTTCATCTCTCTCTCACTCTTTGCCACAATCACCATGTCGTCCGCAAACGCCAGGCTCCAAACTTTCTCCCTACCCACTACGACCCCCCCGCCTGCGCTTTCCTCAACATTTCGTCCACGTCCGCTACGTATATCGTGAACAGCAGGGGACTGAGCGGGCAGCCCTGTCTCACTCCCTTTGTAGTCTCAAACCATTCGCTCTCTTTCTCTCCCACCTTCACCTTGTTTCTCGTTCTCGCATATATCTCCTCGACCTTCCGCACCAGCCATTCACTTATTCCTCTCTCTCTCATACATTCAAACATTTTCACTCTGTCAACCTTGTCGAACGCCGCCTTGAAGTCTATGAACAATGCGCACAGAAAGGGGGGAGCTTTCTTCCTCAATTCGTTCCTTGCTAAATGGTCCAGGATGTACACGTTGTCCACAGTACCCCTTCCCCCTCTGAACCCTGCCTGACTATCCGGCAACACTCCCTTTTCCTCGATTTCTCTCTTCATCCTTTCGCTCAAAACAGACGCATACAACTTATACCCCGTGTTCAGGAGAGGTATTCCTCGGTTCAAGTGTCTTATGTGTCTTTCCACCTCTTCCGCTGTGATTTCTATTTCCTCCGTCACCGTCTGCTTCTCTTTCCTTTGTGTTCCCACCTTCCCTTCTTCCTTCCTCCCTTCCAGCAGTTTCATGAAGTACTCTTCCCATTCTTGTATTATTATTTCCTCGCTCACTGGTTCCTTTTTCTTCCTCTCTCGGTTTATGTACTTCCACACCTCCCTCTCTGTTCTTATTTCTTTTATCTCTTTCTCCTCCCTTTCCCTCTTCTGCTTCTTCTTCTCTCTACATCTCTCTCTGTATCTTCTTTTCGCTTCTAGGAATCTGCTTCTGTCAATTTTGTTTCTCCTCCATTCTCTCAACGCCTTTAGCACTTCCCTCTTTGATTGCTCACATTCTCTGTCCCACCATCCATTTTTCTTTCCTGCCCCTTTTGATCCCCTTACTATCACCTCCTTTTTCTTCGTCGCTTTCTCGATCACTTCCTTTAGCTCTGCCACCATTTTCTCTATTTCCTGCTCCTTGAATGTTGCTTCTTCCAGTCTCCTTCTGTACTCTTTCACTCCATGTTCATTCCACACTTTTACTATCACCTTCTTCTCCTCCTCTCTCGTTCCTCCCTTTTCCTTTTCTTCTTGGTTCGTTCCCTCTATGGTAATTTCTAGAGGGAGATGGTCGGAGTCTACTCTTTCTCCCACTTTGAACTCTTTCACTCTCTCCCATGCTGCCTCATTTACTATTGCGTAGTCTATGACTGTTTCCCCCCTGCTGCCTACGTATATCAATTCCCCTTCCTCATCCCCTCGTTTATTCCCGTTCAGCACTTCCCATCCATTTTCTTCTATCTTCACTCTATCAGCCTCTTCCCCTCTGCATTTTCCACTTTGTCTTTTGTTTTTCTTTTCCACTCCCCTTTCTCTTCTTCCCAATTTCTGGCTCCTCTCTCTCCAATTCTCCCGTTGAAATCACCCCCTACCAGCATGCATTCTTCCCTGTCCATCTTCATTGTGTTCTCGACCCGTCTTGTTGTTGTCCTCATCTCCCCAAATCATATTAATATGAAAATTGGTAGTTCATTATAATCGACTACTCCAAGTTCAAATGAAATATTTTCAAAATAGTGGCACTTCCGGAAATACCGGAAATCGACGCTATCTTAATTTTTTTTAATGGAAAGGCCTCACTTTGACTTCACATTTAGATTCTACGTTAAATTTTGAGTTTAGAACGTCTTTTTGTCAACACTTATCTGTCATCGTTTTTGACCTATGTCATCTTTTTTGCAAAAAAGCGAGGTTGCAGGGCTTCATTAACAAATTTATAACTCTTGAACCATCGGAAATAAATAATTGATTTTTTTTTACTTGAATTCTGACCTGGCCGATCCTTTGCCCCATTAGTGAATTTTTTTTATGTTTCATACGCCTACTGAAATTTTTCAAAATTGCTAATCAAAAAATGTCAAAAACTTCATTTTTTTAAATGGCAACCACCATTTGTGACACTGGGCGTATGGGAGTTGGACCACGTTACCTGTGTTTTCTAATTATTCTGAAGGGTATGGGATTAAGTGCATATACGGGTTGGACCACGCTACCTGACTTATCTAATTACCTAGGGGATCAGATTTTACCTCTTGGTTCTGGACTAGTAATACAACAATTGAACAATTTGTTGCTAAACATTTCTCTACTTAACATAGAATCCACATCATGGTTATGAACTATATTACCACACACAACACTATCTGTTTTGTCACTGATTTGGGTAGGTATACACTTTTGCAGAGCACTCTCTTTTTACACAACGCCATCTGATTTTTCCGTCTTTTGCAATGTGAGCTTGAGAAAATTTGAATTGGTTCACAACAAGTAGCATTTTGCCTTTTTCACTGATCATTGTTGTAACTTCCATTTAAGTAAATATGTAGTAGGTGTCTAATACAAAACTAAATAAAATCAGTAATTGCTTCTACATTTAAATATGCCAAGGTCCCAACACTTATTTTTTCAACCCCCATGCTAATAGAGTGCATTTGATCTCTTTGCCCCCCGTCAATACCTGGAAAATCTTAATCCCTTTGGTAGCGGTCGGTGGCCGAACTCGACCATCAAACTAACACAAATTTGGGATCGTGGTCGCACTCGGTGACACCCGTGACACTAGATATAAATGTAAAATTTAATTCTAAGCCTACTTTTGTTAACATTGTGTATGCCTATTCCCAGCCCTTTTGGCGTAATTTCGATTTTTTGAGTAAAATATTCTTTTTTTTATGAAACAATTGTTTTATTTGAGTTTTTATTCTAAAATCACATGCAATAAACAGTAGATAACAACGAAATAATAAAAAATAAGCAAATTAACAAAAAAATATTTTCAATGAAGTCATTTACATTAATATTTTTTTGTTAATTTACTTATTTTTTATTGTTGTGCTGTTATCTAATATTTATTGCAATGCTATTTTTGAATAAAAATTCAAATAAAACAATTGCTTATAAAAAAGAATATTTTATTCAAAAAATTAAAATTACGCCTAAACGGCTGCAAATAGGCATACATAATGTTAATAAAAGTGGCCTTAAAATTTGATTTTACATTTACATCTAGTATCAGAAACGGTAGCTGTCGTTTAAAAAAATTAAGTTTTCGACATTTTTTTAATTATCAATATTAAAAAATTGCAGTAGGCGTATGAAACATAAAAAATGTCGTTGATAGCTCATAAAAACGGTCAAATCTTTGGCAAGTTAGTAAAGCAAAAATAAATTATTTATTTCTGATGGTTCAGGAATTATAAATTTTTTAATGCAGCCCTGCAACCTCACTTTTTTGCAAAAAAGATGACATAGGTCAAAAACGATGACAGATAAGTACTGATAAAAAGACGTACTAAACTCAAAATTTAACGTAGAATCGAAATGTGAAGTCAAAATGAGGCCTTTCTATTTAAAAAAAATAAAGATGGAGTCGATTTCCGGTATTTCCGGTAGCGCCACCATTTTGAAAATATTTCATTTGAACTTGAAGTAGTCGATTACAGTGAACTACCAATTTTCATATTAATATGATTTTGGGAAATCAAAAAGTTTCTAATGAACGGGCTACGTGAATCAGCCTGTATACTGTTACTATTTTCCACCATTCGTTATCTATATGAACGTTCTTTCCATGTATCCTTCTTCTACCCCCTTTTCTTTTCGTTTCTCTTCAATTCCCAACTTCACCCCTGTTATTATTTCCCCTGCAGCTCTTCCTCTTTTTCTTTCTCTTTTTGCCCATTGTCCTTCCCATTTGTATTCTTTCGGTAGTGTCCTTTCTATTTTTTCCCAGCTCTGTTCCTCCACCCAAGTCTCCACCAGTCCCACTACCTCGAATTGTCGTACATAGTCCCAAAATTCGTCCCCTCTTTTTCTTAATCCCGCTACGTTCCAATATAATACTTTTGCTCCTTCCCTCCCTTTCGTACTATGGCGGCCAAAAAATTTCGTCCGTCATTTTTCCGTCATTTCAAAAAAATCGGTGTAGTCCATTCTTTATTGTCATTATGACTGATGTTTTTACTTGTCACTTTTGAAAGTCAATCAAGCAAAATGCCATCGGTATCAAATTTTAATAAGATTAAAATAGTAACTCTTGCGCAAAGAGGAATGTCCCAAGCTCAGATTTCGATGGATCTTCGTATACCGAAAAGTACAATTTCGTGCATTCTTAAGAAATGGAGATAAAGTGGAACTACTGAAAGACGCCAAGGCTCAGGGAGGCCTAGCACATCTACTGCAGAACAAGATAATATGCTTCTCAATAGATTACGCAATAGTAGTCCTTTTATGACGGCTGTTGAAGCGGTAAATACAAGCGGTTTCCCAGGTTCCTTTAGAACCGCTCGTCGCCGTGTAAGAGGAAGCGACCTTAAGAATCATGTCGCGGCAAGGAAATTGAGCCTTACACCTATGCATAGGGAGCCCCGCATGGCATTTTGTTTGGAGCATCTAGCAAGAGATGACGCTTTTTGGGCTCAAGTCATTTTTTCGGATGAAAAAGTGTTTCAATCGTGTCCAAATGGCCGCCTAAGAGTCTACAGACCTAGGAACCGTATGTCCAGACAACGGAAAGGAGCGGTCGATTTTCGGCAAACATATGGGCATGGATTTCAGTAGATAGCCCCGGGGTAATGTTGCATGTAGAAGATCGGCTCAACCGTGATGTGTATGTTATGATTCTTGAAGATGTGATGCTGCCTTCAGTTTCAAGAATTTTTCCGAATTTTAACTGCACATTTCAACAAGACAATTGTTCAGTGCATACAGCACATAGGGTAGCAGAGTGGTTCAGGAATAATAACATAAACGTTCTTGATTGGCCGAGTCGCAGTCCAGATTTGAACCCTATAGAAAACATGTGGGGACTTTTGGTTCGTAATTTGCAACAGGGACGACAAGTCTTTCGGAATAGGGCAGAACTTTTGACTGCGATTACTAATGCATGGCAATCATTACCTAGGGATTATCACCGAGATTTATGCCTCTCCATGTCGCGTCGTGTAAGGCGAGTTATAGATGCGAATGGAGCCATGACAAAGTATTAATTTTAAACTTCACTCATTTTAGCTTTTGATTTAGTTATTTAAATAAAAATAAATGTTCCATTTCCTTGTCTTTGCCTTAATGTCTTTCGTTTTATTTTTTTTTAAACTACGGCATACTCGTATAATTTCCACGGTTCTCTCGTTTGGTACTTTAATCCAAAAATAGTCGCAAGTCTGCCTCTAGTTCCACTAGCGGTCGTATGGTGATTGTGTAAGAGTGGAACTTGTCCTTTGTATTCACAAAATTTGAACCGATGGACTGAATGACAGATTGTCAAAATGACAATAATGATAAAAAGCGAGGTTATTGGTGCTTAAGGGTAGTTTACACTTTATGTCAGTGCCCTGAAAGTGACGGACGAAATTTTTTGGCCGCAATAGTACCTTGTTTCTCTTGTTCCCCTTTGTGCTTTCTTTCCGTTTTCCCTTTTTTTTGTCCATCTACCTTTTTCTTTATCCTTTGTCCATTTCCGTTGTCTCCTTTTCCTCCATCCCATCTTCCTGCCTCTACTGAAAAACCTCTAGTCTCCTCCTTTCTTCATTCCATCCAAGGTTGGTAGAACTGACTAATTTGTATAATAGGTTGCCTCGTTGAAAATTGCGGGGCGGGGGGGAAAGTAACTCGTGACGTAAAATCAACCCAGAAATTTTGGGTGTTCGAATAGAACCTAAGGTTTATAAGCTCCGTGGAGTTTATTGGGTGGCTTTTTGGGATTTATTCTAGCGAAGGAACACCTAATGCATGATCGACAGACTCTGTAGTAAAAGTTTAGTACACTGTGACGTCACGAGTAACTTTTGCGGGGGGAAAAAATTCAGACTATTGCTTTAAATGGAAACGAGGCAACCTATTATACAAATTAGTCAGTTGTACCAACCTTGATTCCATCTCATCTGTACCCCCTCTATGGTTATTTTCATGTACCCAACTTTTGGATCTTTCCCTTGTCTTTTTTCTTCTCTGGCGATGGCTCGTATTTTTTTCTGTATTTCTCTTTCCTTCTTTGCGAGGTAGTTGTCAATAAATATTTTCTCTGTTGCCCTATTTCCTCTCAATTTTCCTTTCTGCTTCATTACCTTTTCTTTCCCACTCCACTCTTCCATTTGCACTAGTATTTGGTCCTTGTTTATGTTGTAGCAATCTTTAACTTTCCCCTATGTTTTCTTTTATAAACTTTTCTACTTCCTCTCTGCTCTGCTGCTTGCTACTTCCCTCGCTTCTCCATCCCGTTATTACTATGTTATTTTTTCTTCTTCTTCTTTCTTCATTCTCCATTTTCGTTTTCAACCGTGCTACTCTCTCAGACATGCTGTTTTTCTCTTCCTTCCATTTCTTTTCTTTATTATTAAATTCTTCCCTTAGTTGTTCTATTTCTCTCTTGACTTCTTGATTCTCTTTTCTCAGCTTCTTTTATTTCCTCTGTAATTTCCCTTTTCACTTCCTCCAGCTTTTCCAATATCTTTTCCATTTCCCTGCCTGATTTCTTCTCCACTTCCGGTGACCTTGCGGTTTTATTTACTTGCCCCAAATACCTCCTCCTCCTCCTCCTCCTCTTCTTGTCTTCCTGTCTTTCCTTTTCTAGTTCTTTTCCTTTTTTCTTGTCTTCCTGGGACGCCTCCACCCTTCCTTGGCTAAAAGAACGGTTTCTGCCTCCCTCGCTCATAGGCTTGCTCTTTACTTCCTAGATGTCGCTGTTTTCCGTTTGTTTAACACTTCTCTTCTTTTGGGTGTTTTCTTCCTCCCCACACCGTTCAGCCTCTTCCTACCTTGCTTCGATAAATTCTCCTCTCCTTTGTAGTTGGTCTCTCTAATTTTCTCTGCCTTTATCTCCTTTTCCGCTTCACTCTCTTTAGCTCACTTTTTACCACGTGTTGCTCACTCCGTCGGTAATACAGGACTGTGATGTTTATGTCAACCAATCTCTCGCTGGACAAACTATACCACTCGTTAAAACCTACAGAAAATTGAACTCGTGCTACGCACTCGGTCAATTTTCATCGGTTTTAACACACCAATGATAGTCATAACACTAGTCATACGGGGTCATTATAAATGATTGTACCAACGTAGGTGGCTGTGCGCTATGCTTAGGTGCGCCGCTACGCCCACTAGTTGTTACAGTTGGTTACAAAAAAAAAAAACGGGAAACGAAAATTTTCCTAATGTAAATTTCGTTTTCTCCATTTGCCAATTAATTGTCTGCTTGATAATACCTGTCAAATAATTTTTAAAAATGTCATTGAATTTTGACCATAATTCTAACCTATCTCACGTAAGAAGGTTTCACACTATGGAAAAATTGTAAAAACATGTCAATTTTATTCTGATAGTTCCTGCTTTTTTGGCAACCAACTGTACAAACATTTATAATGACCCCGTATTATCCCCGATAATAAATTTTGGTATTATTCAAAAAAATGTTTTCATTATTCCTGAAAGAATGTTCAAACATTGTATTGTTAAGAATCCTGTGTCATTAAATATGCAGGTTCAAATCTATATGCATTAGAATATTAAAATCACAGGATCTTCAGACTATTTGTGCAAATCACGTGCATTCAATTTTCCGCTATACGAGTACTTCCATTCCATATAAGGGCTGAAATGCCATGTACAGTTTAAGCAGAAAAGTTGAGTAGATACGCCACTGATGACACGTTAGGAAGAGTAGTAAGATTAAAAAGTTATCGAGTACCTACAACGCAAAAAAGGTACAAGAAGTTTTTAGTTTTCATTCATAATATGCTTATACGTTTTTGCGGCTCTGTGTATTTAAAGTGTCTTTTAGGCTATTTCATTCATTGGGCTATTCATGTTTCGATTTATTAAAGCTTCCAGAAGGGTCTCGTTCGGGATGGAATTGAACTTTATTTAAAATGTTTAACCACTTTTTCGGTTTCTTCACTTATTGAAGGTAGGTAAACTTCGTCCAGCGAGAGATTGGGAGATTTTAAATTGTATTAAATTAACCCAACATTACAAAATGCACTAGAATACTATCCATTACTAAACTCCCGCACTGTCAAAATGTTTGCAAGTTGCCGCACTGCCGTTCTGAGACTAGTAATTTTTACTTTAACGTTGGCGTTAAAATTTCAAATTGCAAATTTGAAGTTAAGTTTAATAAATTCGCTTTCTTCGTAGCTTTCTTTCATTCAAAGTATTACTTACACGAAATGGCTGAACAAGAAGAAGATATGAAATGTAAAAGAATACTGTTAACGGCCAGAGAGAAGCAGGGTATTGTTAATTATTGTTTGGAAAGAAGAGAATTAACTCCATTAACATAACTAAACTTTCCTTGTTGACGTTTTTATAACTAGATTTTGTGTACAGGCAACTGAAAAGGTATCTCCACACACTCCAAAAAAAAATCAAAAATTTGACACTGACAGTGCGGGAGTTTAATAAACGGATAGTACATTAATTAGAGCATAATTTCAGGGCAAAAATGTTACTGCTTGAAGGATATATTTCAAATTTTACGTGCGCTAGGTGTTACTTTCCCTACGTAGAATTTAGTGATTTTTATGTCAACCAATCTCTCGCTGGACAAACTATACTATGGTTTACTGTTTTATAAATTTGGTTGTAGGTCGCAAAATTTTATGGTACTTTAAGTTAAAGATCTTGCGGGGCTTATAAATCCTACTTTACCAGTATAGTATATTTTTTCCTGGCAGGCGGTTGCGCAAGCCATTTACAGAATCCTGCAATGAAATGTGACCTCCCTATTGGTTAGTTTATTTCACTAACCAATAGGGAGGTCATTTATTTTTTGTGACATGACCGTCCAATGTGACCGAGAAATGACCAGTCACTTATTGGTCATTTATAGAATAACTTTAGAGTGACGTCAATTTATTAGTCTCATCAAGACCTTTAATTCGATATATGAATTATATGATTTGCTAGGGTTAAGACATTCGAAAACCCATATTAATAAACACAACAGAAAAATAAAAAATATCCAAACTGTGATACGAATATGAGAATTATGAATAATTTTAATTATAAATGTGTTTTATAAATAGAACTAAACAGTAAAACACAATTAACAAACCTGTAATACCAAAAACAAAAAAATATAATGTTATATTGCCCATTGGGCGCACATTCATAAATGTCCGATAAATGACCATGACCAGTCATTTATTGGACTGACATTTAAATGACCGACAACACTATTAAGTAGTAGGTAATCAGTTAACATAAAGTACGTAGAAACGTTACACTACAACATTTTCGAAAAGTTGACATAACTACGAAGTTTTGCTGTCCTAGTTTTTCATGAATTCGATAGTATTTTTCTACCTACCTCTAACTATTCGTCAAAATCTTTGGTTTATGCATGATGGCGCTTCCGCCAAGAGGTGGACCGACTGCGTGGCCTGCTCACCTGACCTAAATAGTTGCGATTATTATCTATGGAGGTACATGAAAACTAAGGTGTATCGAACTCAAGTAGAAAACCAAGAGGAACTACTAGAAAGAATTATGGTTACCGCAGAAGAAATTCGACAAAATACTGAAGAGTTTCTGCATCTTTGCGCAGACGAGTGGAAGCATGCATTAGAGAAAATGGTGGCCACTTTAAACACTTGCTTTGATTTCTTTTTATTTATTTCTTTTTGATTAATAGTAGTTTATTTGACGAGTTTGTGTGTAAATTGGGCAATTACACACGAACGAGTTGAATACAACGTTTTTTTGTTCGACGAGCCCCTTAATGGCTCCAAATCGCTTAAAACCTTTAAAATTAGCTTGACGTTTCGTTTTGACAAGTTGTGGCATTTATCAAAATCCGTTCACATAGGAGAAAATTCTCAAATTCTGACAGTGTCGAACGAAAAAATAATTAATAACAATTTTAATAAAACTGTGTGTTTTTGGATCTTTTTTTATTTTGATAGGCGTTCTACGCTGTGGATCTCTTCCCGCATATCTTTATGACAGGAAACTATTTTTTTATACAACTGACATTAAAAGTGACGTTTTTAGTGGAAGCTAATTTGATTAAGAATTGCTCTTTATAACTTACCGTGTTAAAAGTATTTTTAACACTAGTAAAAAAAAAACTTTTAACACTAGTTATTTTTTATTTATTTATAAATGTTAAAGTGGCTCTATTTGCCGCTTTTTCATTATCTGCGGGAAATCTGTCGTCGATATCGGAATCGTTAACGTCGTTTTCTTTGCATTCCATGTTTACGAATGCAATAATGTGGAATTGAAAGTGTTTTACAAAACGTAATGAAAACTTTTTTGACGTTTCTAATAAACAAATGTCAATACAAGACTAGCTACGAGTACCTGATTTTTGCCGCAGAAATTAAAATAAACATCAAAAATACGACTGCGTTTTTAAATGCAATGCAAACCAGTTGTATAAAAAATAGATGTACTCGTATGATGGACGTGTTAAAAGTGATTTTATTTTGTTCGTGGGGTTGGTCAACTCGCTGCGCTCGTTTCCCAATCTACCCCACTTGCAAAACAAAATCTCACTTTTAACACTTACATCATAAATAACTATTAAGTTCAAAATGAATATTAAATAGTTATTTGTGTATTAAGAGCGCAAAGTGATACCTTGTTGATAGAGATTTTCTCGAAATCGACAATGTACATTTGCGCTCGCAACTTTGATTAAAGTAACGCTTAAGGTATAAGATTATATGGCCCTTTAAAAGTGTTTGACCGGAGATAAACGTTCCTTTTGTCGCAATTGCAGTAGGCGGTCAGCCCAACCATAAATCATGCTTCAAGCAATTCTCTATTGTGAATTCCAGAGCCGGCCTCAAAACAAATGGGTACCGACGAAAATATATTTATTTATTAAATATACAATACTATTACAAATCATCTTTACTGTTTTCAAAACACAAAGAACTAAAGGGAATTTCGTTACAATAACAAAATTTACAATAAACATCAAAAACATGTTCTTTCACAACTTTTTAATCCCTGCCCTGAACGAAGGAAAAGGGATGCAGCTGCACGAGCCGAGACAACCATCTTAACGCCAATATTGGTTTCCATTATTGGGATAGTTTTAGTGCTGCCATTAAAACTATCCCTTTACTACACATTATTTTATTTGGAGCAAATCAATGTACCTAATACTTTATTAAAATCAGAAACTAATTATTCACAATATTGACATTAAAAGTACAATAATTACAGTTTTTGAAAAGTAATCCATGCTTTGGAAGTGTGTATTCTGGTTCTTTTGCTACACTTACAATTTCGGGAGGTGTATACACGGAAACGCTTCCTCAGCAGTTTCCCTTCATTCTACAGGCTTTTGAGCAATGTTTCTTTGTAAAAACACAAAGAACACCGAGATAAACTGACACAACAATTCTTTCTGTTTATTCGTTGTCACTAATTACAATAATCACTGGACATCTGGATGATGAAATATGTACGTTCAAGCTGGCAACGATATTACCGTTTCCGTAAACTTAATTGAAATCAACCTAACCTAACACGAAAGCCATCAATTTATATTAGGGAATTTTGTTTGTTCTGTAGCTACTACCAACAATGTTGCCAGATATCATAGCCACCCCTTATCCACATTCATCGAGAATCGATTTATATGCCATACGTTTTCAACGTTTTTGTTTTTCACAGTCATAGTTGCCCATACATTTTTTGAATCATATGGTATTTTTAGAGAGTTTTTAATGTCTCTTTTGAGTTTACAAGATAAATAAGAAAAGATTACACTTCGTTAAAAATAATATTTTTCTAATTAATGTAAAATGTCGAATTTTATGTTGTCGTTTTGAATGTCAAAATGACGTTCTTTTTTGCACTAATGCGTATTGATTGTCACTTTTTTGCATTAATGCGAAAAAAAAGTGTCAAATTCAATTAAGAATAATTAAGTGGATGATTTATTATACCGAGTGACTATAAATGATTCAAGGAAAGTAGTGGATTGGCAACACTGATGCAGTTGGTAGTGCAAGTCTTCTCGTGCATCATCTGTCAATCATTTCTATTTAGGTTAGGTTAAGTCACGAAGTACATTGTCGATTTAGATTTTTTTGACGTTTGTTTCAATTTTAAAAATTACGTGTGTCATGCCAACGATGTTGCCAACTAAAGATTTCAAATGTGTTACCAACATAACAAAATAATTTTCAATCATTTATAGTCGGTATATACCGAGTGACTATGTACTTCGTGACTTAACCTAACCTAAATAGAAATGAGTGACAGAAGATGCACGAGAAGACTTGCACTACCAACTCCGTCAGTGTTGCCAATCCACTATTTTCTTTCAATCATTTATAGTCACTCGGTATTTACAGTACAATTATGTAAATGTGAAATATGGAAACCTTCTGTTAATGATGATGACAAGTTAAGTTCGTTTGAAATTTGATTGTTTGACGATACAGCAGACATCTCATGATAACTATCAACCGATAAGTAATTATTTTTCTCTGGGATTTGACCACTTGAAGACGTAGCATCATGTGTTTTCAATTTTTTGAAAGATAAGGCTTTACTGGTAGTGTTGTCTTTGCCTAAAATCATTTGAGCGATCTTCTTCTTATTTTGTATTGATGCGTCAACGTAACCCTCGGCAACATTGGTCGATTTCCACCCCCCAAGACGTTTCAAAATCGACGTATCTGCTCCGGATTCAGCTAATAATGTAGCCGAACTACGGCGGAAGGCGTGACCGGTGTATTCTTCGGGATTCTTCAAACCAAGGAAAGTGGCTATTTGTTTTGGAGCGCCGCCAATAGTATTTATTCCAACAGGGTGGGCAATGCATTTTCCAAGTCTATAACCAACAAAAAATCTCTGGTGCCGTGTATTTTTAGATCGCAATGAAGAATATCTTCGAAAGACTTCTAATAAATTTAATCCACTAACATTTCCCGGAGTTATGGTAAATTCTCGTGGTACTTTTGTTTTAGTTTCAAGGATCTGAATCTTCAGGAATTCTCCCATATCTTCTATGTCTTTTATAGACAACTGAAGTAGTTCTTGCCTACGGCAGGCTCCTGATATACCGACAATTAATAAAACCTGAAAAAGATGATTATTTTGTAATGTAATTCTTCTCTAATAATTTTTTTCTTGTACCTTTAACATTAAATATGTTTCATCGTTGGCTTCTTTTAAAAATGCATGGACTTCATCCTTGGTAAAAACCTTCGATTTCTTCCCGCGATAGCCTTGACTCTGTCTCTTCAAGAATGCAATCAAATTGTTGAATTTGCTAATATCTACCTTTTTATTCAAATAAATGGTTGTTCTTAGTTTTGAATACTCGTTCCACATTGTTGATGGTTTCAGCAATTTAGACCTTTGCATGAAATAAGCTAACATTACTTTTTCGGATATGCATTCCAACTTCCTCAAACCCAACCACTGGTCGAAGCGTTGATAACTTAACTCATAAACAGCTCGCGACTTCGCTGGTAACAAGGTCGAAATAGCAGCTTCCGCTGCAGCTTCAATATCTGCACCCACACTTTCTTCGGAATCACTCATTTGAAGGACCAAATTGATACCAAATTGTAATTTTGTGGATTTTTTTTCTGTTTACATATTGTCATAGTAAAGCGAAACATAAATTCCTTGACAAATTCAATGGTAGAATGATTTAATTAGGTACTTACTAAAATTTAAATATTTCTTGTTTTTGTTAACAATTTTATGAGGAATTAGAAAAAATCTTGTATGTGTGTATGTTATTTGCAAAACCGAGTGTTTTTCGCATTCGACGTGTTGCCCAACTCACTTCGTTCGTTGGGACAATTTTCACGTCTCATGCGAAAAACACTCTCATTTTGCAACTAACTACATAAATAGCTATTCCCTATCATTTATTAAAGTATTTTAATGTTCAAGAAAGAATAGATTGTAACTGAATAACGTGTACATCCATAATTAATTCATTCTATTAAAAATAGTCACGTATTGATAGATATTAATACATAATTAATATTTCTGCTATCCGTAAATATCAAATAGTAATTTATCAGTTTGGCTTATTTTGTCACTAAACCTTTTATTACTTGTAATAATGTTTAAAACTTTTTGTAGAAATCACACTAGTTTTCGTAATAAATTAGTTGTTATTTAAAACTGGTTTTTATTATCATTTTGATTGAAAGTAGATATGAGATATTGATGTTAATATTAGTGGATCACTGAAATCCAACGTAAATTATATGTTCAATTTACTTATTAATCAGTTAATCACAGAACTGTCAGATATTGAGAAGGGTCTGGGTAAAGCACAAGAAAAGAAAAAAGTAATAATAGCGGAAAGCTTGACTGGCTTAAAAGTCATGTGAAACTTGTGGACTAAGATGACGCTGTCCGACCTTCGGAGAAAAGAATAATTCTTATCGGCACGGCGCCTTCTATGAACAAAGCAACAGCGAAACGAAATAAACAATGAAGAGTATACCAAGTCGCCTGTAAAAAGACATTGCTAAATAATAGAGCTCAGTCGAAATCACAATGGCACCATGGGAAGCCACTCGATGTAGGTGTGTAGGACAAAACGTTACACAAAGCACCGCAGGTAGATGGATCTTTAAAGAACAACTAACTCTGCCTGCCTGTCTTTGATTACCTCCTCGTAAACACTTGAGACCAACGTGTGGCGATTGGCAAGTGCCTTAGTGCCTATGAACTGCCTATGAATTTTTTAACGTTTGCTTACTGGTGCATAAACATTCGAATTATATGGAACTGTGCCTATTTCTTGCAAATGAACAAACATAAAAAATAGCTATTGGTGTCATCATACACAAATAAAAAAAAAACTTCCGTGTAGTCTATATATGGAACGAAATTCAAACATAAAATTGTGAGTTTAAAGAAAACAATTTATAGATATTATTTTTATAGCGATTTTAACACGGTTTTTAAAACTGTTATAAGTCTGCTATATTTATGTCAAAGAACAGAAAATTTCCATTACGATTCGTTTGACAAATCTTCCTCTGATCTTCAAAAAAATAGTTTGAAATTTTTACTTCTACGGCGTGATCAAGAATGATTGAGTCTGTTGGTAACAATGAAATTTGGCAAATGTGAAATTTACCATGAAAGTTTCATTCTTGTAATAGCATAAACATAAACGACATAACCAAAAATGTTTTTAACGTCGTCTCAAGTTAAAAAATCCGGTCAGTACCAATTATGAGACAAAAAATGAAAAAACACCAACACTTTTCAATTGTTTCATTGCCAACAGACTCAGTCATTGTTGATCACGCTGTATAATACCGTGCGATCGAATAAAAAAAAAATCTGAGTAGGCGAAAATGGTGGTTTGAACCAATCAAAGCATCAGAATAGCACAATCCAGGTAACTCGATTTTTTTTTATTCGATCGCACATTAGTTATTTACTACGGCGGCCAAAAAATTTTAGCCGTCATTTTCTGTCATTTCAAAAAAAGAAAATTGTAATCTATGCTTTATTGTCATTATGATTATAAGTGGCATTTTTTGGGTGGTAAATTTCAAAACTTGAAATTATTTTGTCATTTTCTACTACACAGGTTATCTATGTACAGTTCCGGAATTAAAACCTCGGGCACTATTTTTCTGTCACTTCAAAAAAATCTCTGTAAAGCACCTTCTACTGTCATCATGACTGACATTCAAAAATTAAACTTTTCTGTGTCAGTCACCCAATCAATTTTGAATTTTGAGATTTCAGTTAGTTGCAATGAGTGTAATTAAATCATCGCTTTGATATGTTGCGTACCCGTTATTATGCCACAAATGACAATTTTTGAATGCCAAAAAGACAAAAACATGACAAGAGTAAAAAATAAGGTTATTAACGTAAAGGTTGTTTTAGACTTTATATCATGACATTGACAATAGTGCCCGAAATTTTAATTCCGCAACTGTACCTACTACTGCTCTATTTTTGTTCATTCATGTCGGATTTTTGGAATACATACATTTGAGCTTTAAGTAGTTTAAATTGATTCGCAGAATAACAATATGCATTATGCATGTCAAAATGACAAGAATCGAAAGTGGGGTTACGGTTCCTAAAAGTTTATTTACACGATGATTTTTTTGGCGACCATAGTACGGGAGGTAAATTTTCCGAGGCGACAACTAGTTTCGGCCACGATGGCGCAGCCGAGTGGCTGATTAGTTGGAGCGCCGGAAAATACCTCCCGTACGACATTTGTATTCGACTATACATACATATGTATATTGACCTCCAACTCGGAAATAATGGAATTGACAGTAACCAATTCATTCCTGGATTGTTCTCAATAGTGGAGCATTGTAACATTAATGTTTATAATAATTGTAATTTTACAAAATGACATCCGTGCTGTCAGTGTCGTTTTTAATATGTTGTTGCAGATTGTACATACACATTCATTACCAGTATTCAGAGTATAAGAAAATCCTAGTTAAAAAAATGTCAAACAAGAAATTGAGGTTATGGTAAAAGAAAATTTATATTTCGTGAAACATCAACAACAAACAATAAAACTCAATCTTCAACCTGGTGTAAAACATGGTTAAACTAAGTCATCCTCGGAATCTGAATCAGACTACATATTTGCTTAGCTTTGTCGGAAATCATAGATAATAATTTGAATTTGCCGCGTGAAGGTAAATTACCAAATCAGGAAATTCAAAATTACTAAACTGAAACAGTAAGTGATGCCAACATACTGTCATACTGACAGCACGGATGTCATTGAAAACGACTATATGTTAATAATGTTGCCAAATTATTAAAATGTCATGTACTTCCTGGTAAAAACGAATAATCTCTACAGGTGAATACAAGATATTGAGATTGTAGAACGATCCAGTTGCACTTTGGCACCAACAGTTAGTACTGGATAAAGTAGGTATACTCTGTCCATTCGTAGATTGCTTGACATAAATGTTACTAAAAATGTCCACTCTACGCTACAACAAATAGATCCGGCGCGAAATTTAAAAAAATGAAAAGAGCAGGTTTACACGTGATGTTTTATTATTATTCTGCATGTTTACACTTAGGAAAGACCAAAGAAAACTTCAGTATAATAGGAGTAATATATTAGGTTTTATTACAAGTATGCAGGCAGAAATTTGAAAATTTGAATTTGGCGCCGAGTCCGGTTCCCTGACTTTAGAATTTTCTAGACTGTGTTTCTCGATGTAAAGAGTCTGCGCAAAGAACGGGTGTGTAACCGACCACTTGTATTTTCTTAAACTAATTATTCTGTCGCGAGCAAAAAATTCTGGTCGTCAATGTCATTTCAAAATTTGGTTCGATTGTCACAAATTAATAGTATTTTACAGTAGAAGTCCGTTAGGATAGCCTTTACTGCCGAGCCAGAAATTTTGTGAGACGAGCTCGCAGAGCGAGTCGAATAATACTGGCGAGGTTGTAAAGGCCCTAACGGACGTGTATTGTACAATAGTTTTTGTAATATCTCTACGATTCGTTCAAAATTATCTTTTTGAAACACATTTTTTTCAACGCCATCGAAAAAACCGAATGATTAATAAGTGTGCGGAGGACGTCGTCATGTCAACCGGTGTTTGTGAAAAAAAATTGTTTCAATGTTGTTTGTCAGATTTGTTCAACGCTTAACTTTCCGTTGAAAATAAGTGACTGAAATCAATAAAAAATCGCAATCAAGATGTTCTCGATGTCCGGAAGTGAGGTCATCGTTATTGCCTGCAAAATCGCGCTTGTGTTAGTGAAGCATCATCTTCAATCTTGTCTCCATTTGCTGCTGTTTGTCAGGTTTGTTCAACACTTAACTTTCCGTTGAAAATAAACGACTGAAATGAATAAAAAATCGCGATCAAGATATTCCCGATGTCCGGATGGCCGCAGAGCAAGTGAAGTCATCGTTATTCCCTGCAAAATCGCGCTTGTGTTGGTATTAAAATTCTGAAGCATCATCTTCGATCTCGTCTACATCTGCTAGTGGCATACGGATTTCGATTAATTCAAGGTGTGTCCCATAACATTAAACATTAATTATTGTACCAATTGTAAAAAAAGTTGAAAAATAAAGTTTAGATTTACGTTGCTATAGTTATTTAGTCATTTATAACGGCCGCTCCCGCTCATAACGGACACCTATAACGGACTCCGGCCGTTATGAGGTTGTTTACATGGTGACAAACAGTCCGGAAAGCCACCTTTAACAACTAGATATTACAAAAACATTTTTCCCTGCCTGATTATGTCCATGTCAACAAAATGTCAAAAAATTAATTAACTACTGTCAATTAATGTCATACAACATGATGATAGGTTATGATATTTACGACCGTGTTACAATGAAGCATTTTCCATTGCGTCAAAGCATGATTTTGACGACCAGTTTTTTTTGCTCGCGACAGTACTATGCTGGCCAAAAAATTTTGGCCGTCATTGTCTGTCAATTCAAAAAAAAAAAATTGTAATCCGTACTTTATTGTCATCATGATTACCGTCTTGATTATGAACGTTATTTTTTGGGTGGTAAATTTCAAAACTCAAAATTATTTTGTCATTTCTACTACACAGAACGTTTGCCTCAGGTTATCTAGGTACGATTGCTCTAATTTTGTTCATTCATGTCGGATTTTTGGAATATCTGAGCCTCAAACAGTTTAAATTAATTATCAAAATGACAAGAATCGAAAGTGGGGTTACGATTCCTAAAGGTTTATTTACACTTTACTTGAATGTCAAGAAAGTGACGGCCAAAAAATTTTGGCCGCCATAGTAAAGTTCATTCACGTTGGATTTTCCCTGTCGAATTGTTGTCATGTTGCAAACCTGCACCTCCTTTTCTAGTAATTTTCACATTATCGTGTTAGATCGATTTGACGTTTTTAATTTGAATGTTAGTTTGACGTGTCAAATAAAGTTACAGATTTCTTCATAAAATTCTATTCCTCTCCTATTCCTGGTTAATTTTACCATGGCGGAAAGAAAAATGAAGGTATAAAACCTCCTTAATAAATAACAGGTAATTTGAAAATTGCGTTTATTAAATGTAGTCAAGAACTGAAATAGTGAAATATGCCTATCCCAACCTAACCTCTGCAGTCTACGCATGACATAGTTACTTTATCAGCCCGTATTGGCGACATACACAGCTAACATATTATTGAAGTACAAATCATACTGCCAAAAAATTAAATAATTTGACCTTGACGAGGAAAATCCAACGTGAATGAACTTTACATATTAAAATCAAAGACTATAAGAACATTTAATTTTCCTCACCTACAATTAATACAGGGTATTTCACGAGTGATAATGTCCCAGACAGAATTAATGCAACCCACAATACATTTTCGAATTTCCTCAAAAAGCTGGATACTGAAATTAAAATATCCAGCTTTTTTCGGAAATGGGTAAACACAAACAAGAGATTATTTAATATTTAATGCATGAACAAAATTTACCTCTGTATCATTTTCGATGTTTGTATGTCAGTTAAAATGTTCATTATATTAGATTTTTGAGGCACGCACTCACTTCACAAATACAAAAAAATCAACAAAAAATCGCAACGGAACAGATCAAAACAGCAATAAGATCAAAACTAATAATTTTTTTCTACAACCGTCAAAAAACGTGACATTTATGTATCATTATCAAGTCGCAAAGTATGTCATTTTTTGATAGATCAAAAATAGTTGTCAAAAACTTTCCTTGGATGTTATAATTTTTTTTTTCTACTTTGCGTTCGTACTGATGCTATTACGATACTGTTTTGCGTATCGTAATAGGAAAAGGCGTGATATAATAATAATACTAAAAACAGTGAAATTTAATTTTTAATGTTGACGGATACTGTGGTGTCGCGGCAGACCGCAGACGTGACCTTGGGTGGAATCCTTCAACTTTAACGGTTTTAAATTTTGAATTATTTTTTTTTCATTGAAAAAGTGGCAAAGTAGAAAAAAGACTGTATGACATCTCGTTTATCAGGCATTTTATCGCACTTACTCCTTTAGGGCACTCCTCGCTACGCTCGTCGTGCTCTAAACCCGTGCGTGCGATAGAATGCTTCTAATAAGACTCGTATCATAATATACTATTTCAGTGTTTTTACGGTGACAAATTCCCTCATGTAATGAAAACAGTTGATATTGACTACAGTGTGAAAACAATTTGGAACACAACAGCTAAATTGTTGCAGGAAAAGTACCATGGTGAGTACAAACTAACCTTTAATTCGCTTTGTGAAGTTCCGAATCGGATTCCAAGTTTGTTAACTATGTATTTAATAATTGTACTTTTAGATAAATAAAGCTCTATCTTTGTTTTAATTGTTCATTCGGGAATTTGTCTAGATGAATATAACTCGACCTCTGAATAATACTTTTTGTAAAATCAACGCAAAACATTGTGCTTTTAGAATACACTTTTTCCGCTCTGCGCCCGAGGTGTAGTTTTTAGTTAGTGGCAGGTGTTTACGTGTTGATTTTGTGATTTAAGCTAAAATGTTGTGAAAATGGCGAGTTTATTTTCTAGTAGTGAATACTGTATATATTGTGTGTGTATGGTGTATGGTGAAACGTCGGAAGTGCTCCTCGAGCCTAAAGAATTTCCGTGCTACTTCTTCTTGTGGGGTACATGAAGAACTTGGTATATTCGGTCCCAGTTGGTACAATTGAAGTGGAACGGGTGGAAAATGCTGCCACAACAATTTGCAATAACAGCTGGAAAGAGTGGAAGAATCATTTCGTCGGCGCCTTCATTATTGTATTGACAATAACGGCGGTCATTTCGAACACTTCTTGTAATTGTTAGTGATTACTGATTACTCTAATTACTTCATGAGAATTTTTATGGATTAATACACTAATTTCATGAGACATTTTATCATAATTTTTAAAATATTTATCAATAATAGTAGTTTATTTAACGAGTTCGTGTGTAAATGGGGCTTTTTTTGGCATGAGTGGGCCAGTTTAAAACCCGAGTGAAAGGGAGCGTTTGAAAGGCCCACGAGCTTTTTTTCTATAAAATTGTTAATGAAGCCTTTCTACGATACTATGAAAGGATCCAGGTACATATTAGTTAATAATAATTTTACCAAAATCTTGTAAGAATAATAAAATTTTGTAATAAATAATAAATTCAATCTAGGGAAGGCGACGGGTTTATTTCATTAATATATTAAGTCCTTTCATTATTAAAATTAAAGTGCATGATGGCAGTTTTATTTTTAGACAATAGTAGTTTATTTAACGAGTTCGTGTGTAATTTGGGTTTTTTTTGGCATGAGTGGGTCAGTTTAAAACTCAAATGAAACGAGAGTTTTTAAGGTCTACGTGTGCCAAAAAAATCCCAAATTACACAAGACGAGTTGAATACAACGTTTTTTTGTTCAACAAGCCCCCCAAAGGCTCCAAATCCAAAATATGTTTTTGTTGAGATTTTGATGAATTTAAAAAAAGCTATATTTTAATCTGCATTTACTGGTGATATCATTTATCTATTAATAAACTCTTTGCATTTGTTTTTCATAGACTTTTAAGAAATAATACATACAGGTGTCCCAAAAATAGAGAAATAGAAGTAGAACAGATTACAGTAAACGTCAGAAAAATGTTAAAAAAATTCTATTGGACTTATTTACTAATTTGGCGGTCTGTGAAAGTGGCACTTAATAGGTCAATTATTTCGAAATATATGTATTAAATTGTCATGAAAACTACCTCGAATCGAACGTATTATCACAAAGTACAAGATCACTGACTACCAATATGTAATCCTGCATAATAGAGAATTTAGCAGCTTTAAAAATCGTAAAAATTATCTTAAATCCACTACGGCCACATTGCAAGGCAATGATGTACGAGTATATCTTTGTTTACATTGTATTATCGTTAATTGAATAATTGATTTTTTTTGTTTTTTTTTGTCTGAAAAAATTTTCCATATTTTTTCATGTACATTTAAACATCCTCGATAAGGGAGTAAGTAGTTAGTGCGCTAATTTTGGGACACCTGTATATGTACATACATACATATGTCTTTATGTGTGACGGCTATGTTAGTATTCAAACCAAATTAAAAGTTTGGGTTAACTGGCCTTCTAATTCTATTTATCTAGTGATAATGTCCTGCAATTATTTCTATACAATCGAACCCTTGTACAAAATTGCAAGTAGGTAGGTATCTTATGTCTGTGGGTTGAAAAGAAACAAACAGCCTTCAAACAATCATAAGAGTGTCATGAGTTCTGGTTTGTATGAACAAAATTTGCTATAAATTCTGAAAATGCGTGTAATTATTACCGCATATAATATTCAGTACACATCCCTGCTGACAACAAAAATAGGAGAACGTATTGAGGTGTGTAGCCTAGGAAGTGCAAAAAAACCTACATATTTGCGAAATAATATTATTCTCTTCAACTTAACCACCCTTCAACTTTATGCACACAGCGTTCATAACCTAATTTCAACGCTTCAGGAAAAAATGGATTTACTTGATTTCTAAAGCAGGTCTCCAGAGCATGGATCACTACTTCATTGAACATTAATTTTAGTCTTTTTAGAAATTTCTCGAGTTTTATGAAATTGGTAATAATCCGAAGGGGCCAAGACTAGAGGATAGGCCGTATTGCCGACAATTTTAAAACCAATTTTATAGATTTTTTTAAACCGCAAGTGATTTGTGAGCAGGTGCATTGTTTTGCAATAACACACAATTTTAGAAAGTTTTCCATCATGCGTTTCCACAGTTACCTATCGACACAGACAACATCGATGTTTTCTGTTGTTCGCGCAGTAATCGGTCTTCGAATTCTTTGTTCGTCTTTAACTTATTTTCTTTTACTTAAATGCTACAAGCCAGAAGATAATATTGATCTGCTAATATTGTTCACACGTCATCAAAACTTTCCTTGTCAGATAACCCCTTCAAAAGCATATAAAACTGATCACTGAACGGTGTTAGATTTTGTCAAAATTCAAATTTTCACCCTGCATAAATTTTTGGAAAAATCATAATTAGAAAATGACTGGGCTTTTTTATTTCAAACTTTGCACGTACACATATTAATATTTATACAGTTATTCTTCATTTCCATGGTAACGACATTGAGTTTCATTTACTAGGAATGACCAAGGCTAAATATTTATCAATAAACTCTCATATACAGGTTGTATCTGAAATACGTGTGTTAATTTTTACCAGTGGAAGAACTTGTCAATTCATGAAACTTTTCTCTATAATATTTTGCAAAATTCGCAAACATTTTCCAAGATTTTTTGCCTCCCAATTTTTACCAAACGAGTCGTTTCGTATGATTAACTAATTTCTATTTTTTTTGTAACCATGAGAATTTTAATTATGTATTTATTTTTTCTAAAATAATGTAACTTTTTTGACAATGCTCCATTTCCATCACAATAGAAAATTTTCGCCCTTACCCATAGGTGGGTATACATTTTGATGACTAATTTATTCCACATTTTAAATCAATTTGTAACGGTTTTTTGTAAAAAATTCAAATAGAAAAAACGTTTCATTTAAGAAGCTCTATTGCCTGTTAAAATTAACACACGCATTTTAGATACACCCTGTATGTAGTAAGTACATGTAGTAGGTCTTGGAAATATTTTCAGTCATTTGGTGCGATTCTGTTTTAAAATTTACCAATATTGCTATATAACAAGGTTGTAGTTGCTATGATATGAAGCTGTTGATTGGTTGGATTTATGCAAAATCAATATTGTTCAATAACAACATTGCTAAATTTTGAAACAGAATCGCACTATATATCTACTTGTTGTAGATATGTATATGGATGTAGTACATAATTATTCTAATAAAAAAATATCAAAGAGATATCAGTCACTCAGTGTAAAATCTGGGCTGTAGGATGGATGTTCCATTTTTACAAAGCCGCACTCGTCGATTACTTCATGGACTTGGCGATCTTTGTGGACTCTGTAATTATTGTCATGAAGCAGCATAATCTTTTGATCACAGTTGTGCGGCCTTTTTTGTTGAATGGCAGTTTCAACTTTCTGATTGTTTCTTCTCCTGTTATTATAGAGTTTTTTTCATTTATTCAATCAGTAAGATTCCTTCCATATCCCAAAACACCGATACCATCAGCTTTCCTAAGGAATTGTGCGTTCTTGCCTTTTTTGGCGGTAAAGATCGCTTTTAGACCCACTCCATCGATTCTTGTTTTGTCGGTGGATCCCAGTGATACACCCACGTTTCATCATCTGTTATAATTTTCGAAAAAAAGCTCTTCGTCGTCAGCCAAACTCCCAAGTTTTCTTAGCAAATGTGTTGCCGACACTGTTTTTCTTCAGGATTAAGCTATTTCGGAATCCAACGTGCTGATACCTTATTCATTTCTAATGCAATTTTTTTTATTCTAGTTCTTGCTTCAGTAGCTCTTTCGCATCTTGGGGTATTGTATCGACCAAAATTTTATCGTATCGGCGCATCCTTCCCTTACCATTAATCATCCTCTGGTCAATTTTTGGGTCCATTTAAAATGTTACACTAGGTACATCATATCATAAAGAAACAACTCTGAACAGTGGCATAGATAGCTTTTTGCTTTGGGGGGGGGGGTCCACGTACTTACTTTTGTATTAGGTATGAAAATTTGATTTTCAATGTAGGTGTCTACTTATAAAACTAGAGTATGTAATTATCCCAACACGGCTTAAAGGAACACATTTTAATTGTTTATACTCATGTTGAAAAAAAAACAAAAAAAATCTCAAAGAACAAATTCTAGCTTTCGAGATTTTTTAGATAAATGATCTAGCACGGCTTCAGCTGGAGGTACGAACTCTCTGTTAATGGATAATGCAGCCAAACCATTCAATCTTCGCTAAAATTAAGAGAGAAGTAGAATTATCAAAAATACTTTAAACACAATTACTACCTCTGACATTGTATTCCGAAGGTACATTTTGATTCGTTTCAACGCTGAAAATGATCGTTCTGCAGAAGCAGTAGATACAGGAAGCGTCGCAAGAATGGTATATAATTTCAGCATATTTGGATATATAATAGGGTTACATATTGCTAGTGCTTCCATGGCATTAGTTGGGACAATTTTCTCTTTGAAAATTTTGCCAAACCAAAGTTTTCTCTCAGCAATGATTATTTCTGGGTTGTCGTTGAAGTCTTCTGAATAAAATTTGATTAAATACTCGAAGTTGTTTTGGGATTCTTTGTCGAATTGTTGTTGTTCTTCGGGTGTCGAGCCTTCCTTATTTGGAAATAATGCCTGGAACCCTGCTAAGACTTCTTTATGGTCTATAAACCTTTTTTTCAATTCGCTCAGGAAGCGTTCGACATATGGAATGAAGAGAGTAACTCTGTAATAATCTTCTGGAGTATTTTGGTTCCCTGGATTGGATCTGTGTCTTTGATGAGCGGTGAGTCTTGGAATTACAATAAAAGCTGAAACTTCGTTTGCTAATAGAGTCGCTTGTTTAAATATTTCCTTAAACTCATCCTCTGCATTATTTCTCAATTTTTGCATTTCGGAAATTGTGCCTTCTGCTAATGATACGGCTTCTTTTAAATCTATACTTATCTTTTGTAAATGTTTGCTCAGTGGATACCCAAGAGCAAAAAGTTTGGCAGTAACAAATAAAGCAATAATGAACTTGCCTTGCGTAATCCCATTTACAAGAGATCTCGCTTCATTAGCAGTGACCCTATCTTTCCATTCTGAGACTTCAGAAAGCGCATCTACGACATAGACGTAAATTTCTTTAAAGTCACTTACGGAGTCAAATCTCTCAATCCATCGTGTAGTACACATTTTTTTTAGTGTCTTAATTTTAGGGATATTCTCTGCTTCTGCTAAAGCTTTATTTAACACATCTCGACGCTTTGGATATGAAAAGAAATTGTGGGCTTGACCGACAATACCTAAACAATTTCGAATTTCTGGCACCTCGCTAGCTTTTGAAACAGCTAAGTTGAGGCTATGAGCAGCGCAATGCACATACAATGCAGTTGGATGATTTTTCATCACGTGAGCCTGAACACCATTAAATTCACCAGACATTGCCGCTACTCCATCGTATCCTTGTCCACGTAAATACTTTTTGTCGATACCAAATTCGCGCAAATTATTCAAGATGACCTTTGCCAACCCTTCTCCGGTGACGTCTGCAGTTGGTACAAATTGTAAAAAGTGTTCTTTGATTTTCAGTGTGGTCAAGTCCACATATCTCACGCATAATGACACTTGTTCAACTCCCGAAATGTCAGCAGTTTCATCAGCCAAAACTGAAAAGCATTTAGCCGCATTCACTTCGGAAACCACACGCTCTAGAATCAATGCGTTACATGAGTCTATAATTTCGTTCTGGATGGTAGAACTCGTGTACTTGTTTCTCTCTCCAGGTCCCTCTAAAGCATTTTTCAGCAGTGCATCCCCTTTAGCTCTATAACGCAGTATAGCTCGGAAGTTGCCCTGATTTTTGTCAGTTGGCGCTGTGATGATTGAAATCTTGCCAGAATCACGATGACCGCGAAGTGCCATTTCCTGGACACCGCAAAGAATTACCGCGTCTATTATAGGCACAATTTTCTGCCTGTTCTCAAGGATTTTTTGAGTTCTGTCTGCAGACAGTTTATTTTCCACCGAAAGCAAATTGTTTTTATCGACATTTAGGAAATAATCTGCATCAGCAAGTGACTGCAAATGATACTGAGCATGTGAATGCTTTTCAAATGTGTCAATAGCTTTTTTCCAAGTATCAAACTTTTTCTTTCATAACGCACCCAAACTCTAAGAATTTATCCCTGCACCAGCCTTAGAAAATACAACGCAAAATTTGCAGTAGGCTCCATTTTCAACTTCCGAATAGGCCAGCCAATTCCATTTACTAAGCCAAGAGTACTGGAATTTAAGTTTTTTCTCTTTAGGTCCAGATTTAATAACCGGAAACGAATATGAAACGTCTGGACTCCAAATATTGTTTAAAACGGTAACTTTCTCTGCATGAGACAGAACTCTGTTACAAAATAGACTAATGTCGTTGATAGGGCCTGGATTTTCTTGTGTCTGAGAAAGGAACGCAGCAGTATTTTGATGTTCCATTTCAGTCGAACGGAAATTTGAATTGGATGTTGAGGGAGCAATTTCTATCTCTCGCTGCCTCAATACAGACTCGCAATTATTATCATCTGATGCTGTTTGTCTTGAAAAAAACTGTTCAATTGTCTGTGTTTTTTGCCGTTTTGGTTTTGACATATTCTAATTCTAACAGAAACCATCCGAAATTATTCGTGAACGAATGCAATATTAAATTTTTTTACCTTTTTTTTTCAACACAACACTAAATTATTTTTAAACTGAACTGAACTCAATCTTTTAACTAAATAGTAATTATGCACAAGGCACTGAAGGCGTCAGAGCCTGACCGGGCGAGAAAACTTGATTTACCCGGTACAGCATTGTCAGCTAAAATAAAACAGGTCAGTCGTATTAAAGAATAATTTGAATTTTTTTGTGGTAAATTTAATGTGTGGTGCCGACTCAATAGTATGAACGTTTTCTTAGGATTCTGTTATAACCCTGTTATGAGGTATTAATTAAAATATACTATTTTCAACTGAATAAAAAAAAATACAAATTTGACCATTTTTTTTGTCGTCTTGTTTTAATTAATACCTCCTAACAGGGTTATAACAGAATCATAAAAAAGTCCATATAATGAAAGGATACCGCACATTAAATACGAGGAGCTTCGAGCGTTCGGCTTGGCAGTGGGCCATCGCGAGAAACGCGTTAAAATTTGCCACTTTTTTTTCTCGTAAATTTACGAACGTTCGGGCGTTTCCTTTCAGGTGATGATATGGATAGTGGGACAACCACCCTCATTTTTTTTTTGTTCAAAATCCGTGGCACATCTGGTGATTTCTTTTTGTTAGAGGTGGCATAAGCAAAAGCAAAAGACGAGAAAATAAAATATGTACAGCCGTGATAAATTTATTTTGATCGTCAATGTCATGCTTGATGACTTCATGTATATACTGAAAAAATGTTATTCAGTTGTAAAAAAAAATATGGATGAGCTCTGGGGGGGGGGGGTCCGGACCCCCTGGACCCCCCCCTTATCTACGCCACTGACTGAATAAATAACAAGCGAATACCGAGAAGACAATGCATTAATTTTAACGAAAAAATTAAATAGTTACCCTGAAAAACGTGTTGCGTCTGTAGCACAACGTAGAGTTAGATTTAATTTGACAATGAGATTTATTCAGTCAACCCAATTGTAAATTCTCCCGAGTGAAACTTAAGTCCTCTACCTGGCGTGGTGAGACAGCGCCACCAGAGCAACACTGTAGTCTGGCAAGTGCTTCAATATCAATATTTTAAGCAGTCCGTCGGCCTCAGAACCGTCCAAAACTGTACCCACCAAAACAGTGCCAACGTTGTCCGACACAAGTTCGTTCTCGTCTTGCGTTCCGCAGGCACAGGCGCGCGTATCTCATCCACTCATCTTCAAAACATCCACACGCCCTGAACTTTCTTACCGCAGCCGGTCGTTGAAGTTTTGACGTTCGGAAGGCGTTTTCATGCGGAGGCTTCTGCCAGGTCCACTTCTCGTAGTATCCCCGCTACATTCCTGTAGTAGCGTAGTAGTAAAGTGTTTGCGTACGCACTCAGTAAAATCGAGCACCAGCAACAGTTGATACGTAATTCGTTCCACACACAGACCGAATAAAATTGCCGGCGCTCAAAAAAATGCATACTTGGCACAATTAACAACAATTGGTGGTTGTGTAGATGTGAACAGTGTGATCAGCGCCAGTCGCGACGTCTTCACGGTGGAAACTTGTCCGAAGTGTAGGTACCCCAGACAGTTCCAGTTCCAAGTAAGTACCAGCTCCATTGTTTTGAGCGATCGTAGTTTCTTCTGGATTTCTTTCCCCGAAAGATTTAATGATCGTTTCTACGAAATTATCGCCGGAATTAGGTACTCGAACCTCAATTATTCAATAAAAAGATAACGTCTCCAACAATAATAATCATTCAGAAATACGTCATTGCTTTTATCGTTGTACCTACTTATCAGTACTTATCTGTTTGTATTGCAGTTTCGAGTAATATTCTTGTATCTCTTCACAATTTTGCAATTTGGTTGTCTACAATCAGGAGGTACATGTGCACTTTGGTTTCGAAAGGTCTTCACACAGAACAGTAGGTAACAACGGCGGATCTCTTGCCGAGCTCTTCAGCTTCACCTTGTGTTGCTCGAAGATGAAGACTAGAACGGGATAAACATACCTACACCGTCAGGTTTCGTTGCAGCGTGGGTTTCATTACATATTGCAAGTATTTTTAACCCGGGAAGTAACCTGTTTCTGACATAACGGCTGTTGGACGACAAGTTAAGCACAAAAATAAAACTGAATGAGACAAGTAAACTATGCAAATGTGCTGTTTAATAAAAATCAGGCAAATAAATTATGACCGTGTTGGCAAGAAGAAGTGGCAGAGCTTGGTGAAGGTATTTACGGTGGCGCCAATGACCTCTCCTGTATTTATGCAAGCGCCTGTGTTTTTCATTTGCATGCCTGTTCACTATTTGGCTGAGTATGTGGAAATAGACTTGCCCCCGACACCAGATAATTAAACCCACGTTGCAGGATTGAAGCCAGAAAGTGACCCATTACTGTTCCTCGTAAAACTCGTATAAACAGCATCATTATACGGCAATACGATCGTCCATTCGACGACAACCTTTTTCTTACACATCAAGCGATGGTCGGGAGAAATCCAGATGTTGCAGCATGTGCACGGTTTGCCAAATAATAAACAAACATTACAAAAAATATAAATGTAACTGTATACAGTAGCGCGGCTTGGTGTAGGAGAGTCGATGCATCGCATGTTATGGGTGTTGTTAGCTAGTGCTCGGCTTTGGAGTGTACTCAAACAAAAGTGTCCAAAGGCATGACTCAGAGAACTGTGTTTATAGCACGACGCAGTCGCTGCAAAATTTGGTCATCTACCAGTGTTTTCATGTATCTGCTATCTACACAAATATGATTCAACTTCAAGTGTTGCAGACAAAACCCGTTGGATTATGATAAACAACGATAATTAATGTAACAATAATAATAACAATCTATTTTGTATGCAGCCATCATGTCGCAGGCAGTGGACAATGGTGCCCGTATTAGTTCGTATATTTTATGATGTTTTGTTTTGTAGTTCGTGATTTGAATCAACTGGTCACTTGTCCGCAAAGAAATTTATGGAATGGGCAATCAGTCACTTACAAGAGTCACCATTAAAACTGATTTTGCCTCATTTTATGGATTTATGTACGATTAATGAGGAAAGTACTCTTTTGTGCTGTATACAAAAAAAAATAATGGCCAAAAAACTAAATCAACAAGACACGCAAAACTTTTTATGCACGTCCTTTAAAGCCGCGGAAGTTTGTTTTATTAAATTGCGTACCTTTTTGCCGTGACAAATGTTTTATGTCCTTTTATGGTCGAGCTAGTCACTTTTGTAGTAATCACTGTAAGCTGGGTTAAGATTTGAGCAATAAACACAATACTAGATACACATATTTGGGAAGTTTTCTTTTTCACAGAGTTACGGATGAGTTTGTTTATGATATCAGATGCAATAGAAATACTGTTATTATCCAGTAAGTTAAAACCATAAAATTATTTCCAATGATCAACAGTTTTACTGTAACTACGATAAAGTTCAGAATTACCTCTTTGAAAACTAACCGCGTAATGTTCGAACTACATATTTTAGCAGCCAGTTAAATGTCTGTAATGTTGTGGAAGTAAATGACAAAGAGATCAAAGAAGCCGTCACCAAGGTATCGTATAGCTGGCTATTAATATTGTCTAAAATGTTTGAGTGAATTGCTACGATGTAAACTAAAAACAAACTTGTATTCAAGATAGAAAAATGTAACAGTAGCACGTTCACATCCATAGGATCTATAATAAGCTGCGGTGAAAGAGTTCAATCAATTAATTAATGTTTCCAGTGAACCAATTTTGAAATTGAAAATTTTACACATGCATTTGTTACCAGGAATTTACAAGGAAATGCAATGAAGTGTAGTAAATTAATTCATTGCTAAATAAAATAAATTCTACGCACACATCTCAGAATCTGAGTCTAAATATTTTGTTTCTGAACCTGAACATTTTATTTACCTAAGCTGATAATGCTACGTAAAACATTATTGTTTAGGTATACATATTTTATTTTATTTGTACGAAATTAACAAGAATTTTTAGGAAATCTATAGTTGCTATAAAACAAGAAAGTTTTAAAAAACAATCTATGTTTTATTTCTAATAGATAAACGTGGGCAAAAAGATGTTAAACATTTTTTCTGATTTTTTTAAGTACATATTTAGACCTAGGCCGTTCTAGGGTGGTTCGGTACAATGTTAACATCACCGTATTGAACATTTCAATCTTTTTTTAGATAATTTGTAACATTAGTAGAATTTGTAAACCTAATTACATACTATAAAACCAAACAAAACATATTTATGTACCTTCAAAGGCAGTGCAATAACATGAATTCGTCTTTTTTAAGGTACAAGATCAACAATTAATATACATATGTACGTGATACATACCTACTTATAGCGTCATAAATTGTGAATCGTGTACCAAAGGGTGTAAGTGAACAATAATATATAATAAATAATTTCAGCTTTATATTGCTTAAGCCACGCGCCTACGGCTTGTGGCTCAATTCTGCAAACTCGTATGAAATCTTTCATTTTCAACTCTTGATATACAATATACTATTACGTACGTCGAATATTCAGAAATCGAGCAAACAGAATATGTAAGTTGAAAAAGTTTAAAAATAAATTTTCAGTAAACGTTTTATATTCAACATTAATAACCGGAAATAACCTAATTAATAATTATTCTAGGTGAATGTATGTATGTATTTACAACTTTGGAAAGACATAGATATCTGCTTATAATACTACATACATAATTTATTTTGCCAAGATCTGAAACGGTAGGAAACATTTTCTGCCCGTGTTTCCTGTTGTAATCAATATCGGTATCCCTGTTTTGTGTGATTTGTAAATGGTTATGTATTTTTTGTAAAGGTATAGTTGTTACGATAAATCGGCAGCTATTAAAATCTTATATATTTATTAGTACCTTGACTTATAATAATTTCAATGCCTTAAAATCTATTTAGAGATAACCAGTAATTATAATTTCAATAATTGAATAATAGAATAATTAAAAATGCAGTTTGGAGGATAAGTAGATCAATAAACCTACGAATTTACTACTAAAATAATTAGAATCTGGTAAATTTAGGTGTCTAAGAACCTTGAAAGTTTCCTTGAAAATAAAAAATTAAACGAAAAATTGTTGTACATATTTGAATGTTCGAATTTTATTGCTTCTTCAAAGGAGCAACAGCAATGAAAAAATAATTTGTTCGTTACATGACTAGATACAATTTCCTTTTATTTGGACACATTATTTATACGTCGGCAACCAGGAAATCACTCATGTTTTGCGTTATTTGTTGCTAAACTCATCTCCAATCAGGCATTTATTATGTAGACTTTCTAGGTATATTTTTTTGGAAGGTTTCTGTTTGCTGACTTTGATTTGTAAAACGTCACAGCGATAGTGAGCTATAAATTTAATTGATCATCAAACATGCGGGTGGAGGTTTTAAGTAGGAAATTTCTTTCGATTGATAAATATGTATATACATATGTAATGGACAAAAGTTTGTTATTTGATTTCTTCATGAGATAGGTGCACTATCTGCCCTATTTATTGTGATATTGTCTAGTTTTGAAGATAAGTGGCGTCTCAAAGGTGAAGTTTATGTAACCTGTTGATTGACTAAGACAATCAACACCAGAGGATTAGGAGAATAATTTGGTGCAATTATATACGGCGCAAATGGTTTCAGAGCGGTCATCGAACTTTTGTTGACATTCGTGTGGCATAAAATTGAATATGATCTTTTACCAAACACGTCACAACATCGATATGGAAACGCTGAACAATAAAATATTACACCATCGTTAAAGAATGTTACACCGACTGGAATTGCCTTTTTATTTTATTTGCGATTTGCGGGAGTTGCCATGTCATACACCGCAAAATCCCGATCACGTCTAGAAGTTCATTCCTGCATTATCATTTCATATTTGTCTTGATAAAAGTTTTTGGATCGCCCTTTATTGTTAACAGTTACTAAAAACTTATATGTAGTTCAAATTTATTTTCATCAGTTTGATTGAAACATTTTTTTATTCATAATTACGTATTATACATAAATACCTAATTTTCAAAATTTTAATACGTAATATCAGTTTTTCATCAAAACTAATATGAAAAGCGCTGTTTATTGATAGTTTAAATTGTATCATCCTCTTGATGGATGATAAAATAAATAAGATACATAAGATAAGACTAAATTTTTAATATCATTCTTGATGCGAACACTGATGATATAATTCTCATTAAATACTTAGGTCGTTGAATGAATAAAAAAGTAATACATTTTTTCAGCCGGAGAACCAGTAGGAAGTCCGACTGAGCTGAATAAAGCAAATGAAGTACCTAGATATGGCACCACATAGTGAAACGCTATTTCAGTTTGTAATTTGTACGATGTAAACGAAACTTTAATCTGAACGTGCTTTATATTGAGAAACTTTTTTTTTTAATATATTTTTATCCACGACTTTCGACGGTTTACAAAAATAATCTGCCTTTATTTTGTGTTAGGCTTATTACAAAAAATTATGCTCAACATCCTGTTCGCATATTTAAAAAACGAGTTTAGATTGTCCTGATTCTGGTGGACAGTGATAGTTTCATTGGTGGTTACAATGGTACGTATATATTCATAATTCATAAAAGGTTTAAAGATCAGGCTTAAACTCTTGAAAAATTTGCACTTTAAACACATACAGTTTTAACACTTTCAGATAATTTTTTAGGAGGTGGGTTAGACTTTTCTCAACACGCTCATTTAATAATCGTATTAGGAAGGATTACCTATCCTCCACATCTATATTAATATTAAGAAGTGTAGGGCTGCAGTTTGTATTACATATTAAAAATATGTCGAGACATGATAAAATGTTGAGTATCCAGATTTAGGAATGCGATATTTCAATGAAAACTGAGAACATTCCTTTTTTGTTTTCTTCAATGTCAAAATATAAATCTTCTTCAAGATAATCTGTAACATCATCTTAAGAACGGCAATTCTTAGTTTAGCAAATTATGACATTACCAACGGAACGCATTTTTATCGATCGTGTATTTATATCTCTTCTTCACGTTGGCAATGTCGGCGGATAGTACCTTATAGTGTTACGATTCGTGATTTTAGATTGTTTTAAATAGATCCAGGTGAAGGCGATATTATTCTCTACAGTGAATTAAAAATTACTGTAACTTCTGATTCCTCAAAATTCCTTGAAGACATTTTCATAAAACTCTGAATTACGGCATATTGCGTTATTTCGAATATGACGCACAGGTTTCAGTTGTGCCTGGTAAAAAAAAAATTAAGTCCATTAACATTAATTAAAGACTTGCAGTGATTTAACATAAGACATAAAATTCCAAGTAAGTAAATATTGTTGGAAAAATAAAATTTGCTTAATTTTTAACACTTCAATTTTTTGTTGGGAGTAAAAACATTAGCACCTCGCCACACATCACGTAGTGAATTGTTTTTCGAGTTACGGCGCGGAACAGTTGGTACCTATGTGTAGTATGATGAACCGGAATTTGACCATGTTGGCGTCCATTAATTTATATTGTTTGGGAAAATAAAGACAATAAATTATTTGAGACGACCTTCAACCAACGGATGTGCAAAAATTTGGTGGCGGAACGCAGTCAACATATTAATTATTACAGCCGTCTGCCTAAATGTTTAATTTATGCAGACAGTGCCTGTTGTATGTTTAATTTAATTGCCTGTTATGCACATTTTTAATGAAGGATTAATTTCGATTCGGACTAGAAGAAGCACATTTTTTATTTAAATGTTTGCCAAGAATAAATTATCAACATTTTTTAAAAAGGAAAGAAACAATTGTGAAAGCACACGGTGTGTCCGTATGATCTGCACGCTTACACAACAATGCACATTTACTTTCAATCTTATATAAAAATTGAAAAAAAGTTGTAGTTTTAGAGACAAAATTATATATGCAAGATATGTATAATAATGGAGTGACTACATCATGTATTATGTATACATATACATACCTACATACATATTTTTAATTGATATTAAAAGGTTTTAGCGTACCTGAATGTGTTTTTTAAATTTAAAAGTGAAAAGTATGATTGTTGACTGCTATGTTACGTAAATTTTGCGATAGATCTAAATTTAACAGGTGCAATATAATTAAATCGCTTATGAATGAATTGGGTAAACAAAACAATTAAAATGCTTTATTAAATCCTGTTTAAAGCTTACATCATTTACAAATAAATATTTATGTAATAACCTTGTTAGATAGGTATGTCTGAATGGTGAGTGAGTTTATGTATTTAAAATGGGACTACATACATACATATTGTATGTCCCTATACATACTCGTATAATGGTATCTACTTATAAGCTAAAGTTTCCTGAAATGTTTTTATTAAAACTGACGCACTGGCCAAAAAAATCAGTTTTCAATTTAGTTCAACGTTTTGTCAATGAAACCAAAATGGGTGCACAAGTAATTTACGTGGGTACTCTACTGGACTGTATCTAAACTGGTATTTTTATCAGACTGTTACATTATATGTACATACTTGAAATTTGCAAGATCTTTTATTGAATTTTATGTTCGTTATGCTTATGTGAAATGTTTTTTTAATATAAACTAAGCAAAAATGAATAGGGAATTTTTCCATTTTTGAATTTTTTATATCTACAGTTTAAAATTTGTAATGAAATGTGTTAGAAATATATGTATATGCACATTTAATGTAATGTTTCAAGTACCTGTCACATTTGTATCACAAATGTATCTTGTGTTTAAGAATACGTGGGAAGATTGGGGCAATTATTTTGCTTTCCAAGAAAAATTGTAGAATTCCCTATTCATTTTTGCCTAGTTTACTTACTCTCTTGTTTCTCTTGTTTTAAATCTAGCAAAATAAATACGTATTTTCTTTATAGGGGAAGAATGTGTTCATAATTTGTGAACCTAACGAATGTTTAATTTTTTTTTACTTTGAAAGTGTTTTTAATTTTGGAAATACATATGTATAAAAAAATGTGACAGAATGTTCTGCAATTACATATTCAATAATTTTCTGTTTATTCAAACAATAATACGAGTAAAAGTCAATTTTTGAGTGCATCATCTACGTTAGCACTTCTAGATATGATTGCCATAGCAGAATTTTCCCTTTAAAAAATAAAATTAATATCCGAAATGCAAAAAGCTTAACAAAATTAAAACAAGGCTTGCCTTTTATTTTTAACGATTTAATAAAACTGGGAGCATTTAATTACCTAAGTTATATTTAATTAGTTAAAAGTATGAAAAGAGTACCCATTGCTCTGTTTCCAATTATATAATTAAAAGCTATAAATTAAGTTTATCTGTTAGTTTTTGCAATAATCACGATATACTCCAGAATGTTGGCACAAAAACTTGTTAGCATAATTAACACCGAATACAGCTTAAAAATTAGTTAATTTGTGTCAACGTGGAAGTGAGTACACACGAGAGAAAAATAAATTTTCAAGTAGGTGACTCGTTTCTTTTTTTTTATCACATTTTTTCAATTTACTAAAAGTGTTGCAAAAGATCTAAAATGTATAAAACACATGACTTCAACATCAACCTTAGCCGCCATGTATTTGATTAAATTTTAAGATGTTTGACAACAAACATATGCTTAGTTTTTTCGAACTGTTAAACATTTATTTTTGCAATGAGTAATGGCTGTTCTTGTATTAAGTAAACTATGTGTTAGCCGAAAAGTTTATTTATACTCGGCGCAGTTGAGCTGGAGTTATTTTAGTTCTGTTTGGACATCAAAAAACTGATACTATCCTGGTTTACAATTTAATTACAATTTTGGTTGTATGTTTAAATTACTTATTGAATTGTTTAGCAATTTCGTGGGGCACTTATAATGTTTGTTATCTTAAGTGTATTTTCGACAATTGAAAATAGCTTTGAGCTGTGCAGAAGTACCCCATTGACAACGTATAATTGGGCACAGAACGGAAAGTTATGTTGAACGAGAAGTAAGTGATATTAAGTGAGATTATTATACTACATATTAATTGACACGCTAAGGTAATATTTTTTATTTTTTCGGAACTCCCACAAATATACTGGGTGCCCCAAAATTCGCGGAACAACTCAATCGGGCAATGTCTACTCATGTTAGAAAATAATTAAAAAATTCTATATCTTTTACATTTGAAGATATAGGGATGGGGGGTTCAAAAGGTGCAGCTTTGATCTTGTTTATTTTAAATATTAAAAAAGATTTTGAATATTTGTCTTTTACTAGCCAGTGGCATAATAATTTTGATTGACTGTGGTCAGGTGCATTATTTGCAGCATGTCGAAGAAGTGATTTTACATCGATTTACCTCAAATAACGTATGGGAACATGGCTTTCATTTTTCTTTCTTATTTCCATGGATACAACAAAAATGAAATATTTGCAGACTAATTATTGGGATACATGGAATGTTTTTAAATGTTAACAACAGCGAATTTTGTGGTACCCAGTAGAAAGTAATGATGTAAAATGACTTACGGTTTCGTGTTGAAAAGGTCCCATTAATAGATGCAAAAACTGTTAATACTGGCTATAGAGTTTCATTTGAAGTGTTAAACACTACCTAGTTACGCCACGAAAATTAGAAATGTGTAATGTTCAATTACTGCCTGTCTAGCTCAAATCAATTTTTTTAATCTACATGTTAATTACTTTATGAAATTAAGAGTAAGAAATAATCAATGAATACTATTTTTTTGTGACAGTTATTGCAAGTGCTGACTTTCAATTCGGTGAATCAAAGATTGTACCGACGTCGTTTCAGCAATAAAATTCCCAGTCGCAACGATAGTAATATGTAGTAGCAATAGTGAATGCAAAATCGAAACAACTCCCAGGCTAGGTAACACAGGTATGTAAGGTGAATCGAGACGAGCGAGGTGAAGGTCGTAGATCCTGCGGACGTCAACGAGCTCGGTTCCGAGTTGCCAGGACGACCGCAGGGACGCGCAAAGGGTCTATTCCTGGCCCAGGATCTAGCTCTTATTAGGTGCCATAACAAAAGCCTAGATCAGATGTCGCGAAGTTGTAATACGAAGTCTTACAAGAAATCGCCTAATTACCTATTTTTATCGATTAGGAATAACATTTAAAACATCGCACTATCTTTCGACAAAAATAAAAAGCGAATGCTTTTTCAGTGTGGTCGTCTCCCACATTCCATGAATAGCATTAACTTTGCATAGCGAATCTTTGACATTTTACAGTTTTTATCACGAGATAAGCGAACTAATGCATCTGTGCGGAAGAAGACTAAATATAGAACCTTACAAAACTTGTTTGAATACGGTGATAAGATAAAATGTTGTTACAAATATAGTAATAAATGACATTCGTAAATGTAAAGCTTAATAAACTGTCTGTTCTTTGTGAAAGGAAAACATTTGCGTTGATCTATCATGACTCAACAATGAATTAATTACATTTTTAACGAGGAGTCATTGAATACTTTTCGCCAAATAATTTTTACTTAATGTTTTTAATTTACTCCGACTTTGTTTCATTAATTGACAATTACATTATGTTGAGGTAGTTAGGTATTACATACTTCATTGGAATTGACAACTAAAATGTATGCGCATCACAAAAGCAGTTCCAAAGTGATACACAGTATCATTTTACCTGCATATTTCTCTTCTTGTAGGTGTGGCTTTTACTGTGGAATATTTATTCACATTAATTAAGAACATAAAATGGTTATTGGTAATTACAACTATGTATATGAGAAAAACACAAGATATCATTAGAATAGAAGCAATTAAAATTAAATTACTGTTCCTAATACCTATCCAGGTGATTCTAAAATAAGTTTGGAAAAAAAAGCGATAATTGGTGATGATGAGAAGTCATAGACAAAAAATTTTTCTTATCAAAGTTTTTTTGTTTTCGAGAAACAAATGATTGAAAATTTGGTAAAAATTCCTAGTACGCTGCTGAGTTAAAGGTGATTAATTGATTATCTTGGTAGTTTAGCAACAATAATAATAATCAACGGTTCCTGTCAATCACAAACGTAACCTTAATCTTCTCGATCATTTCCATAAAAACATTTACAAAGCAGTGTGCTTGCAGCTACGACTTTATTGTGGAGTTGCTGGAACCATGATTGCTAATGAAATGAACAAATTCGGAAAAATTTTCCTTATTCATAGGCGTTGAAAATACAAGGATATACCTAGGGTAATTTCCATCCTTTTGATTTCACTTCCAAAAGTCATTTACGCAGAATTATTTTGTCAAGGATACTCTACATTTTTTTTCCAAACTTATTTCAGAATCACCCTGTATACATACATGGTTATTCACGAGTAATAATGGGCCTTACAAACATTGAAACGCAACCAGTTATACATTTTCATCGCCTTCGTGGATCATTTATATTTATGTATGTATTAAAAAAAAAATAAACGTACAGTAAAGTCCGGTTATAACGAACCCAGAAAATGTATCAAAATAAGTTCGCTATATCCGAGGTTCGCTATAATAGGTAAATTAAAGTAAAGTGTGTTTTTAATAGTTATTTTTTATTTTACATTTGAAATGAGATGAAGTAAATAAGTATTGAAAAATAACATGAATCCTTTGCAGAACGGTAATATACAGTGTGAACATAAAGTTTGGAACAAAATTCATAATAGCATTATGTATACCTATGTGATGTTTTTAAGAAAATCGCTCGGACAGGTCGATTTTATTTCGAAAAACCTGTGACGCCCAACTTGTTTAAATAACGTTATTGGTTTTTGAGCAATAACGTCATCACCAATGTTTTTTAAATGACAACCCCCTCTTTTTTTTGAAAAAATGACAAACTTTACTTCAAAAAATTAATTTGATTCTTGATGTAAAAATTTTAATTGACCTCAAAAAAAAAACAAACAAACACCAAGTTCAATGATAAAATTTAATTCAAATGTAGAAATTATCCCCCGCCAACCATTTGACACGAATCTGTTTGCGTTTCGTCCATATTGTGCAGACGGAAGATTTTGTTAAATTCATTTCGTGGCAAATATCACTTTGTTTAACACAACTTTGTATTTTTTGAATAATGTCGTACTTGTCTTTTAAGGTGAAGCGAAAAGTAATCGGGGAAACCCCTCAAGAGTTCGTTATAAAAGGAAAATTGCCTCACATTTTAAGTCATATCAGATATGAACCAGAGTTCACTATATCCGAAAGTTCGTTATAAGCGGGTTCGCTATAACCGGTAAAATAATACATTGAGCTTATGGAAAAATTTTCTTTGCTTGAAATATAGTACGTTATAACCGAGAGTTCGTTACAAACGGGTTCGCTATAATCGGACTTTACTGTAGTTGGTTTTAGTTTTTTTTTTTTATTTGAAATGAAGTTGACATCTAAATTACTGTAATTTTTTTAGGTTATTTTTATTTAAACACAAATACATCATAGATGTCACGTAATGACAACTGAAAATTGTCTTAATAAAAGCAGTCTTGGATTCATTAAAAAATAAAAAGATCAATTGGTATCTACTCGTTTGAGAAATATGTTTATTTGGTTGCATCGGTACGTTGTTAGGCCCGTTATTACTCGTGAATGCCCCTATATAACCACATATTGGGTGATTCAAAATTTTATACCATTGCACATTTATTTGACAGTTTTCAAATTGCGCGACTATGAACTGTCAAATAAATGTCAACTCTATTCTACCCACACAGTTGCCACATAAATTTTCGTACATAGTTGCCATACTTAGCCACAATCATTTTGAATCACCCAATACATATTATCGAAACCGTTCTCAATCGAAAATCATTTTTGATTAAATCATAAGTTTTCAGATCTTTTTGTTTTTCACAGCCGTTCTTGACTAGATTTTTTCGAAACCTATGGTATTACTCCCATCAATTCTGGGAAGAAACTTATTGAATAATCAATTACATATATTTTATATAATATTAAGGACAATTGATAATATCATTCGGATTATTTTGTTCCTTGTTTTGTAGTAACTGTTACTTTGATATGTAATAATATTGGTAGGTTAAAGATGTGGTCAGTTATAATTGTTTTCAATTGTTATACAATTATAATTATATATCTACAATATAATAATATGTAATCGTATAATTTTTGTGCTGGTTGTTTACAGGTTTTTAAAAAACAATCTTAACAAAGTTCAAATATTTTTCTGCACTAATCATTTAATAATATGTAATGTTTAATAAAATTGTAGAAAAAGCAGTAAAAAGTTTAAAACACTGTGTTTTAAAACAGATGAAATGTATTATGGTAACTGAGGGATACTCGTCGGTTGTTACAGAGAAAATAAAATGTTGTTTATGCAAACACAAGATGTATAGTTTGTGTTAAAAAATTACTGGGTAGGTATTTTGCTGTAAATCAATTCAACCGGTTGGATAATATGAATTGTACAACAATGTAGTAAAGTTGGGACAAGCATAAACCAGTTGAATGAGCCTCGCTACCAGCAATCAGCGTTAACTTGGTGCGAGGTGTCCCACCCCTAATCTTTACGAGGCTATGTCTGTTTATTTTAGACATCAATTCGTTTCGAATCGTTTGTCGGTGAAGAATCAATCCTCAGGAATAGGCGGAAAATGGGCGCTTCGATTATCAGGAGCGCGAGAGAGTCAACGCCATCGTTCGGCGAATAAGTCAGAAGAGGACGCTGGAGAGTTTCGTTCTCTGCCACCACCACCACCGTCACCGTCAGCCGCCAGTTTGAGTTCAGCCTCAGCGTTTCATTTCATTTCAGTTTCTCGGTAACGTGTGAGTAGGTGTGACGCCAGTCCGATCCTGCTAGGCTACGCAATCAGCTGGTAGATTTACAGTGTTGTGGTGAGTGCGGTCCTGCAATGCTCGGCAGTTCTAGTTAAGTGGCATCCTTGGAATTTCGTCGCACATGGAGCACCCTTTTGTACCTTTTCAAATCATCTCTGCAAGCCACAAGGTTAGCACTAGATCCACCTGTTTGCTTCTGCAGCAGGAGCGCACGGGAACCAAACTGAGAATCGTTTTTTGATCGGAAAAAGCTCCAACGGGCGTCATGTGGCGTCATCGGTCACGAATGTCTGCAGGAACGCACCTAAAGAATGTAGGCCTAGTTGAGCCGGTTTGTATGGACCGCGGACCAAAAGTATCGAAAAGTGCGGTTCTAAGCCTTGTTGCCAAGCGCTCTCTTATTGGTTGTTCTTGTCGTTTGTCGCCCGATCTCTTTCTCTCCCACTGCACTCACAATTCATACAACTTGTTTATAAACATGCGAACCCCCCACTCGAGTTTTAGATCATTAGAAAAAAATATACCCAGAAGAAAAAATCATCATTTCATTTTGGAAAACCTTTTGTCCAACATTCGGATAACGTCATTCTTCCCTTACAATTTGATCTTCAGTAGTGTGTGGAAAAAGGCCGAACAAAATGTTGCCGAAACGTGTCTAAAAAATTAAATTAATTTGCATATTCCTTCCTCAGTTCTATTTCGAGTAAACTCTACAATCGACCAGTAAAAGGTTGAGATTTACGTAACAGAACACGATGTAGTTTCTGGCGGCTGCGTGATTGGATAGTTGCACAGTAGCAGGGTCCGTGTAACGATTGAGCTGCAGGAATGCTCTTGTAGTAAATTTCAGTCTTTACTATCGCTGTTACTATACGCCATTGTTTCAACTGTTTCAGCGTTGCCAGCCGTTTACATTTAAATTCTAATTTCAACTTTGCTTATTTTTACATTTTATCGGCCTTGATAAGTTGATTATTTAACGAGTGGTCGGAACATTTTAAAATACTCAAATTAATGATGAGATAACATTATTGTTTTTTTATATCATTGTCAATCATGCTAATATGTTTCGCGAGTTGTTCACGAGATAATTTATTATCCACCGTTTATTTGTAAATAAATCAGTAAAATAGTTATTTATGTATCAAGGCCCAAAAAGTGCATCTTTTTCGTCCGAGTCTGGGTTTTTTAGTGGAGGAGCAGCCAGCCGAGTGTGATGACAGTTCCCGTTTTTTTTTGCAACCAACTGTATACATATACTATTCCGGACACTGAATCTTGGCCAACATTTTTTAGACATTTCTAAATAAAATGATGTAAACCAATCATTCGTGTCATTAATAAATGACAATTATTAAAAATCGTTTTGAAGTTTTTCTTGTGACATCAAAAAAGCAAGGAAATGGCATTAACGAGTCAAAAAGTTGGGTTATATTCAATAAAGGCCAGTTCACACATATTTGTCAGTTAAATGTCAGTTGTGGCCAAGATTCCGTGTCCGGAATAGTACCACTTTTCACATTATGTATCTCCGGAAACGAACACGAAATATGTAGTAGTTTATTTAACGAGTTCGTGTGTAAATTGGGCTTTTTTGTTCGACGACCCCCTTAAAGGCTCCAAATCGCTTAAAATCTTTAAAATTAGCTTGACGTTTCGTTTTGACAAGTTCTGACATTTATCAAAATCCGTTCACACAGGAAAATATGTATTCTCAAATTATGACAGTGTCGAACAAAAAAAATCTTTTTATTGTGCCTTTGATTTCAAAGTAGGAAATTAAGTAGAAATTATTCTATTGTAGAAACTTGCGTTGACGCAAACCGTAGTAACACTACTGCCGACTTTTTATAAAGTATTAATTGATTCAATTTCATGACATTAATGAGACCGAAATTTGAAATTTTTTTTGCTGTACCATGTGCACTGTTCTTCAAAGGTTAATTAGTCCTCATTAATCAAAATTAATAGACACTAATTATTTATTAATTATTTTTTTATTTTTAACGAAAACAAAGTGCTCGTAGACAGTTTACACAGTGCCTAAATTTGTGACTGAATTTTTGTGACAGATGCAGTAATACATGACCTGGTTTTCTGGATATCGACTTCAAATTAGAATTAAAACTTATTTTTTTTACATACGAGTATGTACTTAATATGAATACTGTTATACTCCGTACTCTGGTAGATTGCACGTTTTTTGACAGAAGACAGACACAGAAACCGGTTTGGCGGGAATTAATCTGCAGGGGTACAATGGTTTTCTACATAACGTGAAACAATTGAGATGGAGAGTTTAGTATTTTTCACTGCTTTATGTTTTGGAACTAGAATTTAAAAACGTGCAATCTATCACCGTACGGAGTATACGAATTTTTATGAAGTAGCTTGCTGTTTTAATTAGGAGAACATAATAGCAAAGAATTGTTGAAGTTGCTTGGTCAAAATATACATGTACACATACATATTATGTAATTTGTTTGCAACTTTCCCAGTTTGTATTTGTAGGTATTTTGTAAAATATATTTAATAAATATGTAAAATAAAAGATTTCTTATAGTCCGAAATGATAGCATAATTGTAGCTTCTGACTCATAAGCTAACAGGTTTTTCTAAGGTTTTACCAACGGATAATACTTTCGATGATGTTCTAATTAACCAGTTAAGATGTGATAAACAGTTGAGTAATTCGAAATGGTTTAAACTGTTATGGGTGACAGTAGTAGCATATTTTGTAAATTTGATCTGTTTTCTTTGAGCTGAACTATTGAAATTGATCCGTGTTCGTCTCGGCCTTGCAGTCTCAGAAGGAACAATGGTTTGTGGTGACGCGCGTGCATTCTGGGAATGTCAGGGATGTCAAAATTGCAACAAATTGATATTCATACCATACACACCTATTAGAATTGCATTATGGCAATGTCTACTTTACAGTCATTACTGAAAACGGTCGAGCTTGTTGAAAGGCTGACTAGAATCCGTAATTGATGCGTGGACTGGATCCAGACAAACAAGATAACTTAAAGCTAGTTTCAACTGCACTGCGCCGACAAATTCGCATAGATATTGCAAAAGAAATCTGAAACCGACTTTCAGTATTTGCGATATTGTAGCGAAGGAGGCAACGCATGGTCATTGTAAGAAAGGATCAATGGCCGTTGCCTTATAAAGCTAATTTTTTATGCTGTTTCGGTCGAGTGAATGTCAGATTGCAGGCAATTTGAAAACCTACAAATTCCACATTCTGCCATTCTACTACAGGAATTGACTTACATGTTATATTATTGTCGGCTAGTCGACCGTAAACGCTGTAATTAATTTTATACGGTTGAAAAAGGACCCAAGTCATCGGTATAAATTTTGGAACCACCACCAACTTTGTCATTCAGTTAATTAAATATTTTCTCCATCCGTGAAAAGCTTGTATTTTTGCAAACCGTCTGTCAGAAACAGACATAAATGACTTCACTCTACAACCGCTTATTAAACTTTTAACTGCGAATCTACTTACAAATCATGAATTTTTTCCACAAATAGACGGTAGTGGATGACTCATATCGTGAATTATTCATTTGTTACATAATACAGTGAAAAATACGTACTAGCACATAATGAAATGTTAATGCTGAACGTTTTAACAACGTTGTTCATTTAAATTTTACAATAGCTAACAAGTTACTAAATCTACAAATATGACCGAAACGCGTACCTATAAATATGGATGTAACAATAAAACTTCCATCACGACATTATACAATGAAATTCAATAGCGAGGTTAAGGCTAGATGATGCCGGAGAAACTGTTGTGAAGTAGGGAGGTACTTAACTACCTATTGTAACTACATAGAATTATACAACTACCAATTCAACGGTAACAGTAACCACAACGTAAAAAACAAATCTACCTTTTCCAACAGGTATCTACATCTATGTATTATCAGGATAGGAGTTTGGAATAAATTCACTGTCCGAATAAATTTTACCATCTACTTGAAGTTCGTCCTGATCTGTTCAGGTCACTGAAGTAACAGAAAAGAGTCAATCGGAGACCATATGCGCTAACGATTAAACTTGATTATTTTTCTGTTTAGAAGAGAACAAGTTCACAAGTGTTAACTTGTGTTGTGTCAATAAATTGAAAAACTGTGAGTCCTCTGAAGTAAAAACATTGTCCGAAACGATTACGGGCATGTGGGACAGTTTATCAAGAAACAGTAGTCGTGATTCACGGGCTTTACCGAGAACGAACAAAAATATATTTCAACTAAATTTCGTTTGAAGCTGTAGACAGTAATGAGCTTACAGCTGGTAAATGCCGTACTACAAAGTATGTATGTATATGTATGTATCTGCAATATCTAGGTACACCATCAAGGTTATATCTATGTATCTTCCCGTCGACGTTTAGGATGTGGCTATTCTGTGTAACACCACCATAAGTCATTATCTGTGCTTCATGAACTTATAAATGACTTATTGTGTTGTTAGAATTGCTTCTTTTTTGTGATGGTGCTGGTATTGTAAAATAATTATGTAGTAGTTTGCAGTCTTGTGTGGTGGATTTCGAACTTTCATAGTGACTGAATGAACTTTTCCAGTATTGATCCGGTGTGTGCTAATGGTGATTTCAAGTTCGACCGTGTCAGATAAGCAAGTTGATCGAGTACGCGAAGTCACGCTACACGGGACAAACGTATTGTACCTTTAGATCATTATCGTGTAAAGTTATGAAAATCATCCGTGCCCGGCGTATTGTGTCGACAGAAAACAATCACCTCTTCCCACTTCTAAAAGTGTATGTTGAAAAAAAATATTTGTTCACCTAATCTCCGTTTTATGCAATGCTTCCATGTTCCCTATACGAGCATAAGAATTATAGGTAATCTATTAAGTATGTACATATATTACACATTTAAATCATTTAATTTTAAACAGTTTATTAAGAAGAAAAAATACTGATCTGCAATAATTGTATTCTTCTTTAGACGAAAAGATAATCAAAATTAAGTAGGTATGTTTCAAGAACAAAGCATTTGCACGTTTATTTCCTTCAGAATGTGGGAAATTCATCGCAGTTTTTTTATACCTTCCTAAGATCATTGAATGGGGTTCATAAAAGATTGCATTCGAACAGATTTTTTTTTCTTTTTTTTTTGGTTTCTAGGCAAGTAAGAGGGTATTTGTAGTAGCAGATAGTGTTTCAGGGCTTATCTGTTAGTTGCCTTTTAAAAAAGGCACATTTTTAGAAAATCAAATGTTTTGCCGGAAACGTAAAACATCAAACTTCATTTTTAATTAACGGAATATGTTATTAAATTTTGCATATAAATATGTGTTACTTTTATCCATATTAATTTCTTCAATAAAATTTAATATTTTTTGCTGAAATTGAAAGTTATATGTACATATTTTCTTATTTGGTTCTAATTTTTCCAACTGAATTATGTAAAGAGATTTGTGTTGATTTATCTTTATTTATATTCATATACAGGTGTCCCCAAAAAAAAAGACGAGTCCATAGCTCCCTTATTTATCGGAGGATTTTAATTATCTGTACACCAAATTAAATGGTTGTTAATAGGCTACAAAACGGCTTACTAAATTCACGTATAGCTCCAAGGGCTTCAAGACTAAACTGTCAAAATATTTTTTTTTTAAATCGGATTACATCCTTTTTTTTAGTAATTCTGATAGAGATTTCAATTCTGAAAACAACAATGTATCACAAGTATAACTTCACATAAAAAAAAATAACACTAACTTTTGAAACAAATGAAGAGCACCAAGCGAAAAGCTATCAAAACGCATTGCGTTACAATGTAATAACCAAATTAAGGTAGCTGGAAAAACAAATAACAAATAATAACATGTGGGATTGCGCAGATATGCCGCCAATGTTTAGCGCAAAATGGAACATAGACGATAGTAGCGTTTTAAAAAAAAAAAAATTGTGAATTTTTGGTATTCAAGTGTATACTTGTGATACATTGTTGTTTTCAGAATAAAAATCTATCAGAATTAGTAAAAAAAAAATATGTAATCTCATTTGAAAAAAAATATTTTGACAGTTTGCTCTTGAAGCCCATGGGGCTATACTTGAATTTATTAAGCCATTTTGTAGTCTATTAACAACCATTTAATTTGGTGTACAGATAATTAAAATCTTCCGATAAATAACGGAATTATGGACTCGTCTTCTTTTTTGGGGACACTCTGTATGTACATATTTGATATGTCGGAGACACATTTTTTTATTCATCGAAAATGTATAGACTTTCCGATATCGATAATTCAAATTTTCACTATTGCCTTCATTATTTTATTTAAACTAATCAAATAAATGAATATACCGTATGTCCCCAGATTGAGTTCACGAGGAAAAAAATTTTTTTTTGATTTTACTTAATTTGAAACCCATTTCTGTTATTAAAAAGTCTTTTTCAACACATAGGAAGACTTGGCATTAAAATAAAAGAAAATGCAGAAAAAATATTTTACTTTTTTTTGAAAAAATCAAACGATAATTGAATATAAAAGTATTAACTCTTCGCCGTTTTCTGCACATAATTCAACCCTACATCGAAGTTGAAGCTTCTAAACACTCATGTGTGATACATGCGTGTTGTGAAACGTTTCATTAAGTTTCGTAATTATGTGACGAAAACTGGTCCAACACTGGATTAAATAAATTCTTTGTTCTAAAGACATTTTGAAAAAAGTAATAAGCTGTTTGTGAAAAAACGAGGCCAATTGTAATAAAATGTATAACATAAAAATTAGTTCCAAGTCCAAATTTTAAGAGAAAATGTTAATTTAAGAATGCAGTACATATATCAATACAATAGATTTTAATAACGGAAATGGGGGTTTCAAATGAAGCAAAAAATGTAATTCCTCTGAAGTTTTTGCGTAAAATCAAAAATAAAAATATTTTCCCTCTTGTGAAACCCAATCCGGGAACACCGGAAATTTTCGCTAAACTCTTCAAATTTCACTACTGTGAATACATACTTACATATTTCAATATGTACATGCAATCATCCATACATTTAATATAAATAAATGTTTATTTTAATTAATGTTGAAGACAACATCAACAAGAGCTGACTGCTTACAGTTAATTATTGTTGTGATCTTCTTATACATATTTTACAAGAGGGATAAATAAATATTTCGCTTCTTGGCTTTATCAATTATAACAAAACTGTGCATTAGTTTTTTTAACACAGCAACAAACTTTATACACTTCCCGTCATTTTTACAAATCACAAGCACGTGATTCATTGCTAATACATACTTACTATCTCAGTCGACGATACATCATACGCATCACCATAAGCATAACTATACATTATAACATACACAAAGCTACCTACATTTCTATCGTACGAGTATGTGGTCACGTGCTGTTAATCTCAGCCAAAATGAAATTATGTATGTACTTTAATGGTAAAACCTTGTTTATCAATTTTGATTTATGTTACTGTGTCTTATTTAATTTTGTAGTCCAACTGTGTGGTTAAAACAGAAATATACATGTATATAAAAAAAAAAATACGTAAATAGATACATATTCTGTTTTCATAATCACTTGTGAAGAATAACTGAAAACACGTACATAAGAGTAAACCTAATTGACCTTTCGTTCACTAGGCTAATTTTACCCCTTTAAAAGTCACTTACTTTGGTTTAGATTTAATTTTTTGTGCACTCGACTAGGTTCAGTATTAACAGGAAAAAGTAAAATAAAGCAATGTGAAGAAATATGAAACTAAAATTTATACTCGAAGATAAATCGACAAGCAGAATCTGGTTCTTTTTCCAGATGGAATCATTCAAAATTTTGGAAATATAGATGAAATTGAAATTTGTTTTTAACTGGCTCACATTTTAAAGCCATCAGTTCATGAGTACCTATATGTGGTGGAGAGAAAACGCTTTGGTTTTGTTCTATAAATATCAACGCGCCGCTCAATCAATAACTCTGTGATAGTAAAAAACAGTCGGAAAGTGTCATCACTAAATTTGCGATCATTATTTTATTATATTTCATGACATAATTGCTGAGCTTACAGAAGTGGGGTTTATCATGTTAGATATTAATTTTACTAGGCTGTCTGATACCTAATAAAAAAGATAATTCTGAAGCAGATATGATTTAAACAATATAATGTAATTACATTCCCCATTTTTTTCTTTGTTCTTACATTTTTCACAAAGTTCAGAAATTTGCAACCGTTACACACGTTTACCCAATTGTTGTACGCAGTAATTGGTAGGAATTTTGACTTACAGCTTCACAAAAGTTATTTGTTAGTGGAGTTACTTACGAAAGAAAGTCAGGAACGATTTATACTCCAGTTAATGGAGATAATTAGTGGTTTATAAATTTGGTATAGATATTGGTAAATTCGATGATAAAATATTAGAACTTTGTTCAGTTGACCGATAACGTTATAAGTTATTTGTGATCGCATTGAAAATTCCACGTTTAATTGATTAAAATCGATAACCCTGGGAGGAATGATAAATTTCTGTCGATCACGGTTGGATATCGCACTACATTATGAATGGGTTGCTGTTACCGCCGCCGCTGCCGCCAACGCCGTCGCCACCATCGACGAGGAACGTTGATTCTGACGGCGCGTTAATGCAGCAAGCAAACATGTAGTTCGACATGGTTGTGTAGACAAAGGAAGTAGTCTGGCCCGTGGCAGTAGTACGTCGGGGGCGGGTGTATATTTGGTTGCGACGGGTTCGAGTTTTGCAATCACAGCTCGAGGGCGGCGCGACCGGGATGAATGGGCGCCGTCTCCACGGCAACCACAACACGCCAAGGCTGCATTGATTTTTACTACAAGGTTGAATTCAGGTCGGAATAGCGTTGCCGAATTTACAAAACGAATCATTCATCAATTCGTGGCTTGTTATGCCATCAACTCTCATTATCGTGTGAGACCTTCATTTCATTTCTTGTATTGAAACAGTAAAAAAAAAACAATGAAATTCCAAAGATCTTTCACAGAAACTACAGTTCCGACAGCGAAAAAGTTGAAGACGTTTTGAATAAAGCTACCTCTATCCTCTATGTTCAACATCCTCAGGTATGCGGTGCATAAAATGAACTTTGACGTGGACCACCCCCACAGACAGCGAGAACATTAGCAATGTTGAGGTAGCTTGATTCACATTTTTTTTTTAATTCTCTGAGGATGACGCTCATTCATCTTAAACTAAATGTCATCCACATAATAGTTGAGGAATTGATTACATAACGTTGTTGTTATGCACTAATCAAGTAAAACTGAGTACATAAATTATGTACATACATTATGTATTAATACTAATGTGTATTCCACAGTATAAATTGTAAAATGACATGGAAGATGTTTTATTGCCCACAAATTCGTGGCAGTTTGGGGTATGTGGTTTATAATAAATCCAAATTGTTTACGAAAGTGAAGTTGTCTCAGTTGAAGCAAGCGGGATTGCTTAATAATATGCTTCTGGAAAGTAGGATAACGACGCATCTGTGATTTTAGGTTTCGTTTTCAGTTTTACGATCTATTTAAGCGTTTACTCACTGAATATAAACAGTTACCTACACAATGACGGTTGTGAAATTAAATAATAGTAGCATTTATTCATTGGGGCGTAGATGTAATCTTCTCATTTCCATCAAAAGCGAGTCTTTGATTACGTAAGAGGATCTTTTTCGTTCGGTGTGAATTAATGGGAGTGTGGATCTAGGGTCAGTGCCAAGGTTCTAATTCATCCCACCATTCTGGGAAAACTATTAGATACGTAAAATGTTGATTTTGATTTTTTTTTCCATTTATGTTACGGTGTTTGTGTGCAGCAACACAACCGAATGAAATTGTGTTATGGTTACGAAGTGTTCCATTGCAGCATTGGACAAATAAAAAAGAACACTTAAAGTAATTATCTGTTGGTGTACAACATATTGAAGTCAATAAATAATTGACCTTATACTAGAAACACGTGGACGAGTGTGGGTTTGTGGCTGTGCAGTTTTATCATTTAATGATGGGTGTAATAATTGAAGGCGCTGATGGTCAGTCATTGTCATGATGCGCATAGTTAAATCTAACGGCAAGCTTATTGGGTGATTCAAAATGATTGTGGCCAAGTATGGCAACTATGTACGAAAATTTATGTGGCAACTGTGTGGGCAGGGTAGAGTTGACATTTCCTTGACAGTTCATAGTCGCGCAATTTTGTAAGTTGTCAAATCAATGTGTAATGGAATTGAAAAAATCAAATGCACGCTTATGAAATGTCATACAAATGTCAACTCTATTCCATTCACACAGTTGCCACATACATTTTCGTACATAGTTGCCATACTTGGCCACAATCATTTTGAATCACCCAATACGTTTTACTATTGGGTGATTCAAAATGATTGTGGATAAGTATGGCAACTATGTACGAAAATTTATGTGGCAACTGTGTGGGTGAGGTAGAGTTGACATTTGTAAGCGTGCATTTGATTTTTTTATACCATTTCACATTGATTTGACAATTTTCAAAATTGCGCGACTATGAACTGTCAAAGAAATGTCAGCTCTATCCAACCCACACAGTTGCCACATAAATTTTCGTACATAGTTGCCATACTTATCCACAATAATTTTGAATCACTCAATATGTCTAAACATAAGATTAAAAAAATATATTGTTTTCATAGGTTCACAATTACAGTTACAGTACGTTAAGGTAATGAATGAAGATTCAAAGTTAGTTAAAAACAATAGATATTAAACTTTCATTGAAATCATAACACCTGTAAGTACGTTAATTTTATTCAATTTTTCCGAAAACACTATATATTTCACTAAAAGAAACAAATGATTAAAGTTTGAATTTATTATTATAAAAATCATCTCTTAATTTTTGTCAAGAGCTATGGTTTTAAGAGCTGCCTAAAATTTTTAATTTTTCTTTTCGCTAGTCTGTTTTGTAAAATGCCTAGGTATAGTTCATTAACGAGAAAATTATACAGTGTTTCCTCTTTTGTCAATTGTATTTTACTGTTTCTGAAAACTATTTTCTCTATTAAATGTTAAAGTGTCGTAAATATGAAATAGTTTTGACAAATAGTGAAATACAATTGACAAAAGAGGAAAACCAAAAGAAAAACAGTGTATACTCAATCGCTGACTGCGTAGAACGTAGTGTGCCAACGGTTTTACAATGTTGGTCCAGATGGTTTCATGAAGGGGTTCATGATCGTCATCGTGGATCTAGAGTTCTACATACAAGTTGAGATCATGAAGAACACCCTCTTAGAACTTTGGCCATAAGAGATAAATTAAATACTATTGGAAATGAGTGGAGTGAAGTGCCAAGTAGTACGCCCAATCTCCATGTCATTCCTATATCGCCGAATAAGGTCTTTTGGACTGCGTTCCTACCGTCCATTTTGTGTCCTCCTCTTACCCCAATACATTGCGTTCGCAAACTAAATTGTCGCAACGAACGAATTAATTGGGAACAAGGAATGCCATCAAATGGTATTCAGTGTCGAGTCCTGTTTTTGTTTGTGAGTCCGCGATTGCCGAAAGAGGGTGAGACGTATGCGTGGAGATTGGAAAAATCAGAATTTTATGTGGAACGTCATATTGCCTTCACGCAGCATGCACGCACCTTCAGAAGTTGGTAAACCCCATTTTTCAACACGATAATGTGCGCCCTCATATGTCAAGGACGACGACGCAGTTCCTGGAAGAACCCAACGTTGACACCATCTATGGTCTGCTCGGTCTCTCGATTTGTCCCCAATCGAATATGTCTGGGATTTGATGAGACGATAACTGAGTAATTTACGTCACCTCCAAGAAACTTGAACGACCTTCGGCTGCGGCTACAAGAAGTATGAGTTGAGCTACCTCAGGATACTATTAATCATTTGATCGAAAGCTTGCTCGTACGTGTAGTCGAGTATACATATACAAAGGCGGCCCAACTCATTTTTTTCATTTTGAGAAAGTTTGAATAAAAGCGTTTCACAGTTTGAATGTATTAAAATTTCAGTAGAAGTCAGTTGTATTCCTTGCGAAGTGGCCTTTCAAACCAGGTGTCAGTTGACATACCCTTACATTTGAAAAAAGTTAGAAGTGTGCACTTCCGAGAGCAGATAAATAAAAACCCTATGCGCTAAAATGTGGATAAGGAAAATCAAGAATTGACCGGTTTTGGGATTTTTTACAAGAATCGCCTAGGTCCAAGTTACGAATTTTATTCCAGTTAAAGTTTCTACGCTGTATACAGTAGATTGAAAAAATCGAGTACATTAAAAGTCAGAAACAAGTGATTTACATGTGTAATAGGAATATTAGTGCTCTTGATTTTTTTGACGTACTCGATTTTTTTGCAATCGGCTACATTACGAACATACATATTGGTATGAGTTATTATTGTATAATACGGTGCGATCAATTAAAAAATAAATCGAGTCGGCGTGTTACCTATGGCAACCCATGCTAAAGCATAGGCTCCAAAGCAAACTCGATTTATTTTTTAAATAATCGCTCGGTAGTATATTAAAGAACGAGTTTTATAAGGGTTGATTTGGCGCACGAGTCCCAAGTGTAGAAAACGACCCGTAGGGGAGTTTTGTATGGGACGAGTGCGACAATGCCCTTATGAAACGAGTTTTTTATGTTATTTTTTAGAATTTGCACCCTTGTTTTAATTTTTAAATAAAAAAATTAAATTTTCAAATTCTAGGGAATTCTGTATTAATTGGTAATTCAAGGTAACGGATGCAACTATATCTGCAACATATGTTAAAAAGTAGAGTTTGTACATTAATATTGGAAGTTTTTTGGTGTAAATCACAATAATACACTGAAATATTGATAAAAAATGTTCTTGCAGATCTATTAAACAACGAGTGCTTTAAGAGATAGCCATAAACGACTCCAAATTGAATACAATAATAGACCTATTAGAGACGCAGATTCTAAAAATACATAAATAACTACACTTCTCCCAGAAATTAACTCATCACTTTGGAAAATGTGAAAATAGTTGATAGTTGTAAATAAATTACAACAGATCAGTTCTTATTCAGGAGTGTTTTAAATTGCAATAAGAATTTGATAAAAAAAATAAAACTTATTCAATACTTAAAAAAAAGAAAAATTGTCACAACTACCTCTACAAAATAAACTAGAGAAAATGGCTCAGTAGCCGGTATTTCCATCACTAGCATGAATGACGGCTTCACCACCTCTACCCATGTGGTTAATCGTGGACAGGACATCTGCTTGGTTCAGATTGTCCTAAATAGCGATTATCTGCTCACCAAGTTCAACCAGCGTAGATGGAGGTGGCTGAAGAGCCCGGACTGGTCGCCGCATCAGGTCCTCCTTGTTGGCCATTGCATAGAAGCAATACCGACTTCGTCCGGACACTTGGGCACAACACTGTGCGGTCTTACATTGTCATACTGGAAGATGAAATTATCCGAGATAAATGGGGCAAATGGTTCCACATATCTGTTACATAAACTGTGCTATTCATTGTTGCTCTGGGAAAAACATGCAAATCGGTACGAGCCGTAGAACATACACCACTCCATAAGCCACCTCCGTAACGCCGCCTTTCGAGAATGAAAGCTGTTCTTTTGCTCTCCACTCAGTTTCATAGTAATGACACAACTGGTGATGAGAAGAACCAAACAGAAATAAATATTCATTATAACAAGACCAAAGGTGCTGTTGTACCGGGGATAAGATGACCGAAGAATATATGTATGTATTTATGTTCGTGCAACAAGACGATGGCCACTCAGAATTTTCATGGAAATATGTAATTGATATGGCAACGCTAAACGTATACATAATTTTCCCACAAAAAATCCAGTTGCATGTCGACACAAAACCTACAGGGTCATTATAAATGATTGTCCCATCGCTTTGGCGTTGAAAACCCACACAAATTTTGGATGTGCCGCCAGCCTGGCAACGTTAGACAAACTAGTAGATAGATTTCCACTACCGACGATACTAGTCTCATTCATGTTATGAGGCAAGCGGCACATTCAACTGCGTCACCAACACCTACTGCGATGGGACAATCATTTATAATGACTCTGTATAATCGATCCACGATGAATGTGGATAAGGGGTGACATTAATGGTAGTAGCTACAAAACAAATAAAATCCCCTAATAGAAATTGATAGCTTTCGTGTTAGGTTAAGTTGATTTCAATTATGTAATGTTAAATTATGTGACGGAAACGGCAATATCGTTGCCAGCTTGAATGTATTTTCGAGTTGAATCATGAATGCCTCTGAAATTCAAACTTGAATATGTATTTATAAAAACAAATGTGCAAAGTTTATTATATGTATAACATTATGTAGTAATGGAAAACTGTATACATCCGTTTTCTATCCGTAATTTTTTAATCAAATTAAAGTAGACAACATCGTTCAAATTTGAATGTCGGAACAATCATGTAATTTTTCTGACAGGAAAAAATATAAAATTGAGTCAGTTTATCCAACGTGATAAAAATAGATCACAGCCACCCCTTATCCACATTCATCGTGAATCGATTATATTCTAGTTTCTGCATGTCCTTTTTTGACAAATCTTTTGTAGACTTTTAGATTATTACAGAAAATGTTAGTGATGCGTTAATTTCTGGGAGCAGGGTTCACGAGTGATAATGATCCCGATGGAATTGAAAATGCAACCCACAATACATTTTTGAAAAAACTGGATATTCGTATTTCAATAGCCAGCTTTTTTCGGAAATGTAGTGTGGGTTGCATTTTTAATTCCGTCGGGCTCATTATCACTCGTGAAATACCCTCTATATAAAGAGCGATCAAATTAATTTGTAATCGAGTTATCCATGAATCCGAAATCGTATGTCGTTACTTGAACTCCACGCTCCAATAAACACAGCTTGAAACACAGGTTAGATCTCGACATATCAATCTCAAAAGACATACGGATTCAAATCCATGGATGACTCGACTACAAATTAATTTGATCGCTCGATACATAACAACTTGATGTTTTTTTTTTATTGGATTTGTATATGAATCAATATAATGTCTATATACTTATATCAAGATAAAAAAATATATTATCACAATTTTCGGTTATCCGAAATGGGTCAGGTCCACATTATTTCCGATAATCTGGGAGTCTATTGTAAATAATTCGTATCAAGTTTAACGTTGTCAAAAATGAGTAACATACAATGTTGTTAGGTTTTTTTTTTCATTTGTTATATGTATAGAGAAGGCGACACGCTATTACCATATGCTACTACTAGGACCATAGAACATACTGTAGGACGAATTTACCTGGGGATGCAAAATAAGAAAGTTCAAATTGTTAAATTATATTATGGTGCTATTTTGTTTCGCGTTTGAAGCAACAAATTCAAATAGGCGTACCTTTGCGCTAACAACCCTAAAACGGTTAGTAAAGAGAGGTAAATAATAATATTAGCAACTAGGTATGTACGGTGCGATCAATTAAAAAATAAATCGAGTCGGCGTGTTACCTATGGCAACCCATGCTATAGCATAGGCTCCAAAGCAAACTCGATTTATTTTTTAAATGATCGCTCGGTATAAATAAAAATCCTATAATGTTCACCGAAATAATTACTGAAGAGGAGAAGAGATTTCTAAATTCTTTGAAAGTGGTATGATAAAAATTATAGGAGACACCTTCAAATGTTAATGTATAAGGAGTATTAATCATTATTTATTAGGGATTACAGATATTTATAAATTTACATATACTGGCTGCCTCAAAATTCGCGGCACAGGTAGTTTTTCCAAGAGGTGAGTTGTCTCCCAACAAGAGGCGAATTGTCTCCCACTCAAATTAACCCTATGCGGTGATAATCTTCGTATTTCTAAGTGAAGATTTTAAGTGTTTATTCCAAATTTAATGCGTTTCTTTGTTTCGCTAACATATATTTTTTTATTTATAGATATCCTCATTAATTTTCAAAAAGACTCTTCCGAGTATATCAAACAAATATTAATAAACATAAAAATAGTAATGGAAGTTATACTTTCTTTGATTTTGTGAAAAAGATGTCCTATTATTTCTGTTATAATAAACAAATAAATATTATCATAACATAATATACTATTATAAATATTAGGAGTACATTTTTATATGTATATTTGTATCCTCGAAGTTGTATTTTTTTATTATAATTATAACTTTGAATTATACAGCGTGTTTTCTAGAATTTTAATTTGTTTGTTCCTCCTTAAAAAATATCTACGAGCTATTTCAATGCATCCCACGGCAATTAGTGTACCTAGTCGTAATCCTAATGCCTTTACCTGAAGCACGGGAGACAACTCGCCTCTAACCCTTTGGAAGACTTACGAAAAAAGGATTAACGGGAAACAACTCGCATATGCCCATTCGTTACACTAAATGTGGCAACATTTAAAAACATTCTATGTATCCCAATAGTCAGCAAATATTTCTTTTTTGTTGTATCCATGGAAATGAGAGAGAAAAATCAAAGCCATGTTGCTATACGCTATTTGAGGTAAAACGGACATAAAATTACTACTCGAAATGTGGAGATAATGAAGAAAATAATTGCAAACCTGATCACAATCGTTCAGAATTATTATGCCACTGACTAGTAAAAGGCAAATAGAAAATATTTTTTAATATTCAAAATAAATGAGATCAAAGGTGCACCTTTTGAGCGCCCATATCTTCAAATCTAAGAGGTATAGAACTTTTTTATTATTTTCCTTATTATTTTCTAACATGAACTGACATTGCCCTATTGAGTTGTTCCGCGAATTTTGGGGCACCCAGTATGTATACAATTTTTATACTTGACAAAATAATCTACTCTTGTGACCTTAACTTTTTTATGAACTCCTTATTAATTTTTACGTACGTCTCGGCTTGAAAATTTAGTAACATTTCAGTAAACTGATAAATAACGGGTGACTATTAAAATCTTCACTTGGAGTTGGCTTTGAACGAGTTTTTATTTTTTCTGTTACTTTAGACACACGCAAGAACCAACGACAAATGTCAGTCAGTACAATTGAAACATAACCAAATTAAGAGAAAAAACATTTATTGAAATGTCAAACTTGTCAGTGTCTAAGGTGCAACAGAAAACAAAGCATGATCCATAGCCAACCCTAAGTGAAAATTTTAATAGTCACCCGTTATTTATATGAGCCTTGTAAAAATTGCTACTAAAATACGAATGAAACGATTCGCAAGCGTTTGTGGTTCTGCTGTCTCACTAGCCCGTATGTAGTATCTACCAGTAAGAACAAAGCACCTTCGCTGATATAATTTTTTACTAAATAGTCACAAAACTTTTGAAGTCTCATACTTTTACACTTATTAGGTAGTAAACAAAATACTAAGGTCACCAACAATTTTCGAATTAACCTCGGCTTAAAACATTTTACGTCGGCTGAATGTTATTACCCCTACTGATTTCTACAGGTCTCACTAGACCATGACTTGAAATTGGGCCCTTATCCAATAAATGTCTTAAGTAGGTGGATTATGACAGGGTTCTTAAGCCCCTGGCTTTGCATATTTGGCCTAACTCTGACTCTGAGATTAGGAACCGCGTGTACCATTGCCCCAACTGGTCTACGCCCATGAGCAAGCATGAGCAAGAGCGACCATTTGCTTAGATTTGCTCGCTCTCATTTCATAAACACGATGGAGTTTGGTCTTTATGTTTTTGATATGCACGGCGCTATCGAAATTTCACCCCGGGTTAAAAATTATCACCATACACAACCTTATTTGTTGGTATTTCACACAAACTCTCTTCATCGTAGCTGTTAGTATAGTATCTAATTTTTGTTTGTTTGATCATATTGTATTTGCTCGCTCACTTGGTCTCAACCCACCTTATGAAGGATTTAAAAAAATAGTTATCGAGCATACAAGTAAGAAAAACCTCATACAATATTTCACGAGTACCTACATTACATGTGGACCTTTGGGAGACGGTAATAGAAATGGCGAACAAGGATGAATATTTTAGTAGAAATGTTTTTACGGATGAGTCGACATCTACATCTCCAGATTTAACCTGAAATGATTTTTTTATCGGAATATGTTAAGACCAAAATTTATAGCTTTTGTGCAGATGGACTGATGATCTTAGGGAATTAATTTAATTAAATTAAAAATTGAAAAATCCTTTCCTATTAGCGATGTTAGAAAATGTGAGACAAGGTTTCTGTAATCATTTAGAGTACTGTGTAACTCAAGGGGGAGAACTATTTGAGCATTTCGTATAATGTTTTTGGTTTAATTTTCTAAAATTCTTTTGAATTTTGAAGATTGTATTTTATGTTAGACTTGTGTTTTTTTACAATTAGAGTCAATCTTAGAAATCAATCGCAAAATTTTAATTGAACTAAACAGCTTGTGACCATTATACTATCACTCTACTGGATGTTGAATGCGAAATTGCTAACCTCTCTTACTTCGCTTATTCGTACGTGCGAAAGTTCACAAGTAAATTCTTTTCGATATGATCTATAGTTACAGTAGCTTGCCGGAATGTACATGCATTCATTAAATCGAGTGTGATTTGTAAAGTACGTACCTATTACAGGTCTGTATTAGAGGTTCTAAATAAATTAGTGTTAATTTAGCTGTGATCTTTTTCAATCAAAATATATTTTTCGTGGTAATTATTCTGCTGCAACGTACGTGTCTACTATGTTTTCGCTTACATATTTGGAAATATGTATGTAATTGGCAGTTTAATGAAACAGCGGTATGTTTTGTAACGTAGGTGGTGGAATTTGAAAATACAAACACCTTTTGGATAAATACGGTAAAATTGTGAATTTTTTTCACTACATACTGATAAATTGCCCAACATTTAACTTATTTCAAATTTTCAATAATTATTAATTAATTTTTGTCATCTAGAATTAATATAAGTTACATTTACATATTACAACTGGGAAATGAGGTAAGAAACGTGGTCATAATGTTATGTTTGAATATCCCCAAAAGACTAAAAGTCAAAATTTTCACTAAGTACATATTCCCAAAAAAATTTAATAAATAAATTTAAAAATTTTTTTGTCAGTTTGCACAAATATGTAATCAATAATAAAATCCATGATTTTTTTTTGTAATTATACCTACAATTTACCCAATTAGGGGTACCTACAAGGTGTTTCACATAACTTTTCGAGATCTATGCAACTCAATATTCAATAGTCACAAAATTCTAGATACCAAAATACATATACAATTTAATTATCATTACGTAGTTATTAATTAATTATCGTTAATTAATTAATTATTAATTAATTATTACTGAAATTAATTCTATTATCAACCGGTCTTTGTCATGTTATGTTCAACTTTAGAACCAAACGGACTGTCAAGATGATGGAAAACGCCCAGATGGGATGACTTTAGTATCATGGATTAAAGGTCAACCTTAAGTTTGAGACGTTACTATTGTAGATACACTTGCAGACAGTTACGTTTTGAAAACTTCTGAAGTTTCAGGTTTTGCGGCTGAAATGGCTTGCAAACGCAAACATAGCAAATACAGGGTTATTCACGAGAGGGGTACTTCTGAATTTTTATTTTGCCGCAACCAACAATACCAATGGCAGTAACTACTAAATCAAATGTGTTATTTCTTTTAAATTAGAAATCAAAGTAAGTTGTATAGATTTGTGAGATTGACAGATAACCTGTATTTAATCAAAATTCAACAAATTAATTTGGTGTAAAAGGTGTTCGAAGTGTCTACCATCGGCTTCTAAACATCCGCAGCGGCGACAGAATTCTTTCCACACTCTCCATAAATGAGGAGCATGTCAGTCTTTTTGTCGTTATTATAAAAACACATTTTTCGAATTGACAAAGATTTTTGTTTTAACGTCAAAGAGACAGAACTAAGAGCCATCGTGGATTCAGTTATAATTGTTTTCAAAATTTTAAATCAAGATATTGTTGCAATGTGTATAATGGGTTGCCGTAAAAAGAAATTCAGAAATACCCCTCTCGTGAATAACCCTGTATAGTTCAATTATTTCGTCAAATTACATATTTAGCCTTTGAAACCTTAGGCCCTTGGTGCAAAGAAGCCATCAATTTCATTAATGTCATCGGAAACCGACTTATTGCGGAATCAGGAGATTCAAAATCAAATAAATTCCTTTTCGAGAGGATTTCCCTTGGTATTCAACGTGGAAACGCTGCAACCATTCGGGGCACTTTTCCAGATTCCCCATTATTATCGGAAATTTTTGTATTGTAAACCAAAAATGTTCATGTACTTAAGTTGAATAGAATATAATCAAACCGACGAATCTGTAAGTATAAGTATAATACATTCATTTTTGTTTTAGACCAGAGTAGGCTATTTAAATTTTTTTAAATGTTGGTATCGGGGCTATGTCAAAATAACAAAATCAAAATCGTTCGAGCTGCCAGTGTCAAATTTGACTCTTTTTTTTCCGTGTTTTGTGTTCCAAATGCCGAAACTTCAATTTTATATCTGCTATGCCATGCCTAACGCCCCCCAGCATGAACTCATAGCAAGGATTAGAGATACGTATATTTGAAGTTAGTGCCTCACCTGTTTTATAATGATTATGTCCCAATTAATTCTTGATATAGATAGATAAACCGCGTTGACTATAATATCCAAAGAACACCCCGAACTGGAAACGTCACAGTGCAGCAACCGCGACAAGAAAATCAGCAGGTTATTGAAGCGATAATTTTATATTGATCAATTACAATAAACTTTTGAATGATTCACAAATCAGATAAGTTCCTTTTCAGTTAAAATAAATTGCCGTATTAAGGTAGATAATTTATTTTTAAATTTGTGCAATATTTACATTTATCAATAAATACATTATTGAGTCCTGGAAACTATGTAATTAATTGGAAAATGATAATTCTTGGCTACATGCTCATGAATTGTGACAAGAAAGCCTAACCTCTAATATTTTACATGATGTATATTGTCATTCAGCCACAGTCTAACCATACAACTAGCCAAATTTCCAAAGCCTACTCTGGTCTAAAATAAAAGTGAATGCACTGTATAGTACTCCCAGAACTCTAGGCAATACTAATAAGGAGGGGATTAGTATTTGACACTTCCTAGTGGGAAGAGGAGCACTTCGTTCAAGAGAGACTACCTGGTACCGTCTGCCCTCTTTCTAAAGATCCATCCTTAAAGGTCTTTTTATTTACGGCCATTTCCTAATTCTTTGTTAAGCTGTTTAACTTCATAACGATATTGCCTGTCATAAAACGTTAGAGTTCTGGGAGTACTATACCTATATTGTGATACGAAAGTGGAAGATCTTTGGGTGCGTTTTTAAAACATCTCCCACGACTAAATAATACTCGTGTAGCCGCCGTGATTTCTTTGTAGGCTTTGTTTATGCTTTATTTAAAAGAAGTACAAAGTGTCTATAAAAGAACGTATATCCAGAGTCCTGTGGAATTCGAATACAGGCCAAGTCACATAAGGCTTATTTCTGAATTTATTTTGTACGCAAGTAAAAATACTAATGACGCTGACCACTTGATACCGTTGATAATGTGAGTTAATTTAGTAATCAGCGTAGGTAGGTATGTAATTTGGCTAAAAATGTCAAAATGACGTTATAATCAAAAATTAAATTCATCAACTGTCATTTTGACATTTGACTTGCCCTGTATATTTGATTTTTGCCGCTCTGTAGCATATTGTATGTACAGTCAATGCACAAATAAAACTGGGACAAAAATGACAATCACATAAGTCAAAATTTAAAAATTTGCATGGTTTAATTACGGCTTTATCACAAATAGATTAACTTTGGTATGACATATTATATAGACACTGACAAATATATTGACAATTCAATGGTCTGATTTACATAGATTAAATTTTAAGTGTCCCAGTTTTATTTGTCCACCGTCCACCGACCGTACATAGTACCAAACTGAAAAACAGAGGTTATGTAAGTTGATTAATGACAGGTGTTTATAAAGACTGTTGTAAGATGAAAAGTAATTAGAATATAGAAAAACTGAAGAAACTCACAAGCAAAACAACTAAGACATCGAACTCACAACTGACACTAAGATTTAATAATTTGACATTTGACTGCTGACATCTATTTGACGGCTTCAACGGCTCCACATACATATCGTATGATCAAAAAGTCTTTGGATCTGGGTTCCCGTGAAATTAACAAGCCATCTATGAACTTATTACATAATTTCAATTATTTTTAAAATTTACTTGACAACTTTCAAGTTAGCAGGTTATAATTCAAAATGTTTCAAAGAGAACATACAATTTTTATTATTAAATTATACTACACTACTACAGTAATGGAAATCGTGGTGACAATGGTAATTGGGTTTAGTCGCCTCGTTTATATTTAAATGAGTTCCGTGAAAGATTAGCGCTACTTTGAAGTACACATAAAAACTACGGGCAATACAAGTAAATACAGGGTCATTATAAATGATTGTCCCATCGCTGTTGGTGTTGAAAACCCACACAAATTTGGGATGTGCCGCTAGCTTCGCAACGTTAGACAAACTAAAAGTAGACAAATTTACACTACCGCCAGCAGCGCTACCTATCGGCGATGCTAGTCTCCCTCATGTTATAAATCTTGCGGCACATTCAAACGTCACCAAAGCCTACTGCGATGAGACAGTCATTTATAATGACCCCGTACATAATTCTATAGATGGTTTTTACATTTCATAGCTATCGCGATCCAAAGACTTTTTGATCACACTATAGTTTGATACAATAAAATTATAGAGCCTCACAGTTCCACAGGACTGTTGATATACGTTCTTTTATAGACACTTTGTACAAATTTGTAGTGTCTGTTCGACACGGAGACAAATAATTAAGGTGCAAACATGAAATTTTCAAAAGTCCAACAATTTTTACAAATCGTTTTAAACAATTACCCGAGTGTTTCCTTCGGCACAAATGTATGATAGGATCTAATAAATCGATTTATATCACGCACACATTTTTGCACTCTTAAAATTAATGCAAGCAAAATTTTCATTTATCTGGACAATTAACGATAAATGCCTGCTTAGACATCTACTGATGTCAGTTGGGAATATCGAACTGTAAAAGAGTGGTTGTAATGCAAGTTGTAATCGTTGTTATGTATTCTTGAATCAAACGCTGAACAGCAGCTTACACGGTTCGTTTGGTTGAGGAAGGTTAGGTGCACACCAACCTTCGCCTTGTACTCGTCCGTCCACAGTTAATGACGACTAGCCGACCTTGCCGCCGTCTCCAACGTAATTTTAATCACAGAATTGTTGATTAACGAAAGGTAACAATGTGGTAGTAAAAAATACTTTACAAATATACATACTACTCAAACTGATCGCTTGTTCGTTTATCGTGATTCATAAAAATCACTGTTAAAATTGTTAGATTGTTCGCAGTTTGCATAGCATATATGTAGTTATTGTAGTTGTTTGGGTTGTAGTGACCTCGCGTACTATAAGGGTTGAAAGTTGAACGTAATAAATAATGTGAGTTGAAAGGGGAGAGAAATAATCCCGTTGGGGCGAAAAGCATTGTCCTGCAGCGTAGGCGTGTGTTACACTTGATTCATGAAAACGGCTCTAATTTCAGTGGAAATCGATCGTATGTCCGCTTCCTTGTATTATGTTACTAGGTCATGATTTACATTGACCCGTTGATTCCAATTTGTGGCCCTTAATACATTTCTGGGTGCATCATATCTTCCAATAATAATTATTATTACCATTTACTTGAATCTGTTCAGTTTAATTGATATTGATTATTGATTCCGGTGTTCTTTTTTCAAAAATTCATCATGCCTGGCAGATATTAGTCGTCGGTCGGAGTACTTTGTAGAAACACTTCAAAGGTATTCATTTACATTACAATAAGCTAGGTAAACTTTTGGTAGAATCTTAAACGGTATTTAGTGTCGGGTTAGTTTTATTGGTGGATAATATTCTTTTTAAAAATGCCGACAAAAGCCTTGCAGCTCAATACTTAACAGTAGTTTCTTATTTTTCTAAAAATTTTCCCCGATCTGTCTTTCTTGGATAAATAAATGTTTACACTAAAAGTATCACGTACATTAAGCAGATCAATGTGGGCAAAGTTTAAGTTTTTTGTTCGGCTCCTTGTATGTACATCTTTATTAGTTTCAAGAGAAATCTGATTAATGACGATTTGTTTTTAAATACCAGCAACTAAGGATGTTTATAAGAAAATCGTTATAGGTTAGCCACAAAAAGACGATAAATTAATAATAAAGTCATTAAAGTATGTACATAGATATTATTAAAAATATACACGTGTTTCGTTCTCGAGCTCGGATCTACCTGTTACAGGTACTTGGATTTAAATCAAAGAATAAATTCTGAGAAAGAATTGACACTGGCCATGGATGTCTACCCAGCTCTTCAAATCCCTTACCAAGAAACGTAAATAATGCCCAATGTTAATTCTTTGTATTTATACTTTACTTAATTCTACTTTTCCACTGCCCAGTGGGTGTGATTTTCCAAAATTACATTACGAGTCGTTATAATTCTGGTTAATATCTTGTAGTTACAGTTACAGAAATATGTATTCTATACCTGATACGATCTGATGTCTTGTTCTAAACACGAAATAAACAATAAATGCACACCTAATTCATATTTTCGTATTTTTGGTCATATTTTGATCAGTTTTAAGGCGTAAATGCATGTAAAGAGTATTCCAATAAAATGGTCGACATGAATATACAGGTGTCCCTAAATTCGCGGAACATCTTAGCAATACGTAGTTAGAGGTATTTTCATATTTGGTGGCGGAAACAAAAGACTGAGAAATGTCACAAAAATGTATTGTCAATGTCAAATTTCTCATAAACGCCGTAAAAAGGATTGTCTAGGTAAATTTAAATTTTTGGCTAAATAGATTAAAAAATAAATTCTAAGGAAACCAATTTTTGTCAGTGGTTCAAAAGGAAAAGTTATTCTCATATAATCAAACTTATTACAAATTTTGTCTCTAGTTCGACGATGAATAACTTTCTTATTGCCAATTTGCTGCATTTCTGTCGAAATCACGAACGTCTTTGAAAAATTTAACACTGACAAAACAAATTTGTGACATTTCCCAGTCTTTTGTTTCCGCCATCAAATATGAAAATATCTGTACGTAGTCATTAAAATATCAGGTATGTCAATCATCTGCAAATATGTATTTCATTTTTGTTGTATCCATGGAAATAAGAAAGAACGATCAAGGCTATACATAATTATGTAATCTGAGGTAAAACTGACATAAAATCACTTCTTGAAAATGCTGGAAATAATAAAGTAAATATGTATGTAATTGCAAACCTGATCACAATCATTCATTACTATTATATGTACCACTGGGCATGGGTCACTTGCGCGCCGCGGTCAGAAAAATCTACGGGTGGGCTTAATCCTACAGGACAGTTGCGCGCCAAGTAGTAATAAGCTTTTGGTCAGTAGCGCGCGGCGGTCAGTTTACCTGCGAATCGCACCTAGGTAACAGATTTATATAAAACACTGAAATGTTAGGGGAAATATTTATATAATTTCTTGCTATATTGGTAACAAACACTTTTTACAAAATCAAATCGGTAGATACCATTATTCTTACATGTAGAACTTAATTAAATTGGTTACATATTTGTAACGCTTCCTATACATATTTCGAATTTTAATTATTGTATTTATCCACCCCCTGAAGATTTTCTCAAATTTCAGAATTCCACAAAACAACCCGACTTTACCTACAGATTTTACTAAGAATAGCAAAATGAAAAGAAACATGTGCAGTGCAAAGGGCAATAAGTAGTCCTGCCTGTTTAACGGTATAGCTGTATTTTATTATCTTAATCCCTCATTTACGCGCAAGTGTCCTGTACCTTTTGGGGCCGTCAAACTTCTAGCAAAGGGTAAACTGACCGCGGCGCGCTACTGACCAACACCTGTACCACTGGATAGTAAAAAACAAATACCTAGTGAAAATCTTTTTTAATATTTAAAACAAATGAGATCAAAGTTGCACCTTTTGAGCCCCCATATCTTCAAATCTTAAAGATATAGATTTTATTTATTATTTTTCTCATAATTTTCTAATTACATATATGTAGATATGATAAGTTGACATTTTCCCATTGAATTGTTCCGCAAATTTTGGGGCAGCCGGTATATTAAAAGTGAGTTCAGTATAGGTCATTTACAGAAAGCTTTTTTTATGACGTACGTATTTGCAAAATTCATGGCGAATCAAATAAACTTTTTTGTGACTAATAATAAGTATGTGATACTAATAACATTGCTAAAACATGGTTAAAATAGAAAAATGTAGTGCCACATTCCTAGACAGCAACACTTTTTGTGGAAATGTTTAATGTGCTTTACATGGGATTACAAGAGTATTACACGAATCAAAGGATGTAACTCTTAATCAATGAATAAAGGAGTGTAATTCTAATATGTCTGTATTACGTATTGAAGAAAACATTAACTGAAAATATACAGCGCCCGCCAAAATTTGGAATAAGGAATTTTTTTCCCCGTTAAGTTTTTCTACAAAAGTTGGTACAGATTTTTAATGTCAACCCTTATTTTTTTTGCAAATTTTGGTAGATTATCAACTTTTGATTTATGTACTCGTATGTTGTACATGTATGACCTTTTTACGGATGTTTCTTGAGATATCAATTTTTAAAAGTGAAGACGGAATAGCAAATTAAAACGAAACTGCAAGAGATAATAATTTACAACGGTAAAAATTTTCTTTGCGCTACCGACCGACTCTGTCCAGTTAGAGTAGTTTTGGATAGGTCCCACTGGTTCCAGTTAGTAGTATAAGATAGGTGGCGGGGAGTGAAGCAGGAGGTACAAAATTTTGCAAAATATTTCATCTTTAGTTAGTGTAGTGATCCCTGAAAAGTAAATCAATTTGTAGTGTGAAGTTGTTGCATTAAATATTTAACGTGACAATTATAGGTACATATTACATTTACAAATAAAGTGATAATGTTCGGTTTTATACCTTTTCTAGGAGAGTTGGGTTAGTAAACGTAGTTAGCATGAATTTATTTTAATTTTCGAATGGTATGAATAGACGTCAATCTATTTATTTATTTTTTAACACTTAGACGGTAACTTTGAATTGTTGGTAAAGTCAATGTTTATTCTTTATAGATAGAAATAAACGACAGTGCGTTATTTTGTTTCAGAAAAGCGGCGAGCACATCCGGTGCCGATGATTTCCGCAGGTTTGGAGGGAAGATTGCCCTACATGACCTACCCCGAGCCTTGGCGTGGGCCGCCCAAACAGCCACCGGAGTTTCTTAGGCCAGCACCAAAGCCAATTCCCCCCACCAGGTATTATTACTCAAAATTAAATTTGAATAATTGTTAGAATTTTAATTTAATGTACAATTTATGTTTTTCACCGTGCGAGTTGCATTTTAGAAAAATGCGAATCATTTATAAAATCTTGTCTTTCTAATGAAGTACAAGGTTTACATTAAGTAGAAATTAACAAAATGTTATTATGTATTACTTTTATTTAAAACTTTATACAGTGATTGACAATTACATGACAAAAACATTCCGGGACATTTTTTTTAACTCTGAACATAACGGATTTTTTTTTTTTTTTTTAAATTTGACGCCGAAGTTGGCGTTGAAGAGTCGATTGTGAACGCACTACCAGATTACATCTGTGATCAGCTATTTAAATCTAACCTCACTTTTTTCGTTGTTTGTGTTTTTAATCTGCTATTTAAAAATCAGTGTTTTTAAGACGAGTGGTTCATTCACAATCGACTGTTCAACGCCAACTTCGACCTCAAATTTAAAGAAACACCACTTAGACCCTACACTGCGTTTTTTATTTCGTTGAACATACAATGTAAAATGGCTATAGTCTTTGCCAAAACCAAATAACCACAAACACTGCATTCTACCCAGAAAATCAACCAGCTACGTTGTGTACTTAGATTTGATTGGTCAAGCATCCTAGTAATATCAAAATTGCTATTATTTTGTTTTCACCAACTTAATTCAACAGGTGGTGGTTATTTGGGTTTGTCACGGCCTATATGTTCAGTTCTAAAATGGTCAATTCGTTTGAAATAGACAACCAAACTTACAGATCCATGAATCCTATGTTCAGTAAAATAAAAAACTCACGGTATGTCCAGTGTTAAAAAACACAGTTCAATGGATATATGTAACCAGGCAAGCAACGTTACGTCTAAATAGCTACTTGACAATAAAAAAAGTCAAGTTGTGTGAATTATTATTGTGATAAAATAAATTAAATTACGCATAATGCATTTATACCATGCCAATTAATCAGAGAATAAGAAATGTGCGTAACGTTTTTTTAGTCAGTTATCCCGAAAAGGCCCCTACACACGCCACACGGACGTGGATGCCTTGAGATATGCATGTGCATTGTGCATACGTGAACGCGTAAACGTAAGCAATGTTGTCAATATGGACGCAAAATAAAGCACGTTGTGTTGAACGCCGCGACGATGTTTCTGTCTTCGCCAGAAATTTAGCTCTCACGCTGATATATCCACGCGCATGTATCAAGACATCCACGTCCGTGTGTAACCCGCTATAGACCAATTCCATTAGTCGGAACACTTTTTAGCATTATTTTAAAATGTAACAACCACGGATGCGTCGAGTATAAATTGGTTGCATAGCAAATATGTACTCTCAATGCATTGATCTGTGCTTTTTAAAATAGGGAGTATGTTCAGAGCTAAAAAAAGTTCCGGTATACATTTATTTATTTAGAAGTATGTAAAGGGTGTTTTTTAAATTTGGCCTCGAAGTTGGCGTTGGAGAGTCGATTGAGAACGCACCGCTCGTGTAAAAGCGTAAGATTCAAACAGCTGATGCGTTATCCGTATAGAAGGTACATTCACAATCGACTCTTCAACGCCAACTTCGACGCTAAATTAAAAAAAAAACACCCGTTACTATGGGATAGCAAAAAAAACTGGTGCAATTGCGGCCACGGAATTTTGGCCGTCACTTTCATGTCAATTAAAAAAAAAATGGATGTAGTCCATGCTTTATTGTCATTATGATTGACTTTTGGAATAATTGACATCCAAAAATTTGTCAATGTCATACTTCATTCATAGTTGCGAACATGCTACCAATACCCTATTTCAATAAAGTGCAGATAATATCCCTGTTCCAAAATTGCACGAAATGAGGAAACGCGTTTGCTTGCAAGTCAGCCAGCATCAAAATGACAAGTCTTGTAATAGTAGAAAGTGAGGTTACGAATAAGTAAGGGCCGCTTTACATGTCAATGGAATGACAAGTGACGGCCAAAATTCCGTGGCCGAGGCCGTAATTGTACAGTATGTTACTGTAGACAGTTAGACACTTCCAAACTGAATGAGTTTGAATAAGTTTTGGAAGTGTCTACAGTAACATACTGTACCAGTTTTTTTTTTGCTATCCGATAGTACACTTCTATTAAAAAAAAAGCGTACACGTATTGAGAGCTAATGTCAATGGGGATAAAATTAATTAATCGTTTCCAAGAAAACCTGTTACGGTATTACTGACATTTTGTATGTACAGTTGCGGCCGTTGAAATCTCAGACAGGAAAGATTTAAACACTCTGTATAAATTCCGAAATTTGATTAGCGTAAACAGGATTTTCATCAAGGATTATAAAGTCAGTGTCAGTATTTGACATATTAGGTCAGAATCGCGCGTAACTTTTGAAATGTCACAATTATCTGATTTGCAAAAATGTGTTTGACTGAGGGACGGTGTGAGTATAAGAGCCATTGCGAGAGAAATTAATGTGGATAATGTTTGACTGACATTTTGAGAAACGTCACTTTCAATATCATTTACAAAGCCAAAAGTTTGGCGTTGTCAAAGTGTCTGAGTTTTCAACGGCCGCAACTGTATGTCAAATGTGTGAAAATTGCTTTTTATAAATTTTTAAATTGTTGTTAGATTGTTGAGAGTTGCCTTTTTCTATAAATTTACGAATAAAAGTTTGAGTTGTGTTTGTAGTAATTCAGTAATTGGTAATACCTGCCTAATAAATAAGGCAAAACATTTACACACATTAAAATCTCTGAAAAATACATCGATCAAATCCGGCTATCAGCATGGGTTTTGTTACAGGTTTCTAAGTAACAACATTTAAAGGATAGGTTTACAATATGGCAATCTAGCCAAAATTGTGCTCACAACTTGTACGCTTTTTTTTTAATAGAAGTGTACGTAGGTATCTAAATTTTTTGTCACTTCATTCAAAAAAAAAAAACAAAAGTAAAAGAATTGTGAAAAATATGTATAAAACATGTTCTCACTTGTTTTGGTTGTAACTATGGAGATCACTATTATACAGTATGTAAGTACCTATATATTGGGTGATTCAAAATGGTTGTGGATAAATGTGGCAACTATTTACGAAAATGTTTGTGGAGAGTTGACATTTCATATGCGTGCATTTGATTTTTTTATACCACTGCAAATTGACTTGACATTTGTCAAAATTACGTGCCTGTGAACTGCAAAGAAATGTCAACTCTATCCTACCTACAGAACTGCCACATACATTTTCGTACATAGTTGCCATGTTTATCCAGAACCATTTTGAATCACCAATTATTTTCTGTATATCGAAATTTGTTTAAATTGCAAAAAGATCATAATTACTCTTGGAGCACAGAAAATACGTAGTATATTATGAAGGAAGCCTTTAAAGCACGTGCCAGTGCTTTTAACGTCGCAAGTGCTTTAAGGGTCCTTTTAAATGTGTATCATACGCTATTTTTTATTATACCTGCACTACAGTCTGAAAATTATAAGAAAAAAAGTAAATTGAAATACCTTTTGCGAAGTAATCTATGTCATTAATCGTTGATATAGGAATGGGCAATTGTTGTTGTTTCGTTGTCATGTAAATTGTGTATAAATATGTATAGTGAAATTTTTTTAATAAACAATTGTCAATGTCAAAATGAAGTAAAAAACCATACTGTACCACCCTAAAATTTGGACATATGGACCAGCTGTATAACAATTTGACACCACATCATGGTTAAGGTTATGTTCACTTCACTTCCCGTACCTTTCTTCCGTGAATTCATTTTCAAAACAAATTTAATGAGAAATCAGGAGAAACTTTTTCGAATTTGAAATAAACTCTCGCTTGTTAGGGCGCAGGCTCAGTTACATAAAAAAATGTTGACACTCAATGTGACCAATCGTATTATCATGAAAATCATAGTTTGGCTCATACCAACAAGACAACGTTTTGACAATTGTTTATTAAAAAAATTCAACTATATGTATTTATCATTGTTCAAAATATAGGTGAATTTGTTGTTACGTAAGCAACTTTAAAGCTTTAGTGTTTTAGAGCTTTTTTTCGCACGCATTTTAGTGTCAAAAACAGGGATTATGATTCAGGTATAGTAAAAACTCCTGTCTAGTTTGACAAATATGTAACTATTTTTATTAGGAAAATTACCTTGATTTGTCATCGTATTTTCAAAATTGTGGGGATTATAAAATTAAAATTTGTTCCTAATTCTATGTGTTTAAAAACGATAATAAACGTCTATTGGAATAAAATTAAATATATTAAATAACTTTGCGTATGGTCTGTACTATCGCGGCCAAAATACTTTGGTCGTCACTTTTTGACACTTCAAATGTAAATCAAGTATTAATGTCAATATACATGACAATTTCAAATTATTCTTGTCAAAAATATGGCACCTTCAGTTTTTGATAAATACAGGGCAAGTCACATAAGGGTTATTTCCGAATTTATTTTGTACGCAACCAAGAATACTAATGACGCTGACTACTTGATATCATTTATAATGTGATTTAATTTAGTAATCAACGTAGGTATGTAATTTGGCTAAAAATGTCACAATGACGTTTTCCTGTTCTGATTAATGACATCAAAAATTAAATTCATCAACTGTCATTTTGACATTTTTAGCCAAATTACATGTCTATATACCATTCACGATGTTTTGGCATAAGGGGAGGCTATGGAAAAAGTGCATTTAAGTTGGCAGTAAAGCTGTCTGTTGAATTAGGTTATTTTTTTCTAAGTTTGAGGTTATAAACTGCGTCATTGTCTAGTGCATTGTTGTCAGTTTTACTAGTTTGCAATATAAAATACTCACACATTTTTAATCCAATTTAACAAAACAGGAAACTGACTAGAACAGACTACAGAATAGTAGGGACCGGGACCGAAAGTTAAAGTGGCTCCTGCACCACTTAGATAACCCACCTATACAGTGTCTTAACCAACCAGTTAGTAACTTGTCAATGAATTTTTTATTTTAACCAAAACGTTCCTAGAACTAGATTGTATAAAATCTTGTACCTACTTATTAAGCCTTACTTTATTCGAATCTTTCTGCAAAATATTTACACACCCATCGTCCATGACAAAAAAAAGAACAAAACTATTCAACTTCCATAATTTCATTAGAAAATTCTGAATCATCATTACCTGCATCAAATTCCGAGTCAGATTCTCCTAATGAAATTATTAAAGGAAGAACGTTTTCAAATGAAAGATTTCTCATTAATTTTGCCCAATCTTCCGAAATAAGTTCTTCACAATATCTACAAAAATGTTGGCAAATTTCAGGAGTACATTTTAAAATAGACTCAAGCCATAAATTCACAACTCTATCGCGAAGTTATAATAGGGCTTACAAAACCCCTGTGCCATTCAATTGGGTCGTTGTTTCATCCTTCACTATCCGTGCTACATATTTATCTTGTACTCACCTACGATTGAATTTATACATAAAAAGAACTTGACTTCACTGTAACTTACTGAAAATATGTTCTGCAGTCTAATACAAACGCCATCAATACGTTTTAATGTCGCTTAATTATGATTACGGTAAATTCGGCAACATGTTACGTTCATTTTGATAGGTCCGCATGTCAGGCACTTTAGTGACAGCAGAGATGACAGAAATCAAACATGTATCCAACGTTAAAAAATGAAATCATAGCCTCCCCTTATGCCAAAACATCGTGAATGGCATATACGTGGATTACTAAATAAAATCACATTATAAATGGTATCAAGTGGTCAGCGTAATTAGTATTCTTGGTTGCGTACAAAATAAATTCAGAAATAAACCTTATGTGACTTGCCCTGTATAGAATCGTCTTACTTGCTTCTGAAGGTTGTCTAAACCGCGACTATGTTGATCTTTTGCTTTTGAACCCTGCCTCCGCAGCTTGGATTTACCCCACCCGTATGACACTGATGGATTAAAATAATTTTGACAACAGTAAAAAATAAGGTTAAACATCCTAAAGCTTGCTTTACAATTGAATATCATTTATGTCACATTGACGACCAAAGTATTTTGGCCGCGATAGTACAAATCAGAAATCAAGCATGGTTTTTACAGTGAACTGCTATGAAAGTAAAATTTTCAAACAATTATTTTTAGCAATACTCATAATGTAGTGCGCCAGCCTGCCTTTTGAAAAGTCCCAGTGGCGGAGTCTTATCGGTTTATGACTCAGTTTCAAGAAATGTCCAGGAATTATTTAACCCCGGATAAACATAAAAGCAAGGCCTATTATTTACACACAGGTAGACAGTTAACTGGATTTGCAATCAGCTTAAAAGAAACTTAGATATTCGATCTAATTCTTTGTTGTTACGCCACTGCAACGACTCTTATTTACCGAACCACCAATCGTGGTGAGCCGGCTCGCACCATCCTAAAACGCGTGGACGGTATTTTCCTTAATCGGTAGCGTTCTTCTTAACATAGAGCATGATTTTAATCTGTTCGACTTGCTTGACATGACATATTCTCAAATTTTTTTGGTATTTGTTTCCATCATCCATTTTTGCATAATTATAATATAATCAATAAAATTATTACCGCACTTGTGCCCTAGTGTTCTAATGAAATTGACAACACACAAATCGAAGGTAACAACAACAAGTAAATTATAGCACAAAACAATAGCTTCATCTCTGAAAAATTTAAAATTCCTGTTTATTGTTATTTGTTGTTATTCAGTACCACTACTATCGGGTGTTCACTTAAATTTCCGGTCAAAGTCGATTGTGAACCCACTACGGATTACGGATCAGCTGTTTAATTAAATCTTACGTTTTTACACGACTGGTGCGTTTAAATAACACGATTGCCCCACGAATTGCTCTACGGCTTCGTGAAGCAATTCTTCACAAGATGAGCGTTAATAATGTCGTACCTATAAACTTTTAAACAACTCACTAAATTTGTCAAACACCATTCGAAAATAGAGGTGAAGTCAAAACGAAACATGACAGGGCGGAGCTTAAAATGCGCGCTCTCCAATTTACCACTGGCACTGGCGTGTCATACAATCGTCAGTTTAGGGACAAAAACTTAACCAAAACTCATTTTCTTCATCTGATGAAAGAAATTCTACACCGAGATCATCTACTTTTGTTGTAGAACCTCTAATAGAATAATGAAAACTATCTTCTTCTTCAGAACATTCCCCTAACACCCTGTAGCATAAACAAAAGAAAAAGGTTTTGACTGCGCCACTGTCATATATGTACTGTCGCGAGCAATAAATTTTGGTCGTCAAGGTCATTCTTTGACGCAATGGAAGGTGTTCTAATGTGAAACTCTAATAAATTCTAACGGGCCTTCAAATAAATTTATATTTAAAGCAACCTATGGAAATTCAATTGTTTGCAACATTTTTCCAGCGTAGAAAATGACACAAGAAACGTCTGACAGTTTAACGAAATAAACTTAGGTTAGAAAATATTTTTTTTATTCGACACTCAAAATTTGAGAATTTTCTCCTGTGTGAACGGATTTTGATAAATTTGACAACTTGTCAAAACGAAACGTCAAGCAAAGATTTTTAGCGATTTGGAGCCTTTAAGGGGCTCGTCGAACAAAAAAACGTTGTATTCAACTCGTTCTTGTGTAATTTGGACTTTTTTTGGCACTCGTGGACCTTTAAAACTTTCGTTTCACTCGAGTTTTAAACTGGTCCACTCAGGCCAAAAAAAGCCAAAATTACACACGAACTCGTTAAATAAATAACTATATTAATTTTTGTAGTGCATTCTCCCTATTCCCCTCCACGGAATATGACAATATGAGAGAATAATTAGTTACCTACAAAAATTACTTTACACTGTTAACAGAATTAGAATGTCTCCTACGCTTACTCTAAATTTTTTTTTTTTTGAAGGCCCGATATTTGTCTTGTCTTGTCAAGGTCTTGTCAACTTTTTGTAAATCTCAATTGAGTTGCCACCCTAGCTTCTGACACATCCGTCTCTATCAGTGTAATAATTGTTACTCTGTTAAAATACGACATTGCGGCCATAATTTTGAATGTTTAGGATAATCTTGTGACAAATTTTTCTTGATTGACGTTTTATTGACATTGGCCCTGATTAAGCAGACAAAATTTTAAATTTGTGACAACCAAGATTTAATGCTCGCGACTGTAAGTTGGATTCAACTAATCTACAAGTCCCACATTCGTCTTCTGCCCAAACCACGTGATGTTATGTTTCGTTTTGACTTTACCTCTACCTACTCAAAAAAATAATTTCGTATCAGTAAATCTGTAAATAGGTGATGAAATTCACTGAGGGCCGGTTTCACCAATGTAAGTTAAATAAATTTAACTACAGATTAAAATATACGAAAACATTGTTATAATAATAGGTAACTAAAGCAAGGAAGCATTTTAACCTACAGTTAACTTTAACTTGGCGTTGGTGAAACTGGCCCTAAACGAACTAATGAAATGATTAATGAAAATAGATAGTTATATTACCTTACGTTCAAAAAATCTGAAAAAAATACCAGCGTTTACAAGTATGTAATTCAAGCTTAATATAAATTTGCATGGACACAACTTTTAGTTGATTTCCTTTAAGGAATTCGAAATATTTGTTTGAATCTTTTAGAAATTATAAAATAGAATAAAACGTTGTAGGTACCACGGGCACAATTGTCGATTATGGCCCTCGGGAATTCAAAAGCCCTCGTTCCTCGGGCTTTAAACATTCCCTCGTGCCATAATCTCCTGATTATGCCCTTAATACATAAATAACCAGTATGGCACTCATATCCTTTAAAACACTCGGTCGTACCTCGCCCGTAGTTTAAACCCGTTCGTGCAATGAAGGATAACTTTTTACACTTTATATTTTAAACTTAAATAACTATGTACAGTTGCGGTCGTTGAAAACTCAGACACTTTGACAACGCCAAACTTTTAGCTTTGTAAATGGTATTGAAAGTGACGTTTCTCAAAATGTCACTCAAACATTATCCACATTAATTTCTCTCGCAAAGGCTCTTATACTCACACCGTCTCTCAGTCAAACACATTTTTGCAAATCAGATAATTGCGGCATTTCAAAAGTTACGCGCGATTCTGACCTAATATGTCAAATACTGACACTGACTTGATAATCCTTGATGAAAATCCTGTTTACGCTAATCAAATTTCGGAATTTATACAGAGTGTTTAAATCTTTCCTGTCTGAGATTTCAACGGCCGCAACTGTATGTATTATAAAACGCAATCTTACGTAGTAACGGCAAATGCACGTGGTCTGATTTTGAGAAAGTTTAATTTGGATTTTAATTATTTTTGTTTCAATAAAAAGAAAGTAATAAAAAAATTATGTGGACGTATGGCTGAAGTAACCGTGGATGATTATTGCCCTCAGCTATACCTCGGACAACAAAATTCACCCACAGGAGGAAATGATACACATTCCTCCCTTGTCATACACTAGTATGTTTTTTACGATGATGTAAATACCCAATGTGCAGAGTGGGAAATTATTGCTCACTGCTGTTTGTACACGCTGTGAAAAATTGTCTATTTTGTCGTCATATGATCCATGAGAAAAATGCATCTTTTCATAGTGATCGTGGAAAATAATAATTTTGATAATAATTTTCCAATCTGCATGCATCTTGTACATACGTGTTAAGTGACAAGTTAATAACGGGTGACTATTAAAATTTTCACTTAGGGTTGGCTATGGATCAGTCTTTGTTTTCCGTTGCACCTTAGACACTGACAAGTTTGACGTTTCAAAACTATGTTTCAATTGTACTGACTGACATTTGTCGTTCGTTCTTGCGTGTGTCTAAAGTAACAGAAAAAATAAAAACTCATTCAAAGCCAACTCCAAGTGAAAATTTTAATAGTCACCCGTTATAAATTGATATACGATATACTACGTGGTCTGTGCCAAAATCAAAAAACCTTTTAAATTAAATTGTGAGTTTAAAAAAATCACCACAGTATGTAATTCATTTTTGTTTATTTGGTTGATTTGAATGCCCTAAAAGGGTTTTCAAAATAATCAACTGTACCCATACTTAATAGCGATCCTGTATAATAATAGCTAATTATAACTACATAATTAACTTGCAGTAAATTAAACTGACTACCACTTTTTCATTTCCAATGAACAGCTTTGCCGGTTGTAATTTTGAGTTAGAAGTTGTTGGTGCACAATAGATAACGAATAAAATAATGAATTTCGTTTTTAAAGTGAATAACCTCATAACATGACTACCCAATTTAACCCCTAGTTAAAATAAATTATTGTTGAACATTTAACATTGAATACATACATATAACTAGCAGTAAATTTTGTAGAGTATAACATTTTCATTGTAAATATAACCCTTGTTGTAATGTTACTTGATGATTAGTTATTAAAAGTAATCTTCTTGTATTGCAGTCGATACAATGGGGTAAGCACCTCTCCAAATGGGATGAGACTAGCCCCATCTCAGCGTCCCATAAACAAGTATCCATCGTCTACATCAATAACAAATCCAGTAAACCTCACTCAACACAAAGATGAAATCGTCGAAGAGCTTCCATTTTACAGGCTATACACGACCCCACATTTATCACATTTTCCTCAGTTCACCACAATGTACCAGAGCCACTACCCTCCAATGATACGATCAACTTTTCCTGCTACCTCCTTGCAGCCTTTGGAGACCTATTCTCCGACCACTCCCACGGCAATCACTTCTTCAACGTTCCTATCGCCCCCGTCCACTTTTAGTCCTCCGTCACCCGTTAAGCCTGGCCAAAGTGTTCTAAGAGATAAAAGAATTACATCTCAGACTGCACAACAAACAGCACAAACTCAGTCGAACCATCAGTCAGTAGCCTTCAAAGTACCTTCTGGAAAAGAGGGTTCTTTAAAGCATCGAATACTTACAAGACCAGAAGATGGTGGAAGAAACATTGCTCCCTTAGATTTACAGAAACCAGCAGAAACACCCAGGAAAAGACTCAACGCGACTATGTCGCCACCAAGATCGCCCAAAAAAGCTGTCAATAACAATAATACAGTTTTGAGTAATTTTACAAAAGGATCTCTAATACAACTTGCCAGCGGCGAGCTGCGAAAGATTGAAGACATGCGAACTGAAGATTTTGTGTCATCTGCTGAAAATAGTCCAGAACTACGACTAGCGGAAAGTACTGTTGTTAGAATAGAAGAGAATCCTGCAACCGGAACTGCCACTATTACGCTTAGTTATAACCAGAGACGTACACAGGTATTAACAGTTAATAAAAAATCTTACGTTATTCAAAAAGCGATAAAGGGAGATTGTTAGTATAAAACCATAAAAAAATACATGACGTAGTAAATAATTTATCAGTCAAGTCGACGAAGAATACCGAACCAAAAGAAAATTGTAATGTCCAGTTAAATCATATCCATTTTATTTATTCAATGAACATTGATCTTGACAATTAAATACAATTACAAAGTAAACAAAACCCACATTCATAAACTTGTTAACTAGATACTTGAACATGGTATACTGTAGTCTGCTGTTCCCAGCATGTTTCATATGTGCTTTAAGCTTATTTAGGTCTACCAAAGTTAAAGTCGTTATTTGCTTATTTGCAGAGTTCAACTAAAGTTGTCACACATGTATGTACATTGGAAAAATGTAAAAGAATTATATATTGTTGAATTATTAATTGTTGTCTACATTTTGTTTTGACGAAAACAGTAAGTAAAAATGAAGGTGAACATTGCGGTTCATTTCACAACGCCATCTGGCTATATTACTTGAGGCTATAATTCTCAGGGCAATATGGATTGCTTGGGGATATTTCTATAGGTCAACGACTTCTTATTATTCTTAATTGGCCTACAAAATCTGATATTTTCAGAAGTGTTCACCCTCCAAGTTGAAACGGACATAATAGTTCATTAATGAATTTAATTTTAAAATGTGTTGTAACGAAATGCAGTAGAATGCAACTCCGGTATTATCAGTTACAGAGAACCGAAAAATTGTCATAATATTTTGGGTTTATTACAAGTAAATTTTGACAAAAATGTTAGCGAAAACGGATATGTATGATTGAGAGCTACAATTTTTTAATTCTTCGGTAGGTATGTTTTTTAAGAATTTTACTCACAAGCATAAGATTTTTGTAAAACATTTTTTTTGTGTTGATAGATATACTTAAATATCAACTACTTCAACAGTTCGGTTTTCTAAAGTATCTTTTAGTTATCAGTTTTGTAGCACAGGTGGAAACATCGTTGTAATAAACCTACATATTTAAAAATAACTTCAATTGATTGCATTGAAAAATTAACTGAAATACAGTAGAAGACCACTATCATTTTTATAAATTCTAGTTTTCGTAGTCTTCCTTTATCTCTTCTTTGTTTATATTTTACTAACAATTTGGTGGGTGTCATATAACATAGGACTGAAAGTTTAAATTAACAAATTTCCTTCTCTGCGGGAAATAGAACTATGTAGATAAACCGCAACCTCAAAAATATCATTTGTTTCGAAATATTTTTCCTAAAAGCTTAAAATATTACTTTCTATCGCATTTATTCTGTTAAATACCCTAATTAAGATAATGAAATATAAAAATTCAACAAAAGATGATTAGGAATTTGTTTGTTTAGTGAATACAACAAATTAAATAATTAAAAGGTTAATGTTTGGTGTAGAACGCTAAATCAGATATTTTTATGCTCGGGTGCAATTTTGATGACCTTAAACTTTTCCAAGAAAAAGCTTCGTGCTGTCTCTAACCGCAGGTGTTCATTAGAAGCGTGTACATATAAATAGAGGAGTACGTATTTTTATGGTTTGCTGATGTCATCAACGAAATAAGTATGCGACCACATTAATAACTAGTCTTCAGTAAAACTCCTGTAATCTTACGAGGGGAAAATCATGCTATTAAAAATGTCGGAATAGACAAAGCCGTTAATCGTAAAATGTACCTACGTATCACATATGATAATTACGATTTTGTAGTGGAAGTCATGATGAGTACTTTTACTTGATGAGTCACGTCGTAGTATTTACTTTTGATAAAAATTAATCTAAATATACGTACCCACGTTCGTCGAAAATATTCAGAATGAAGATTACATATTGTTAGACACAATGGAAGAATGTTCACTGCTAAAGACTAAGTTAGTTTTTCAATTGCGAGCCATTTGGAAATTTGAAATTTAGAATGGCATCTAATTTTAGTCGAAAAGGAAAACACTGCCAGTAGTATAGTAATGTCGTAATATTTTTTTTGGCAAAACTTTGATACTTCAAAATTGTAAATACACGGATTAAAATAGCTTGAGACTAGACTTGCGCATCAAAAATAGTAGCAACCAAGAGTGAACTGCAGAACTTCACTGTTTTTTTACAAAGTAAGATTTAGCATTTGAGCGAGACGATAGACAAAACTAAAGTTGACAAAGTGGCAAGTGATTTTAAATCGGAGAACTTTTTGTACATGTTCGACGTCTTTACAAAGTATCAATAATAATCAACACTACGCTTGTAAATACAGTGTCAATTCAAATGAAAGCTCATTTGAATTGACAGATGCACTCTTGCAAATTATGACTACCAGTATTATAATTTACTTTAGAAAGTAGTGGCTACCGTTTTCCGGTAACAAATAAAAAAAATTCAGAAGATTGACTCGCCAAAATCGATGGCTTTTCACGTCTCGTTATTACATTGTCATATTCCTCATTGTTACCATGTTATAGAAATTGAACATGAAGATGTCTGTGGAGACCTATCCATCATCTTCAAGCATATCGCAGGTTAATTTCCGGACATCTATGTAAGATCGATAGAAACATGTATTCAACGTATGTGCTCTGTGTAATATACAATCCGGCAAGCGATCAGACAAGTTCTTTGATCGCGCAAGTGGAATGCATCGAGTACAAATCTCGTACTACTCCACACCCAGTCGGAGCAGAAAGAAGTGGTTCGGTTCCGGGGCTCGATGTCCTTGAACGACCCAGGCCTACTCTTTGATCACAGGACAGACTTGTTTGTTATTTGATGTAAACGCTCTCTTCTCATATTCCTCAATAGCAGCTGGCGCCGAATCGAATTTCTCCACCTCGAACCTCATTTATTTATCAGCGAATAACGATCATTCGAATTTATTACGAATAAACATGAGGCCACTCTCCAAGTGGTACTGTCAACTTCGTAAACGGAAAGTTGTTCGGGTTCAGATGCGTTCAAAAAGATCAGCGACCTTGCCGGAGGCTTCCACAGCACGTTTTATATCTTCCACTCAATGGAATGTTGTTGTAGTGATGGATGCAGATTCGTCATTATTTATACATTTTTACAACATTATTGAAAACCTGAATTCATGTATTATAAATATGTACTCGCTGACAAACTAATGATATCGACGTCCATTCCTAGATGTCGCTAAGTGTGCATTATTTTGTGCACAAACTGCTGAGTAAATAATATTTCTAAATAATGAAAAATATCAATTTATTGATTGTTATAAATAAATACGAGAATTACTTATTATGTATATTAATTGATTTGATATTTAGAACAGTATTATTAGCGTTAACCCAAATGCCGTGCAGTAAATTTCGCTTCATTAACGAGCACCAAACATGAATTCTTAAATAAAGATGGAACCACACTCCAACATTCAAAAATTGTTCTTGCACAATCTCCGTACGCATAATGTTGTTTGTGTTGTGCCTGTTTTACAAATGATTGCTTTGATCATTGCTCTGGATCTAACATTTAGATTAATCGTTAATTAGATAATTTAATATTAATGCTAACAATTTTTATACTACGAAGTGGTGTCTGATAATTCAAGTATGTATATTGAACCTGCAAATTCAGAAAGCAATTATCTGAATCCTTAGTGTCTGACTTTAATTATTGTGTTCCTGTTGAAACATACCTTGATTCATTGAATAAAATTCGAATTCAGAAAGTGCAAAATAACTGTTGCTCCCAAATTTACAGACTACGTAAGCACGATCACATAAGGGACTATATAAATAAATTAAATTGGAAGGTCGAAGATCTCTTTATGTAGGTATTTTTCTGTATAATAAATAACACTGAACACTTGATAACACTGTGGATTCTTTGAAGAAAATTTTTATTTTACACAATTTTAAGTCTTCAAAATGGCGATTCATCGGATTTTTTGTATTTTACGCAGTCAAAATGCAGAATTCATACCCCGAAAACATATTTTCAACACTCAGTAATACAACTTTTCAAAATTGTTAACTGGTCATTTATTTTGCAAGCCGTAGTTCATATTAGAATGTAATAAATTTTGAACTGTTAAATTATTAATTAGTTTTTTGCTGTTAGCATTTGGAATTGGACGTGATGGAGTAGGGTAACTCGTAGGTAGACTTCGCCATGTCATATTCCCGCACGAATCGATTTAATAAAGACAATTTATCGTTGTTTTTTATCATTAACGAATTGTTGCTTCTGCAGTGACAAACGGTGTCCGTCAGTTTTTGGATACATTTTTTGTGGCTGTCACGTTAACATCTCATTTTTGTAGGTGGAGGTGGAGTCTACGATGGAACATCCATTTTTCGTATTTGGTCAGGGATGGGCATCGTGTTGTCCTGAACGAACCCAACAGTGCTATCGATTGAAAGTGCATCGGCTGCAGGTGGGCGATATTCTTATCTCCTTGACGCCAAGAGAGCACTTCGGTACACCTTCGTCGATCCGCAGTACGACCATCATGACGACAGCAACCAGTACGGCAATGACAGTGCGACAGTTGTCCATGGACAGTGTACCGAAGATGCCGCGCGAAACCGACCAATCAACTAATAGTCAAATGCAACCTATAAATTTGCACAGTTCAAGCCATCCGCCGCAGACGTCTCCTGATAATACTTTATCAGTAAGAAAAAGATCCGCCCCTGATCAAATCTGTGATGATGAAGAACAGCGTTCGATGAGAAGGCATAGAATAGAATGAAACTTTGTTATTTTAGGGTACTGCAAGGTGATTGTGTATAAACAGAACTGATTAATTAATTCACCGTGGAGTAGACTGTTTTTTAATATTGTTTAAAACCTAGATCAGTTTCATATTGATCTATTCTTGCTTCTGAGATGATATTATCCCGCCTTGTTAGCTCATGTTGAAATAACCCATTAAACACAACCAGGACAATCCCAATTGCTTCATGCAAATTTTACTTTTACAATTTGAAGAAAACCCTGTGTTGGCTTTGTGTACGTACACTACCTGATGTGTATTAAGATTAAAATAACAGTTAATATCGTGCACTTACATGCAATATAAATAATCTAATGAACTAAAAAGATGTTTTGCTGTGTTTGGTGTACTGGAACGTCCTACAATTGTTTGTTTTGTTTAACAGTTGTTAAACATGTCTTAATTTTGAGAGTAACTTCTGTGTGTGGTGGGTTTTTTGCTAGAAACGGTATTGTTACAACTGAAAAGTGGCCAATAACAGGACTTACTTTCAAAAAGTTCCAACACGTAGCCATTTATAAATAACTAACATAAATTTGTTTTTGATGATGTTTTGTATAAAGTTTTATGATCAATTGTAAACATAAATTATGAATCTTTTATTGAGATTATCTCTAAAACCTATGTGAACTGACGGTTCACAGTTTTGTTGTAGTAATTGTTGTGTTTCGTTCACAATTTACATAATTCTCATCACTCTACTAACTGGGTTTTTAAAAATAAGTGTTTAATGAATTAAATTAACCCTTTCAAGACGCCTGGTAGTACATGTACCAGACCTTTGCATTGATAACAACTGCGTAATGAAAGGGGTAAAAAATTGATAGTGATAAAATTGCATGCCGTAATTGGGTTGAAAGTTTTCTATATAACATCCAGCAAATTGAATATTGCTCTCTTAACTAGATCGCCAACAAGATGTTGAACTTACCAAAACTGACGATCAAACTTTGTCTTTTGGTGAGCCAATAAGTCAATATTTCAGTCAAATCTTATAAAAGCTTAATGTACGTTCGACCTTAATACGTTGGGAAAAAGGGTTCTTTCAAAATTAGCAAGTTCATCCTTGGGGTATTTGTTGTTTTGCACTATTGTATCTACAGAGTGTACCCAAGTACAAACAACGTAAATCCTCAATTAACTGTGCTGGTGCAATGGAATTATCTAAAACAATTATAATTTCTCATGACAATATAAGACAGGGCAGGATGTAACATACGTCACTGTGCCGATTATGAACTGGAGTATTATAAAAGAGTGATATGTACTGACAAGAACAGTTGATATAAATGGAAGTTCTGAATACGTAGAGGACTATGGTAGTAAGGAAAACTGCTACTGTCGATCTCAAAATGAGTTGTGTGATAGAACTGCTTTTAATGTTGTTCATAAAGATCTGTATTTTATTTACTATGAATTTTCATGAAATGATTATGCACGAACTGATGTGAAGCAATAACGCCAAATGTTCCTATAGTTGAAAAACTTGATGATTTAGTGTACGATTATCATGTTTGATGGAATTTGACGCTATTGCTGATTACATGTACCTAGCGTTCGTTACTTATGTAAATTTTTACTCTAGAGTATTGAAAAATAACAATTGATTATCTTGAGTGAGAGGAATCAAACCTTATTGCTTTTTAATGTTGTTTATATTGATTTCCATGTGAATTCTTGGCTGTGATACAGTAAAGTATGTGGAATGAACGACACTTCCCTCCATGTCTTTATCTTAAAGGTCGTAATTATTATTACAAGTGTGAATTGTGCGTTATTATTAGATTATCGTAACATATACCTCACTCTGTGCTTTTTTCTATATTGAGGATTTATATCTTCAGCTGCTTGTAATTCAAAAGATTTAAATAATTACAATACGTTATATTTGGTATTTGGTAACGAGAATTGCTATTATATGTGTAAATACAGAATGTCTTTGATAAATTAAATTTAAATTAAGTTAATTTAGCAAAGTCGAGGGCGTTAAATTATTATTTGCATTGTTGTACAATTGTTAAATGAAAATTAAGAAATAGATAATAAGAACAAATAAAATGTTTGGAAAGTAATTACCATGACTAAAAAAATCAATTTTATTCATTGTTGTAAATACAAATGATATAAATATTAACATTGACAAATTGTAGTTGTTTGTTACGTTTGGCGTCCTCTGCAGTATATGTGATTTAATGTGTAATTTGTTGGGCATTCTGTGATATTTGCCTTCAAAATTTCTCTGCGATTTCATAATCAGTATTCCATAATAATGGTTATTGTTATAAATTATTGATTCATTTTATTCTTTATCAATCAATTCTTTTTGCCAAAAATTTATTTGAGTTATTTACGGCAAGTTGTTCAGTTTTTACTTTACTGGATATTTAAAATTTCAGAAACATTGCAACGCACGTATGTATTGTACTGGCACATATTTTCAGTCATTGTTTATTCAACCCAATTCGTAACTGAACAACGCGCTTAAAAATTCGGCAAGCTCAAGTAAATTAGCAACAGAGTTATAATGTTATTGTATTAATTTAAAAAATTAAATGATTAGGAACCAGAAATATAAATTGAAGAGAAGACAATGATTATTGAAGTGCCTTGAACGAAGGTTTCTCCTTCAAGAATGTTATTTACCTATGTAGAGGATCTATGAAACAAGCTAACAGATATGTACAGATACATATATATTATTTTACAGATACATGTACAGTGTGCCATGTTGTTGAATTGTAAGGCCGGATGGCAGTGCAGTCAAACCAATAAAATATATAATATGTACTAAGATTTTTTTTTAATCCAAGTGTACAAAAAAAAACTATCAGTTAATGGTTTTGTGAAACAACTATTATCGGTAAAAAGTTCATTTTAAATCGATGATTGTGGAAAGTGCCAGATAATTTAAAAAATAAGCAATAGATGTGCAGTTGTGCATTTCAGTAACATAAATTTCAGACATTTTGGTATCCCTGAAGGAAAGGGGCAATGTTACTACATGTGTTTTTACCGAATAATTTTATGAACATTCGAAAATACTCCACAATAAGACGTCATGTTAATTTAAAATAAACCATCAAAAAGAAAACCGTCATTTTAAAAAGTGTTTCTAAAACTGTTCGAAGATCAAAAGCACTTTTGTCATGGCCACTGAAAACGGATTTAAACCACTAAAATAACACTTAAAGCTGTATGAATCACTATATAACTGATTTTTATTTTGCATCTTGTGAGTAATTAATAGTTATTTATTTGAATATACAGTAGGTACATAAAAATTTCTTCAAAATACTGTATTAAAACGTGAAAAAATATCCCAAACTATGACATGATATCATTGCAAATTATTTTCTTATGTTCGTTTGTTTTAATATCGTTACACATTAAAAACACAATACTACTTAATTTAATTTTTACTGATACAAATCATCACCAACAATTAAGTAATTTCGCATATACAGTCATAAAATAAATTTTATATTTCTCATAATTCAGGATTCTGTACCTCCACATTCTCACATTCAACATATTCCTACAATAATTTAAAGATTACGTGGAGAAGACAAGTTGGGGCTGTTAAGAGACATACGATTTTTCATCTGATGTAGGTTGGTTTTTCATAACTTTAAATTTGATCTCTAGACATATTACAGCATGTGTAGTTATCAAAACCTTATAACTAGGAATATCCTCTGCAGCATTTCAATTTATAACTAAAAAACTCTGTCTTGATATCCACTATCTTGCACAGCCGAAGTAGTTGGTCTAGGTAGTGAATGATGCCTCATCTGTGTTGGTCTTCTTGGTGGGGCCAAAAACTCAAACATACTTTGAGTATGGTTAGCTAACATTTTACCCAAATCACATGGCATTGGATCAGTCCAGAAGAAATCATGATTTAAAGCAGTATCTGCATCAGCTCGTTTAGAAGGATCAAGCACCAGAAGTTTGTCGAGTAAATCACAGGCGTATGGATCTTTCATGTAGTGTTTCAATCTTTCTTTTACCTTGTAAAGTGAGTTTTAGATTAAAACCCAATTCCATTGTATGTTCTATTAAATTTATAAATTTGAAGGTGGCATTCTTTTTAAGTGATTTCTATTAAATTTGTAAAAACTACTTTTTTTTAACAATGTGCACTAAAATTATACCATAAAATGATAAAATTAAGTAACTTTACCTTTCTTTTCTGGACTGGAAGTTCCATTTTTTTATAGAGTTCTAAGTTTTCCACACCAGGCCAAACTTGTGGGCATATAGTTCCACATAGCTGTGAAATTAATGTTAACTGTTGCTGCTCACTATTGCCTTGCATAATAGGTGATCTAGTCCACATTTCAGCCATAATACAGCCAGCCCCCCAAAGATCAACTGGGGGTCCATAATTTCTTTCTCCTAATAAGAGTTCAGGAGGTCTATACCATAAAGTCACAACACGATTTGTAAACCTTAAAAGAATCTGGTAGTGAGTTTATTACATTTTTGTAAGTTATACCTATTAGGCAATCCATTTTTGTTGGTACTAAAAGCTCGAGCTAAACCAAAATCTGCTAATTTTAAAACACCATTTTTTGTTATTAACACATTAGCAGCTTTCATATCTCTATGCAGAATTTTATTACTATGAATATAATATAGACCATTAAACAATTGCTGCACCACTTTTTTTATTTCTCCTAAACTGAATTTAACATGAACATTTGATAGTAAACCTGCCAAGTCATGTTCGCAAAAGTCAAAAACTAAATAAAAAGTCGATCTATATCTATTTCGCTGTGACGCTTTTGTTTGGCATATTTCTATAAGGTTAACAACATTTTCATGTTTGAGTAATTGTAGTATCCTAATCTCTCGCAAAGCTGTTATTGGAAACTGAAACAAACATATTATTTGTCTATCTTGCATCATTATAATATACTTACCCCTTCTTTTTCATTATCCATTAATACTTTTTTCATTGCAACAAATTTTTTGGGATTACTTTTATCCCTCGCTTTAAACACTTCCCTGAATTCCAGAATGTCAACTCAACCTCAATTAAATTGTTTGAACTTACCCAAAAGTACCTTGCCCAATTTTGGCAATTTTCTCATATTTGTCTGATTCATCGCAGAATGGAAAACTAAAAGTTTCAATATATTTTTCTTTTTCGCGCATATTCATCATTACGGATTGCGGATGGCTACTGCTCTGCATAACTACTTTTGGTTCTTTTCGAAAATCATTTGTGTATCCACATAAAAACGCATAAACAATATAATTTTAAATATCTATTAAAGATGATATACCATTATTTCTACTCATGTTTCTTGGAGAAACAAAAACAACAAGGCAGACCACAAAACAACCACACAGCAACCATAGACAACAACTAACAGAAAGAAACCTTCTTAATCTATGAAAGAAACTAGAAATGAAAATCAGTGTTGCCACTCACACTAGACAGCTGAGAGCTGACAGATGTCATCTGTGGATGTCATGTTATTGTTAAGGTTAAGGTCCTACACTCCTGTGTTGCGTGTACGTTGTTTGTTTGGTCGTTTTTAATAATTTTGAGAAAGAAAGAGTTGGTAAAAGTACATTGTAAACAACCCATTAAAAACAATCCAAGGGTTTGAAAACAGGATGACCAGACATGCAAGAAATTGTACAGCAGGAGCTGTGTATACTTACCATGAAAAGAAGAAAGATGCCCAAGCTTCTGGATATGGAACTAATGCCCAAAGGCTAGGTAAAGATTCTGTAAAAGATTTTGACTGTTGCTGTCTTTCATTGCAACCTTGTCAGAATCCAGTAATAACGTGAGTTCTTTGTAATTGAAATATGCTCAATGTGTAAAAAATAAATAATTCTGTTATAGTAAAGAAGGATATTTATTTGATAAAGAAGCTATTTTAAAATATATAATAGCAAAAAAAAATGAAAACAGTCATAAACTAAAAGAATACGAAAGGCTGAAGAAAAAGGAAGCAGATGTAAATTTTAATAAAGCTGTTGCAGAGACAAGTAAAAAAGTTGATCAATTTTTAAAAGGAGAAAATAGTATTGTAAGCAAATCAAGTGGTGGGAAACAAGGTAAACTTAATTTGCTCATTTTAAAATAAGTATAGAGTGGAACTCGGTTATAATTAAGGCACTGAAGAATATATGTTCCTTATATTTGTTTAGTTTAATAATCATTATAAATGTATACTTGTTTTGTGTATATTATATTGAGATTGTTTACTAGCAATTCTATCAAATTGTATGATTTGTTTTAGTATGTTCAAAAGTAGTCTAGCTATAAATAGTTATTGATGTAACTGTTAGGGTCTCTGTCATAATAACTCGAAAATATTATCCGTTCATCTGACATCTGCACTGTCAGTGTCATTTTTGATCCAAATTGGTTGAATGTACGTACATCAAAATTTTGACTTTTCTTTTGAGTATAAATTAAATAGAACTCCAATTCTGATTCTGAATCTGATGGGGCAAGAAAAATAATTATAGGAGGAACATCAGCAATAAATAAATGACCCATATACTTCTCCAAGATGGCAACATTATTGTATGTAAATTACCAACTTAGTATAACAGGAATTTTAAATATTACCCACAGCCTGTCAACCTGACAGTGCGGATGTCGAGGGAACAGATAATATAATTATGTGTTTAATAGATATTTTCGAGGAGTTTTCCAGATTCTTTATATAGCTGAGTTCTACTGCATGTATAGACTATATTATATTTGTATGTTAAATGCAAAACATGTACAGTTGCGGCCCCTACAAACTCAGACACCGACTTTTGACACATTCTACCAAATTAAAAAAAAAATGTAATGTGTAAATTTGACTTTTATCCAGTATGGCAATGTCAGTGTCAGTTTTTTGTCCATCAGAAACGTGCACAATTTTTAAAATGCTTCAATTAAACAAACTACAAAAGTTGGTAAAGAGAATGGTATGAGCTTTAGGCACATCGCAAATGAAATAAACATTGATACTTTTGACAAAACGAAAAATTGAGGAAACTGGAATTATTAGAAGAAAGTGACAACATAGGCATTTTGCTAATCTTACAAGAGGATCTTAAAATGTTGTGAACTCTTTGAGAGCGGCAGAGAATATCAAACCTTGATGAAGATATGCGTTTAGTTAATTTTCTAAGGGAGAATTCTTTTAGTGCCGCAATAAGAACAAAAGTAGAAACCAATTTTCCCGATTCCATAAGAACCAGTCAAAAAAGAATAAAAGAGAGTGAACTACGAATTCGAAGTGCGGTCAATAAGATATTTTTGTCAGAAGCAAATAAACAGGAAAGACTACGTTTCGCCTTTCAACATATAAACAATGTCAACTTTTGGGAAAATGTAGTCTTTTCAGATGAACAAACTTTTCAATCAATCAATCATGCAGTAATGGACGTGTTTGTGTTTATAAACCAGTTGGTGAACGATTTTCTGAACAAAACGTTGATAAAATTAAGCGCAGTGGACGTTTTTCTATTAATGTTTGGGGGTGGGTGAGTTCCCGTGGAACGGGAATATGTGTTATAGTGGAAGAACGATTGACAGCTTTAGTTTATAGAGATATTCTGGAGCAAGCACCATTACCTTCAGTTCTACCCGTTTTTGGAAATAATTTTGTATTCCAACAGGATAATTGCCCCAGCTAATGAAGTAACCACATTAGACTGGCCAGCGGGAAGCCCACACCACAACCCCATTGAAAATATTTGGGGTATCATGGCCAAAGAAATTAATAATAAGATCTTGCCTCAAAACCGTCAAGAATTAGGTACAATTGGTTGCAAAAAAAACGGAAAATGAAGATCTTCCTAATGTAATTTGGGTTTGTCCATTTGTCAATTAATTGTCTACTTGACAATATCTATCAAATCATTTTTTTAAATGTTACGGAATTTTGACAATAATTCTAACCTATCTCTCGTAAGAAGGTTTCACACTATGGAAAAATTGTAAAAATGTCGTGAGTTTGTAGGGGCCGCAACTGTACATGGTTATTATAAATTATTGTCCCATCGCAGTTGGCGTGCCCTCATAACATGAGTGAGACTACTAGATAGGTGGCGATACTGGTGGTAGTGGAAATCTGTCTACTAGTTTGTCTAACGTTGCGAGTCTGGCGGCACATCAAAATTTGTGTGGGTTTTCAACGCCAACTGCGATGGCACAATCATTTATAATAACCGTTGTCTGCGCTGATCTCATTATAGTCTGTGCAATACGTTTTTGGTGAGACTAGAGGCGCTGTGGGTCTGGGACTTACAGAAAACTGTAAATTGGGGTTTGTCGTTTTCACCACAGGTGTTCCACATTCGCTGTTAACATTAAACGTCAAATAAACGCGTCAAAAATGTCAGAAATCAAAGTTCATGGCAGAACATCTCAGTAAAAACAGTTTTTATGAATAATTTTGACCGAAAAAAATAATATCTACCTCCAACGATGGGTCAAAATTTTGCAGAGACCTACATTTCCTCAGTTTATAGCGCCATCTCATAGCGTTTTTAGTTTGGCCGGCGTACGACCTTGCTCTATTGCACAGACTAGAAGTAGAGAAAATCAGCGCAGACAACGATAATAACCCTGGAGTATGTACTCCATTTATTTGAGGATTAAGGTTATGACACCTTATATACAGGCTGAAATTGAAATACATCAGAATATTAAAACTCTAGGATCTTCATACCAATTGTAAAAATCACGTGCACAAAAGTACGTCACTGATATCACGTTAAGAAGAATAGTACATATAGTTTATTTTTTAATCAAAGAACCACAACACCGCAATTTACACCTAAAATAGAGCTGACAACATTGTACACTTTTGACATAGGGTGAAAAATCTCATCATATAAAAATTGAGGTTATTAGAGATATTAGTAGCGCAGCATGTTAATAAAGTTAATAACAACTACCTAATTTGAAAGTTTAATAAATGTCTTACTTTGCGAGACATTTTTAATAACACTTTCAAATTTTAGCTGCGAGTTTGCGTACTTTCAAGGACATTAAAAATGTCAGACGTTGGCTGGTATAGCCAATAGATATCATTATATTCCCTAAATTTAGTAAAATTTTATATTTACAAACCTAAATCAACAGGTCGTGGTTCTTTGATTAAAAAGTAGACTATAACACAAAAAAAGGTGTAAAAAGTTTTTTGTTTTCATTCATCGTATTCTTACACGTTTTTGTGGCCCTGTGTATTTAAAGTGTTTTTCGTCTATTTCATTAATAGTAAGAGTAAGGTTTTGTGACAGTCTGTTTTTAAAGCGTTTTTGCGGCAATTCATGTTTCGCTTCTATCGAGCGATCAAATTAATTTGTAATCGAGTCATCCATGGATTTGAATCCGTATGTCTTGCGACTGATATGTCGAGATCTAACCTGTGTTTCGCCCTTTGATTATTGTAGCATGGAGTTCAAGTAACGACATACGGTTTCGGATTCATGGATAACTCGATTACAAATTAATTTGATCGTTCTTTAGAAGCGTCTCGTTCGGGATGGAATTAAGATAAATTGGACTTCATGAATTTAAAATGTTTAACCACATTTTCGGTTTATTTACTTAAAGATCCTATAGTTTACATAGTATGATGTACAGGGTGATTCAAGTTTTACCGCTCGCACGATAAACCCTATTAAAAAATTAATAAAAATTGCGAAACTTTAGGATTACATTCCCTTGGTATAAGGCTTAAAATGTGTGCAATCAATTTTTCTTTATCACTTCATTCGGAGCCATAAAATTTAAAAAATCGATTTTGAGTAAAAAAAATGTTTTCATGTTTGTTTCCTGAGATACATAACCGAGAACTAAATATATAAACTTTCCCGGTTGTATACCCAACTTGACATTTGTCAAAGATAACCTCAAAATTTACAATTAATTAATGTTTTTTAAGACTTTGCCCAAATGAACACGAAAAACGTTATTCAATATTCGTGCGCTGCCACTTTTCAGGTATTCAGCCTGTTTTGCATCACTCGGCTGACACCTCGTGCTTCAAATTTCGGTCTCATATCTGAATAGTAATCTGACAGCGCTACTCATATGAAAATAACTATTTTCGTACAGGCTCATAATTCACAATTAATTCAAAGAACACATTTATGAAACTCGCATCAAATGAAAATTATTAGTTTTTGAATTACATATTCCAAATTTAACATTAAGAGCGAAAAATGACCAAGATTTACAACTACAGTGTTATAAATAAATATGAATCTCATTGTTGGTAAACATCTGTTGACAACTTTTGTAGTAATTCTTAAGTCCCTAAAAGGTACCATAAACAACCCACGTCAACCTCTTTTGTGGAAGTGACCGACTGACCGCCCAATTTAATAATAAATCATAGTTACATCTTGCACTTTAATATCAAATCCATTTACATATTTCAAAAACCTGTGATGTTTTCATGATTTCAATGACACCAAATTTTTCCTAAATGTGAAAAATTATGTAAATTAATTTAGCGGTTATTGAATTAAAGTGAATATTTCAAATGAAACAGGTAAATGTTATTTACCTGTTTCATTAAAAAATTTGAAATTTTTACAGAATTATTCTACAGCGATACACAATCGTTCCTGAATTTTTTGAGAATTTTAAATCGATTAGAAGTGGGTGTTTTCGATCGGGCGGTAAAACTTGAATCACCCCGTACATTTGAACTGTAGATTAACAAATCATTCAGCAGCTAATTTGTAACAATATTTTTTACATGTGTACCTTTGAATAGAAGCAGCATCTTCAATTTCCAATATGTCCACTGGTCATGACAAAGAATTACCTAGTTTTTGGATTCCATCCAAAACACCAACAGTTGAAAGAAATAATTTTCAAAAACCGGTAGGTGTCACTGTCATAAATTTTGTTGATAGAATAGATTGATCATAATACATTTTAGGTTAATATTATACCTTGTCCAGTATCTGGTAAACCATTGAAAGTGAAGGATTTAATTGATGTTAAATTTAAGCCATATATTGATCAACAAGATAATAAAAAGGCATTGATAACTAAAGAAAATCGTTATGTTTGTGCAGTTACACATGACATCTTAAGTAATTCTGTTCCATGTGCAGTTTTGAAACCTACGTGAGTAATAATTAATGATTTGCCTAATAAATAAATTATACATTGTATTGTAGGGGTGATGTTGTAACACTAGAATGTGTTGAAAAAATCATTAAAAAGGACTGGATACACCCCCTTACAAATGTAAAGTTATCAGAAAATGATATTATTGTAATGCAGAGGGTAAGAATTTTTAGTATATTTTTATCAGGTAGTTAAATGAAAATCTTGTCAAAAATGCTTTGACGAATTTTGCAAATGCATATCCAACACAACAACATGTTTGACAAACCATTATGTCAAACAATCAACAAAGCCAATTTAGAAGAATACCTACCCGCTCTATTGAAATGTACAAAACACATACATACATTTAAAATCTAAAATGAACATTGGTATACCTAACTAAGGAGATAGTTTTGACATCTTGTTTTGTTTATACCATGTCTTCAAATAAATTCGGAATTAAAGTAGGCTGTGATTTATACAGCCTGTGCATTCTCAAACTCGAACATAGGCAATTAACATTGTATTGAACGTTTTTGCTGATTCCTGCTCGCCAATTGAACTTACAGGTAATAGTATCAATAGCAATAGCAGCTATTTTATTTTAAAATACTAACTTAAAACTTGGGGATTTTTATGACATGCCAAAATTTCCTCAAAAAATTCATATCTGGGCTGGGATTTTTAATAACATTTGTAATAAAGGGAAATTTAAATTCAGCCAATTATTTAGATTTATTATTAACTAAGGTAGGTGCTTTGTAATTTTTTCAAAGAATTTATAATAAAAACTGCTTAAACTGTTAATTACTTTTTCCGTTGACCGCTTGTTAATTTCAATATTAATGAATTATTTTGTCTAAAATATAGTGTATTAATGGACCTCATTAATACACTATTTTTCATTAATCAACGATTTTTGCGATTTTGACGTTTTGATGTATAAACAACCTCGAACATGCATTGTTTGCACTTACCAACATTGCAGCAGGTAGTGCAGCAGGGTTTTCTATATTTTATAGCTCCATAACTGCACAATTACGAATTCACTTTTTCAAAAACCGACCTTTTTGGTTATAATTCGCATGTCATATTTTTCAAAGGTAACTAGGTTTTCTTAGCAACCGTGATTTTTACGTGAAATTGAATGTGAATGGAGTTGACGTCTTCTGACACTCTTTGTGGAAAAGTGAATAGAAAGTGTTGAAAAATTTAAAAATGGCCTACCCCGAGGACAAAAAAAAAGGATGAAGGTATTTTATAAGGTCTCATCTTTATCGAAAAAGATTAAAGTGGTTTTGATTTGGCTTTAATTTGAAATTTTGTCACAAAAAAAAAAGTTTGCGGTCAACGAAAAAATTTTGTAATAAACTCGTTTGTTAATGGACGATTAATAATCTCAACTATTAAAGGCACTCACTCGCTACAATCGTTCATGCTTTAAACAGTTTCGATTATTAATCGCCTTCATTAACAAACTAGTTTATTAAATAACTATTAATATTATAATTTAATTCTTGTAATTAATTTGTATCGAAATAATGGCATAATATCTATAAACTGAATGCACAGTGTTAATTGCCTATGTTCGACTTTGAGAGTGGACACCCGGTACAGTAGTAAGTATACTTTATTTGCCCTACGGGCTTTCTGATTCCTAATTAAATTACAATTGTATCTAAACATAAAAAAAATAATTCTAAAAAATGTGATTTATAACAGGCCTTCAAATAAATATATATTTAGAGCAACCTATGGAAATTCAATTGTTTGCAACATTAATAAAATTAGGTTAGAAGATATTTTTAATTTTTGTAGTGCATTCTCCCTATTCTTCCTCCACGGAATATGGCAATATGAAATTGGGGAAAAGCTTACTATGCAACCTGTGAAACTCCGGAGAATAAATGGTTACCTACAAAAATTATCTTTACACTGTTAACAGAATTAGAATGTCGCCTACGCCTACTCTAAATATATATTTATTTGAAGGCCCGATATATTTTGTCTATTAACGGTTCGTAATAGACGTTTAAACACGTATTTGAGTTAAGTTTTATTTCATTGCATAAAGTATTATGAGCATCTTCTCTAAAATTTTGTTATTAAAGCATAGTAAACAAATATCAAGTCATTTGAAGAAAAAAAGGAATCAAAATCAGCAAAAAAAAAAATACTTGGTTGCCATTAAAAAAAATAATTACGTTTCCATGGAAATGAGTTGACACACAAAAACAACGAGTAGGGTAAGAAATGGAGAATAATGAGTAAAAAACTTTTGTTAAAGACATTTTGTTATAAAGTTTATATTTACCGAAATAAACCGCCCATTCCATAGTTTTGACTATCCTGTATACAGGGTGCGTCCTAAAAAACACCGCAAGCCATATCTCCGTTATTTATAGCTCGATTTAAATAAAACAAAAACTGGAATAATTCACTTTAAAAAACACTATAAGCATAACATAGATTTTTTTTTTCAAAATTTCATTCAAGGTCAAATGATAGTCAACTTTGTTTTTTCAAATAGTTTGGTACGAGTATGTACATTTTTTTTTTCCAATTTTGAAAGAGATTATTTTTCTGAATCCAAGAATATGCTACATGTTAAAATACATTTAGTAGTAACCGCGAAATAGTAATTTACGTTATAAGTCGGGTAGGTTACAAGTACTACCGGATCTATACCGTAATGTAACGGGTGACTATTAAAATTTTCACTTAGGGTTGGCTATGGATCATTCTTTGTTTTCCGTTGCACCTTAGACACTGACAAGTTTGACATTTCAATAAACGTTTTTCTCTTAATTTGGTTATGTTTCAATTGTACTGACTGACATTTGTCGTTCGTTCTTGCGTGTGTCTGAAGTAACAGAAAAAATAAAAACTCGTTCAAAGCCAACTCCAAGTGAAAATTTTAATAGTCACCCGTTATTTTTCGTGCCGCCGGCCGGAATTTGGTAAATTACAGATCTCGAAATCGTCCAGAAACACATGCATTGCCGACTTAGTCCGGCTAAATGTAGGGATTTTGAGTTGTCATCGGTTTCGGTTGGCATTTGTTATCAGAATTCTATCAAACGTCAATGTTTGTTCTGTGGATGGCTCGTTAAAAATGTTTTTCTATTTATAACAACGTACAAACTACATACAAAGAAGCAATATTTAACTAAAATTAATTAATTAAAATTACGTTTCGAGCCACTTCTTGAATATGGGCTGGTGTATTTATTACAACAAATGTTTCAGGAAAATGTCAAAAACAAAACAAATTAATTAAATCTAATAAATGTCAAGAAATAAGAGCGATGTTGATTTTAAAATGTAAATGTTTAAATGTAAGTGTTGCCAACACAAAAAAAGTCCCTAATACCAATTATTAAAACAAGTGCTTTAACATGTAACATGTAACAAAAATCCGCAGAAGTCGGCACGAAAAATGTTGTGTATCACACGTCCAGAAACTGTTTTGCGAGCATTCGTACTTACAATACTCGTCTATCGACTCGTATTTGCAAACCGTACTCATGCTCGCAAACGTGCAGTTTCTGGCCTTGTGATACAAAGAACTATTATTTCATACTGGAAGTCTCTTGTGCATCATAATTTTATTTCAAAAATTAAAAAATCACATTCTGTGAAAATAGCATCACCTTTTTCCTGTGGCAACGGCCGTTGCTATTGTTTTTTTAGATTGAATATTTTTTGACTTTTCACTGTCAGATTTGATGGATAAAAATAAAACAGTCCGGTAGGTGTTGCTTAGTGACACTTTCCGGCTCTGATACTGTTATAACTCACCTACCGGACTGAAATTGATGATGGAATCGAACACCTACCGGACAGTATGAAATAAATAAATAAATAAATAAAATAGCATTATTCTTCGAAAGAAATCAGGTGTACTATGGAAAACAATTCTAAACGGCAAAATTTATTACACGTTCTGTCATACGAGTATTATTATTTTTTAAAACTTCAGAAAGTATTGTTATTGCGTTTAGGATTGTTTTTCACAGTATACCTGATTTTTTTCGAAGAAAAAATTTCCAATATGTAATGCTATTTTGTGTATTTATTTTCGCGGTTACTATTAAATGCATTCTAACATGTGGCATATCATTGGATTCAGAAAAATAATCTCTTTCAAAATCGAAATAAAAAGGTATACCAAGCTATTTGAAAAAAGAAAGTTGACTAACCTTGAATGATTAAAAAAAAGTTCTATGTTGTGCTTATAGTGTTTTTAATAGTAGTTTATTTGGCTTGCGGCGTTTTTTAGGACGCATCTGTATGTACAGGATGCCCATTTTATCTCTTCCCGCCTTACGGTTTAGCAATAGGCAACACATAATGCATTGCACAGATATCTAGGTGGAAATTATTTATTTTTTAAAATAAGAATAGTTAGCCAAAGTGAAACATTTAATATGCCACAAAGTGACATAACGCATAACCTAATACCGTGTGAACAACAATTACTGATTGAGTTGGCAATCAATTCTGGTGACTTTTGGTGACTTTTATGTCATGTTCCCACGAGAAAACCATTTTATTAATAAAAGAATACAAAAACCAATACGTTTATAGTAATTTACGTTATAAGTCCGGTAGGTTACTTGTAACAGTACGAGTTAGACATTATGGACGAGGCGACGTTAGGAGCCGAGTCTAGAATGTCTAAACGAGTACCTGTTACAAGTACTACCGGATGTATATCGTAATGTATTTTATTTCATACTGGAAGTCTCTTGTGCATCATCATTTTATTTCAAAAATTAAAAAATCACATTATATTGTGAAAATAGCATCACCTTTTTTCCTGTGGCAACGGCCGTTGCTATTGTTTTTCTAGATCGAATATTTTTTGACTTTTTCACTTCAATGTCAGATTTGATGTATAAAAGGAAAACAGTCCGGTAGGTGTTGCTAAATGACACTTTCCGGCTCTCATATTATTATAACTCACCTACCGGACTCAAATTGATGATGCAATCGAACATCTACCGGACAGTATGAAATAAAATATGAAATGTATACCAGCTGTCAATTGTGTCAATAAAACAAACCGAAGTAGGTACAATTCACAGTCTTGAAAATTTTATGTAATTTTTTTTATTGCCAACTGAAACAGTTATTGTTGATCACCCTGTAGTTTAAACTAGAGTTCCTCTCACGACCTGCTAGATAGTCAGAGTGTCTATAGCGGCCTGGGGTTGTTTTCGGGGGTAGCTGTTAGCAACTAACTGCCATGCTATCAAATGTGTGACAACGTCATGTGCATCGTGACAATTTAGACATGCAGTCCCCACACCGCACACATGTATCTGCATGATGCATGCAGTCATACGTAGTAGTCCAGTGATAAATGATACTTTACTTTAATTGTAATTACGGTTTGGATATTCTAAATTGGCAGACGCAAGATGTTGCGTTGTTTTGAGTAAAAAAAACTGGTTTTTAACAAAAGTAAAGCACAAAATGAAAAACAAAAACAGTGACCGCTGTGAGATTTCATAAATTACAACATACAGGATGTCACATTTAAAACCCAAAAAAAAAAGTTGGCCCAGATTTATTTAAACATGAATGTACTATGGCGTACAATAAATTTAGGCCGGCAAATTTCTGACATTTCAAAAAAGTCAATGCAAGCGACCATTTATTGTCATTATGACTGATGTGTCAGTTTGTCAAACTGAAGGTTTTCAAGCTGTTTGGCGTGTCCTTCGCCCTTTTCGTAACTTACAGATCATGACCCACTAGCATAACTGATTTGTAGTAGCACTTCTCTCGGGTGCACGCTTTTTTCCCAATTTTAATTTTGATTATTGCTGTCACGATGACAAGAATGACAAAAATCGAAAATGGGGTTAGTTGAACATAATGCCAGCTTCACATTTTGATGTCAAGCCAATGACGGGCCGGCCTAAATTTATTGTTCGCCATAGTACATATTTTTGACCAGATTTTTATTTACCTAGACACCCAATTTTTTAATAGTGTATACAGGGTGATTCATCTTTTACCTTAAAAATTATAATTTCGTTTTCATATTTTGCAGACGTAATTTATTATTCATAAGGCACATTTCATAAGGCATTTTCACAATTATTAGTTGTTTAATTTATTCAACCTTGTGGTATATGCACACTCAGGTATTTTCACATAATTTTACCATGTTAAATTAATTTTAGCATATGGTATTATTGAAATAAACGCACTAGTCATTGTTAAAGAAAATTTACAACACTAAAAGTCAACGAGTATGTTCCAATAAAAGCAATTTTTCCGTTAAAATCGATTTAATTCAAAAACTATCAAACATTTTTCGAAACGGATTGCAGATGTTGATTTTATACGCCATTAGCCACATTCTGATGCAAAAATTTAAACATGTTTTTTTTTTTAAACAGCTTTTTATAAATATCTGCTCATAAAAAAAAAACTTTTTTTGAAATAAATTATACCGACCGAAAGTAAATTTTTCGACAAATCAAATCTGTAAATTTCATAAATTTTTCTCAATCCTTAAGGGTCATTTTGCTACCGGCGGTAAAAGATGAATCACCCTGTATAAATAATTGACCATAATACATAGTACATTATAATATGAGTAGTAAAATGAATGTGTTTTTTTCACTTGCCGAGTTGGACAATACGACATGTGAAAAAACACTCATTTTACTACGAATTTTATACGCCATTTTTTGCAATTTTGAATTAAAATAGCACAAATCGAACCCACAATGATTTGAAATACATTTCTTGACTCTCGTTTCACTCGCGTTTTAAAATGACCCACTCGTGCCAAAAAAGGCCCAATTTACATACAAACTCGTCAAATAAACTACTATTCGATACTGTTTTTTTGTGTAGGGTGAAAAAAAGAAGGCTGTTTCAAAATTCAAAATGACAACTATAATGACAGTATTTTAATTCAAGATTGCAAAAACGTACTTATCTGATTCATAATATCTATGTATTAATTTACATTTCAGGGAGGTACAGGCTATTCGCAGACCAATACTAAATTGGAAGCAAAACAAGCGAGACCGGCCCTCCAGGCATAAAAACACGGTAATACAACGTAATCAAGAATTACTGAATCTGTTGGTAACAATGAAAATTTGAATGATATTGGTACCACTGTAATTTAAACGCATTTCCGGTTGTCAGCTTTGACAGAGTTGACAGGCGAATTTGACGTTTACCATCAAAGGGTCATTTTTGTAATGGCATAAACATAAGGTACGTTTTGTTGGGACATAACCGGAATCGGTTTATGGTGGAACGACCGTTTTATTGGTGCACAAAACCGACTCCGACGAAACTTTTCATTCCGTTAAACTACATAGAATGGTCGGTTTGAATGTTAGAAAGTGGGGATTTTATGACAAAACTGTCAAAAATTTTAAGCCGTTTTGTTGGTGGGATGCATTCCGTTCAGTCTGGATGACCCAACAAAACGCACCTAATGTAACATATCCGACATAACCTAATTTTTTTTTAATGTCGTGTCAAGTTAAAACATCCGGTCAGTGCCAATTACGAAACAGAAAAACACCAATATTTTTCAATTGTTCCATTGCCAACAGACTCAGTCATTGTTGATCACGCTGTACTTCATGTACAGAAATATTTTTGAAAACTGAATTAAACATGTTATGTCCTATTGCGGGCAAAAAAAGTGGGACATCAAATTTCTGTCAGTTTTTTGACACTATTCCAGCTGACAGTTTAAAAGTTTATTTTATACTCCTATTTTCCTTTTCCAAATGCCCTCTTCTTTTGATAAAGGTAGATTTTGATGGGAACTTAACATTAAATAAATATTCACTACGTGATTACTTACAATCATTACCTACAATACTTAATGACAACATCAATCAATTCAAAGTAGGGTTAGAATCAGATAAGGGTTATTGCACATTAAAAGTCAAGACAATGACATTGATGTCCCACTTTTTTGCCCGCAATAGTCCGTATCTATAAATAAATAATAGTTATTTTCATATGAGTAGCGCTGTCAGATCACTTTTCAGGTATGAGGCCGAAATTGGAAGCACGAGGCATCAGCCAAGTGCTGCAAAAGAGGCCGAATACCTGCAAACTGACAACGCACGAATATTGAATAACATTTTTTTGTTCGACACTGTCAGAATTTGAGAAATTTCTTCTGTGTTTTAAAGATTTTAAGCGATTTTGAGCCTTTAAGGGGCTCGTCGAACAAAAAAATTTTGTATTCAACTCGTTCTTGTGTAAATTGGCCCTTTTTTGGCACTCGTGGGCCTTTAAAACGCTCGTTTCACTCGCGTTTTAAACTGTCCCTCTCATGCCAAAAAAAGCCCAATTTACACACGAACTCGTTAATAAACTACTGTTTCGTGTTCGTATGAACTTTCCAATTGAACACGTGTTATATTTAGTTATATACCACTTTCCCGGTTATATGTATATCCCAGGAAACGAACACGAAAATGTATTTTTTATAGGGTGATTTACGAGTAAAATGAGCCTTGCAAAATTTGTGATGCAACCAACAATACATAACCCCCATACGACCAAAGATTGTTGAGTTAAGCAATTGCACATAATAAATTAGATTAAATTTGACGAATGTGTTTAATAAAATTAAAATATATCTTTAAATCCACAAATTGGTACAAATGTAATGTTGGCTGTATCACAAATTTCGTTGCGCTCATTATTACTCGTGAAGCACTCTGTATATACTAATAATAAAAAATGCTAATAATTTGAGGCTTCGCGCATAATTTTTTAATTTGCCGCGGTTTTCAAATAGTTTTTTTTGGGGGTTTTGTTTTGGTTAAGTACAAAGATTTCAGGGTTCTGCTCAGCTTACTTTGGATTTTTGGATGTGACGCAGCATGACTTGGACAGCGAACTATCGATAACCCTACAGATTTGTTACATTCACTTTTGTATTTTTTCTCGTTTCGCAATTCTGAATTTAATAAAAGTAATTCAAAATAAACAATCAGAATAATTATTTAACACTGGTCAACAACCAAAACGTTTCCTGGATGCAATAAACTGATTTAAGTTAATACAGGGTGATTTTCGAGGAATAATGAGCCCGACGGAATAGAAAATGCAACCCACAATACATTGCAACAAAAAGCCGGACATCGAAGCGGTAAATGTCCGGGTTTTTCTCGTGATGAATTGCGGGTTGCATTTTCTATTCCGTCGGGCTCATTATTCCTCGTAAATCACCCTGTATGTGGATGCTATTTACGAATATACCTAAACCTAGTTATTGTTTACTCGTCTTAAAGATACGGCATATGTACTATGTACATACGAGTATTATGCTCTACGACAACGAGTGATTGTAAAGGCGGCCTTACACCAAGGCAACAATTGGCAACATGTTGCCTGCAACATTTTTTAATAATGTTGCCGGTCATTACTAAAAAATGTTGCAGGCAACATGTTGCCAATTGTTGCCTTGGTGTAAGGCCGCCTTTTCTGGTTCCTTTGTGCCTTTATTTCGTTCAAAAATATGAAAAAAATGTTGTTGCAAATAACAAGTGGTTTTTTGCAACTTGAGTCAACTGTAGAAAGTATTTATATTGCGACACTACATAGTTATATAAATAACTATGTAGTGTCGTGTATAAACAGGGATTTCATAAATGATTCGTGTCACAACAAGGATGTGTGTCCATTTAAATACATGAAGTCACAGCACACCTGATGCATGAATCATTTATGAAAACCTGATATTCTACCGTGCGATCGAATAAAAAAAATCAGAATAGGCGAAAATGGTGGTTTAAACCAATCAAAGCATCAGAATAGCACAATCCAGGTAACTCAATTGTTTTTTATTCGCTCGCACGTTACTACAGTTAATTTCAAAATTATAGAGTACACCTAATTTTTTACAGTGTGAAATGCACTTACATTTTTTTGTCAATGATCAATGTCAATTTTGACAAATAAAATGCCTAATCTAACCGAAAACGCGAAAGTGCTCATTCTTTCCAAATTAGAAGAAGGGTGGTCGATCCGGAGGGTAGCCCAGGACTATAACATCGCGAAGAGCACTGTGCAGAGGATAAAATAGACGATATTATAGTGTACTAAAATATCAGCGACATTTTATGTTGTCAAACTTACTAACCTATATAAAAAATATGACGCTCAAATTTCAAAAAGCCATCTTTACATGCAGAAAAAACTGTAATAAATCGACTTCTTGATATTTGAGGTGTACTCAATAATTTTGAAATTAACTGTACATACAGTGAGGATTTTATTTCGCTGAACATCATCACTATTAACCGCATGTTCAACTTTAAAAAAACCATGTCAATGCAAATACCATGAGTTTTTTATTTTACTGAACATAGGTTTCATGAATCTGTAAGTTTGGTTGCCTATTTCAAATGCATTGACTTGTCCATTTTAGAACTGAACATAGCCATTTTACGTTGTATGTTCAGCGAAATAAAAAACGCAGTGTATACCATTCACGATTGTTTCAAATTCGGACAATCTATGAAAATCTGACATTTTAGTTGGCAGTATTGTGATTTGTCATAATAATAGCTATTTGTGTAACAAGTCCATAATGTAATGCTTTATTGGAGGAGTCGAGTTTATGGAGGAGCGAGCGAGGTCATAAATAGAAGAGTCCAATAAAGCATCATTATGGACGAGTTGCCTACAATATTTTATGTTCGACTGCATTATTTGTTCAAATTACAAAAAAATAACAGTGACATCTATGATAATTCTTTCAACTTTCATGTCAATTTATGTGTGTAAGTCGATTAAATACAAATTTACCTTACCGTCTTGTTTATCGGACTAGTCCGATAAAGTGGTAGTTTATGGCCTCAAAATAACGTCATAAACCATCTATATTTGTCACAGTCGAACATAAATCTATTTTAGGTTGTAATTCAACCGAACACTGCTCCCAGGTTGTTGCATTTTTTAAATAATTGAACGCGTGAGCAACAATAATCGTAAAATTGTAATTGAAATAATAAACAACAAAAGCAAGCATATCTTTTAGATATAGCTGTTCCAAATTTACATAAATATAACACAGATACAGTTGCAGACAATAAAAAATAGTACAACTCTTGCTCAAAATTCGTATATCAACTAACATTTACCACCTAACCTATTTCTTGACGTTTGGCATAAACGACAATGTCAAAAAAAGCCCAAAAAGCCCGTTGCTATGAGAAATCTTTGGTGTTTAGAAAAAAAATCGATTTTACCACTTATAATTTCAGCAACTGGAATAGTACCTACCGCAACACATTGGTAGTTGAAATTCAAAAAGGTATATTATTATACTCATGCCATATCGTGAGGAAGTTCCTTAACATTGACATAGAACATAATAAAACACAACAAAGTCAAAATGTGGAGGCGAGAAGCCGGTAATTATGTTGATTAGCAGTAGCACTGCACTATAGTAGGTATATCTATAGTAACATCCATAATGGTGTATGTACTCCGGCACAATTGCCGTGCCGTCGGGTGGTGGAGGAAAACGAAATAATATACATAACATTACATATTATAAGGACAAGTCACATAAGGTTTATTTCTGAATTTATTTTGTAGGCAACCAAAAATACTAATTACGCTGACCACTTGATACCGTTTATAATGTGATTTAATTTAGTAATCAAAGTACTCTGATAGAGTGCACGTTTTTTGATAGAAGACAGACACAGAAACAGGTGTGGCGGGAATTAATCTGCAAGGCTGTAATGGTTTTCTAAAGTCCATTCAAAAATCAAAAAACCACCACCTGTTGCTTTAGGTTGGTAAAATTTAAAAAAACCCTAGGTAGATATTTTTCATACTATGTTGGTAACTATAAATTATAACATTTAGTTGATTAAAAATAAAATTCAATAGCTTTGAATTTCGTTCATATTGTTTTATTAGCACCACGTTTAATTTATTTATTGATTCTTATTATTTTTACTTAAACATGCCCAGAAAAACAAGACACTTAATAAACATTTAACCTCAAAATTACAAGTGTCACCAAATTTAACACTAGCCAGCGTTGCCGATAGTAATTATCGAGGAAAATGCGACGTTGGTGGTTTTTTGATTTTTGAATGGACTTTACATAACGTGAAACAGTTGAGATGGAGAGTTTAGTCTTTTTCACTGCGTTATGTTTTGGAACTAGCATTTTAAAACGTGCGATCTATCAGCGTACGGAGTGTAATATACAGGATGACTGACGATAAACCTTTGACGCTGTATCTTACTTATTCTTTATCCGATTTGAATAAATGACACATCAAATGAAATAGTTCGAAAAACACTTCATTATTATTCTATTCGGTATTTTTTTCGACATCTATTTTTTTAACAGACGATAGCCAACTTTTTTTTTCAAATTACACTCTATATATTTTTTTATTCGTTCTTATAAAGAATCTTCTTCTGAATATTCGTACATTAAAAGAAAAAAAAAATTTTAATTGAAAAAAATTGAAAATCAAAAATTAAGTATGTAATCAGATTTGTAAACAATACAAAATCTATTCTAGTTGCTCAAAATTTCCTCAATGCTGTTGCAGACACTGTCGATATCTTCTAGAAATGCCCACCTTTGCATTCAGTAAAAAATTTCACGGTTTTTCCTGACATACTCGCACTATCTTTTTTCTTAACTCTTTTTGGGTACCTTCTGGGATCAAATACACATTGTCTCGAAAGTTTCGAATGAATATAAAGAAATCCAATGGATTTAAATCTGGGGATCTAGCGGGCCATCGAATAGCTCCATGAACACCCATTCATAGTTCACCAAAATGATTTAAATGATTTAAAAATACAAAATTCATGCGTGCATTATGTGATATGGTGCCGTCCTGATGAAACACGATCTATTCACCACTGCTAATGGTAGGTATCTCATCCAGAAAGTTGCTTATTTCGTTTGATAATAAATAAAAAAGGAACCCACTAGTCCATGCTATCTCCAAAAATGCCACACCACACGTTAACACTAAATTGTCTTTGGAAATTTTCTTCCACAACAACATTATTATTATCAAACTGTTTTGACAAATGAATATTCAGAGCTTACTTAGTCATTTCGAGCATTTAGAACAAACTTCTCTCTTATGCCACTATGTTAACTTTGTATCCAAGTCCTTTACAGTCCTTTCACAATGGCGTTAACGTTACGTCGATGTTAAAACGTTAATGTTAACGTTAGATCTTATTACATGTATTTCATTACTTTTTATAAATTATTTCCGTTGGCTAATGTTAGAATGTAACGTTAAGAATCCAGAACATTTCTAGAACTAACGTTAACGTTAACAATATTATGCAACATTAATTTTCATCATAACGTCATTGTGAACGGTCCACAATGAAATACATGTAATTTTGAATTTCTAGATCTAATGTTAACATTAACGTTTTAACATCGACGTAACGTTAACGCCATTGTGTATGGGCCTTTTCATCGACCTTTCATACCTTTCTCCTCTCTCGCTAGCACCACCAAATCATCCGCGTATGCCAAAGACCACACTTTTTCTTTGCCCACCACGACCCCCCCCTGCCTGCCCCTTCCTGAACATCTCCTCTATATCTCCAATAAACGCTGCAAACAGGCTGGGGCTTAGTGGGCAACCTTGTCTTACTCCCTTATACGTCTTGAAACATTCACTCACTCTTCCATCCACTCTCACTCTACTTATCGTCTCTTCATATATCTCTTCTATTTTTGTTACCAGATGCTCATTTATCCCTTTCTTTCTCAAGTATTCCCACAGTAAGTCTCTTTCCACATTATCAAAAGCCGCCTTCAGGTCTACAAAAAATGCATATATCTTGCTACCCCTCTTTTTTATCTCATTTCCTATTATATGATTCAAGATATATACGTTGTCCATAGTCCCTCTACCTTTCCTAAATCCCGCCTGCCCGTCTGGTAACGCACCCCGCTCATTCATTTCCTTCATCAGTCTTTCTTCCACAATCATCGCGTATACCTTATATGCCGTATTAAGGAGCGTGATCCCCCTGTAATTGCTGGCTGTATCCTTTTCTCCTTTCTTATATATGGGGCATATTATCCCCTCCTTCCACTCCTGGGGGAAGCCCTCTCCCTTCCACACTCCATTCATTATCTCTAACAGCCTATCAACTTCCCTTTCAGTTCCATATATCCACGATTCGTTCTGTATACCGTCCCTCCCCGGTGCCTTTTTCCTTTTCAGTTTTCTTAGTTGTTGCTCTAATTCTTCTCTTGTTATCTCTTCTATTTCTCCCACTCTGTGTTGTCTCTTTTTCTTTTCTTGTCTGTTTTCCTCACCCCCCAACAACTCACTGAAGTACTTTCTCCATTCCTCCATAGTAATTCTATCACTCACTATTTCTCCTTTTTTCTTTCTTTCCCTATTTATGTATCTCCACACCTCTTCTTCCGTCTTTATACCTTTCATCTTCATTTCTTCTTCCATCCGTTTCTTTTCCTTCTTCTCTTTGCATACTAATTTGTACCTCTTGCGTGCTCTCTTGTACTCTTCCTTCGTTGCTTTTTCTTTTTTCCAATTTCTTAGTTTCTTTCTTGCTGCTTGCTTCCCTTCCCTGCATTCTTTATCCCACCACTCGTTTTTCCACAGCCCCATCTTCTCCCTTATCTCTATCTCTTTTTTTTCTGTTGCATTTTTTACGTTCTCGCTCAGCTCCCTCACTTTTTCGTTTATTTCTTCTTCTTCGTATTTTGCCTCCCTAAGTCTTGCTCTATACTTTTCTTTTCATTCTTCCGTCCAAATATTCTTCACAATTTTTCTTTTAACATCCTTCATACTTCTCTCTTTCTCTCTTCCTTTTGTCCTCACTTCCAATGGCATATGATCCGACTCCACTCTTTCTCCCACCTTAAATTCTTCTATTTCATCCCATGCTTCTTCATTCACCATAACATAATCAATAACTGTCTCCCCTATCGATCCAATATACGTGTACTCCCCTTTCTCGTCTCCTATGCAGTTTCCATTAAGTACGTCCCACCCTCTTTCTTCTACTAAGCTAACCAGTTCTCTCCCTTCTGCGTTTTCTATTCCATCTTTTGTTGGTCTTCTTTCTATTGTTGCTTGTTGTTCTTCCATCCGCCTTCCTTTTCCCCCAATTCTTGCATTCCCCCCCAATCACCAGAGTTCCTTCTTCCTGCTCTTTTACTCGCTCTTCTATTATTCTCTTCGTTTCTTTCATACTTCTGCTGTATATTGTTACAATTCTCCATTTTCTCTGTTTTCTTTTTACCGTTCTTTCCATAAACCCTCTTTCTTCTTTTACTCCAGATCCGTTTTCTTCTTCCAGTCCCTTTTTCACACCCATTATTATCCCACCTTTCGCTCTCCCTTTCTTGCTTTCCTTCTCTGCATATTGACACTTCCACTCAAACTCTCTCGGCATTCTCTTTTCCAATCTTTCCCACCCCTTTTCTTCCACCCACGTTTCTACCAATTCCACTACGTCAAATTCTCCCAAATACTTCCAAAACTCAATCTCTTTATTTTTTATTCCCGCTACATTCCAGAATACTATTCTTATTTGCTCGTTTTCTCCTTTATTTCTCTCCATGTTCGTTTCCCATTTCTGCCCTGTCGTCTTTTTCTTACGCTCTTATTCAAAAATTTGCTGTATGTAACTTTCCGTTTTCTTCATCCCACCTAAAACCTTTTCCCTCTATCCATATCTTTTTATAACCCACTTTCACCCGCAGTCCTTTTTGTCGCTCTTCTTTGGCTAGCGTTCTTAATTTCTTCTGTGTGTCTCTCTCCTTCTTTGTCAGATCATCTTCTATGTACACTGTCTTTCCTTTTTTTTTCTCTTAGTTTCCTCTTATTTTCCATAATTTTCGTTTTTCCCCCCAGCTCTCAAGTTCTGCCACAATCATTTTTCCTCCATTTATTTTATACATCTCTTTCACCCTTACTTCAACCTCTAATTCTGCCTTCATCCATTTTTCCAGTTTCTTCTCGTTCTCACATTCCTCTTCATCCAGTCCCGTTACGACAATATTCTTTTTTCTCACTCTTTTTTCCTGCTCTTCCATTTTCTCCTCCAATTTTGTCATTTTTTCTTTTAATTCCATCTTCTCTCTTTCCCATTTTTCTTCCTTTTCACGCATCATACTTTTCAGTTGTTCCAATTCCCGGCTCATCTTCCGATTCTCTTCCTTTATCTCCCCTACATCCTCCATAATTTTTTCCAACATCTTTTTCATTTCCTCATCCATTGCCTTTTTAACAGGTGATCTTTCCACTTTTTTACTTTTCCGAAATGGGTTAATCCTCTCTTCTGATTCTCGTCCTTCTTCTCTTTTCCTTTTGTGATCTTCGTCTCTCTCGCTTTCACTATCACTTTTTTTCATTCTACCTCGTTTTTACTTGCCGCTTATCTTATCGCGCGCCGTAAAACAGGTCCGCTCGCTTCGACTGCTCGAATCGGACTCGGCATAGAATAACTGCATTATGTGTATTTCTTCTTCAAACAACTTGACTGTCAAGTACTCATTTTTGTTACCTTGGTTAAATGCCTCGGTATATCACAAATATAAATGAACTGGAGAAAGTCCAACGAAAATTTTTGAAGTTTTTAAGTTTTCAACTTGACGGTGTTTACCCTGTAAGAAATTATGATAACAACATGTTATTAGGTAGGTTTAAGCTTAAGTCTTTGTATACTCGCAGAGTAAATCATTTCTGTATAAGCTTGTACAGTTGCGGCCGTTGAAATCTCAGACACTTTGACAACGCCAAACTTTTGGCTTTGTAAACGGTATTGAAAGTGACATTTCTCAAAATGTCACTCAAACATTATCCACATTAATTTCTCTCGCAATGGCTCTTATACTCACACCGTCCCTCAGTCAAACACATTTTTGCAAATCAAATAATTGCTGCATTTCAAAAGTTACGCGCGATTCTGACCTAATATGTCAAATACTGACACTGACTTTATAAACCTGGATGAAAATCCTGTTTACGCTAATCAAATTTCGGAATTTATACAGAGTGTTTAAATCTTTCCTGTCTGAGATTTCAACGGCCGCAACTATACATCACAAAATTGATTGTTCATTTCTTTTAAGCAAAATTAGCTTTCATGTTCCTCGCATGAATAGTCGAAACTACACTACATTTTATAATTCCTAGCTACAGAACAAATGTGTTGCTTAAGTCTGCTAAGTTATTTTAATGTGTAACAACTTTAAATACTTTAATCAGTTCGCTACTGTTACTTCCGGACCGAGATGATTTGATCGGTTTTGATTAAAAAAATAAATAAATAAATGAATAAATAAATTTAAAAAAGTGGGCGAAAGGGGAATGACAGTGACGGAAGTTTTTTAGTTGTTGACTGAACGGTCCCAACTTACGTAAATTGGCACCACCGTCCGCAAATCGGCTTTGTCTTGTGTTCGTTGTACCCGTAGAGGGATATGGAGGGAGCACTGCCTATGCTGGCAATGTAAAGGAAGCGGCACGTCGCGAGACCTGTGCGGAGACCTTTTATGACGCCTTTTAAAATGACCACCAGTACAGTGAAATTTCGTGACGAGGGTCGTTGGGCATCAGATGCTTCATAGGCGTCGGTGTTCCGTCATTTTACTGGATTTGGTTTTTTACACGTGAACCGGTTGTTGAATTGTCTTTGTATTTTTTCAGTTGTATAACTCTGATCTGTTTTTATTTTGAACTAAATATTTACGGTCGTCTTCCTACAATTCCTACAAAAATTGGCCCCAGAAAAAAAGTTAAAGGGACGCCACTGGAAAGATGAAATATCTGCGTTAACTTCGGTTTCGCTCGGCTCATCTGGAGACCTTTTATTAGATCTACAGAAAAGCGCGGTCGTATCCACTTTTTTGAAGAGTGCTCCCTCCATATCCCTCTACGGTTGTACCTAACTGATTTCCCTCTAACAAGTAAGTGCACGACTTTTCAACCGCGTCGCGTCAGTGTCCCCGAGCCGGGAACGATAAGAGACATCGCACCTATCACCGGTACCCACAGTGGTCCTAGCTCGACCACCAGAAGCCCCGGTGGTAACACTACAAGGTGTGACATTCACTTTGACTCTCTAAAAACAATTCTTGACGCTGTAGATTGCCGACTATTGTCTTTAGAGAGTTGAGATCATTATTATGACTTATCGGCTTGTAATCTTGTTGTATGTACCATGCTCTCAGCACATTATTTCCTGTAATTGGGTGCTTCCTGTAGGAATAATTTTTTTTTTTTTTAATTCCTACAGTTATTATTATTATTATTTATTTTAGTCACTTGATTTTTAAATTTTGTACATTTACCTACTCTTTAATTTCTTGACTTTTGTTTAATGAATGGGTATAGTCCTTTACATTTTTATATTCAGAAGACAAATCTCTACAATACCGAATAAAAAAAAGGTACTTACAGTACTATTTGAAAAAAAGAAACTGATGTTCATCTGTCAAAAACTTTACGCAAGATTTTTTTGAAGTGAAATTTTTTATGGGAGGGTTTTGAAATTCTGATCGGCAACCTTTTTGTGTGACGAAAAGTGGTGGGGGTAAACACTGTCGAGTCGAGTGGGAGCAGTGCGCGCACAACGGTTGCGCAATCATGGGTTGCGCCAATATTTCTATCTCATTTAAATGTAAGTTAATCTGTTTGACACGATACAAACATTCCTTTAAATTGTGTATACTTCTGTCTTTGTCACACTCACGGCATTTCTCGATAATGTCGTCTCTTTTAAACTGGAGGCTTAAAAATGAACAATGAGCTACGCATTTCGATATTGTTTAGTGTTATCGTTGTTTATAATTTATTATTATTCATTAAAATATACAATTTTGTTGTGAATATGCTATTTAAAAGTGATTGATGAATAATTACAATGTTTCCCTGTAATACAAAAGTTTCACTTCTATCGTGCGTCTCTACGACACTCTGTTTTTTTTTTATTTAGTTGGTATTGAAGTGTTTTCAAAATTATTTCATTTGATGTGTCATTTATTCAAATCGGATAAAAAATAAGCAAGATACAGCATCAAAGGTTTTTCGTCAGTCACCTGTATGTAATTTGGCTAAAAATGTCAAAATGGTAGTTGATGAATTTAATTTTTAATTTCATTAATCAGAACAGGAAAACGTCACAAAAAATGTGTTAAGACCCCCAGTAAGAAATGTTTTAATACGGCCCATTTCTGAACCTTCAATAATTTGAGTTATTTATGACGGCCGACAGCAACGGGCTCTCCTAAATGTTGGAGGCCTCATAAAAGTATTATTGAGTTATAAAGACATGCATAAGACGTGTCGAATATCGCGTCATCCAACTACGAGTATATCAAGGTTCGCGCAGGGCAAGCAACTTTGAAAGTCGAAGTAACCAACAGAAAATCAGATTTTCATGGCTTGCTTAGATGCACATTAAGACTCTGTCATAAAAGTTTAGTGCGTTATTACGTCACGAGTAACTTTTGCGGGGTGGGGGGGATGCAAACTATTGTTTTAAATGGCACCAAGGCAACCTACTATACAAATTAGTCAGTTCTACCAACCTTGGATTTTTTGTAAAAACAGCGACATCTCTTAGCAATATGAGGAAAACTGACTCCAATCTTCGTAGCCATCTGTATCTACGGGGTAATAAATATTTCTAACACGACCTGCTGTATTATAACCGGCCTGTTCAAAAGTGTAATTTGAGTGATCCCCGCAGAGCGCTAGTGTACGGGCGCTTTTTGGGGATATTATTCATCTTAAGTTTTTGTCACCGAGAGTTTTTCTCGTTCAAATGACATTCGAATTTAAAATCGAAAACACAAAAATACAATTGTATTCAGTATTGTTTTAGAAAGAAAATATGAACTTACTGTGCTCAATCTTAACTCTAAAATCATGTCTAAACCTATTTTTCCGCATTTTTATTCTTCAGAAGCGCCCGTACTGTGGCGCCCTCATCGGCGAAAATTGGCTCTTTCTCGGAAACATTTTCGCAATGCTTTTTTAATGAAATGAACAGGCCGGTTATTATACAGCAGGTCGTGATTTCTAACATCTAGTGGGCGTAGCGGCGCACTAAAACCTAGCACACAGCCACCTACGATGTTAGAAACATTTATAATAACCCTGTATTATCTGTGTAGCAATGGGATTAAATTTTTTATTGGGCAGTTAAATTCATTATTTTTTCAAAATAAGTTTAGATTTTATTAATTTCATACAATTTACTTCTGGCAATTTCACATTTAAGGATCTAAAACAGTAGAATTTTACAAACAAAATCATAAACCTTCGACAAATATTTTTATTGATGGTACAGTTGGTTGCAAAAAAAAAGGGGAAACGAAAATATTCCTAATGTAAATTTGGTTTTGTCCATTTGTCAATTAATTGCCTACTTGACAATACCTATCAAATAATTTTAAAAAATTACACTGAATTTTGACGTTAATTCTAAACTATCTCTCGTAAGAAGTTTCACACTATGAAAAAATTGTAAAAATGTGTCAATTGTATACTGACAGTTCCCGTTTTTTTTGCAAGCAACTGTAACATTAGATGCAAAAAACAAAATTTAAATCAACCAATGAAACCTAATAGTCTAGCCAGTGAGCATTTTTGTCACAGATTTCACTACCGAAATTTTATAATTTATATCGTTATACTGGAGTTGAACCCCAAAGTCTGCAAAAAAAATATATGCAATCAAATTCAATACATAATATAGTTTATTTTTTAATCAAAGAACCACAACACCGCAATTTACACCCAAAATAGAGCTGACAACATTGTACACTTTTGACATAGGGTGAAAAATCTCATCATATAAAAATTGAGGTTATTAGAGATATTAGTAGCGCAGCATGTTAATAAAGTTAATAACAACTAATAACAACTAATTTGAGAGTTTAATAAATGTCTTACTTTGCGGGGCATTTTTAATAACACGTTCAAATTTTAGCTGCGAGTTTGCGTACTTTCAAGGACATTAAAAATGACAGACGTTGGCTGGTATAGCCAATAGATATCATTAAATTCCCTAATTTTAGTAAAATTTTATATTTACAAACCTAAATCAACAGGTCGTGGTTCTTTGATTAAAAAATAGACTGTAAACTCTGTCCACTCATAGATTGCTTGACATAAATGTTACTAAAAGTGTTCGCTCTACGCTACAACAAATAGATTCGGCGCAAAATTTAAAAAATGGAAAGACCAGTTTTAGACGTGATATTTTATTATTATTCTGCATGTTTGCATTTAGGAAAGACGAAAGAAAACTTCAATATAGTAGGAGTAATATATTGGGTTTTATTAATACAGGGTATTTCACGAGTGATAATGTGCCCGACGGAATTAAAAATGTAAGGCACAACTCATTTTCTAATTTCCGAAAAAAGCTGGCTACTGAAATTAAAATATCCAGCATTTTTCGGAAATGGCTAAACACAAACAAAAGATTTATTTAATGCATGAACAAAAATTACCTCTGAATCATTTTCGATGTTTGTAATGTCACTTAAAATGTTCATTATGCTAGATTCTTGAGGCATGCACTCACTTCACAAATTCAAAAAAATCAACAAAAATCGCAACGGAACAGATCAAAACAGCAGCACGATCAAAACTAATAACTTTTAAAACCAGAGGAACGCAAAACATAGCTCTAAAGATGAAAAATCGCAAATCTAAATGCTTAAACCACTTGACAGCACTGACAGTTTCAAATCTGAAATGTCATATAATTTATTTTTCGCGTGGGTTTTATAAGAACCAATGAGAATCAGTGGCGCGAATGTTTCAAGGTATTACCAACACAATCTACGATACTTTGATAATATTTTAATGTTATGGTTTGGGGATTTTGTTATCTAAGGATATTTAAAATAGTGCAATCTATCAGTGGACGGAGTCTACCTATAGGCTCTGCCATTTCTATTGAAACACCACCTGTTGGATTTTTCCTAAAATTTAGCAATGTGTAACAGGTTCGGTTGGTTGTAAAACGGCTTTTAGTGAGAAATTGGAAATTTAGACATTTTCTAGTTCCTAAAACGTCAAAGCAAATCACTGTCAAAATAAGTATGATAAATTGTTAAATCAATGATCTAACTACACATTTAGCAATTATTTATCTCGTCGACGCATCGTGCATTCTTAATATACAGCTGGTTGCAAAAAAAACGGGAACTGTCAGAATAAAATTGACACATTTTTGCAATTTTTCCATAGTGTGAAACCTTCTTACGGGAGATAGGTTAGATTTAACGTCAAAATTCAATCACATTTTTAAAAATCACTTGATAGGTATTGTCAATTAGACAATTAATTGACAAATCGACAAAACCAAATTTACATTAGGAAAATTTTCATTTCCCGATTTTTTTGAAACCAGCTGTATATAATAATTTAATATAAATGTCAATAGAAATCTAAAAATTTTACGCCTGCGAGTCCTACCACTACAAATGTGAGTGAGTGGTTTTTAGCGTGGTTATCTGGAAGGTGGAAGGTAAAACCCAAGGGAAACTCAAAGAATTTTAATCAATGAATAAGGAAATTACAAAATCAAAGGATTGGCGCCAGTTTTGGAATCTTGAAGGATTTCGCCTCTCAGGTGTGATTGGATAATTCTGTAGACAGTAATATCAGATACCTATCTGGAAAAAGAAATTGGTATTATGGGGGTATATAGGCAATGTGGGATAAGATTGTAAGGATTAAAAAATCAGGAGTTTGAGGAACTCATAATGGAATGAACTGGGGAAAAGTTTAAGTTAAAAAATAATTATTTTGGTTTATTTTAATGTACTTATATGTATTAAGTATTTTAATAAACTACACTTGCTGAAATGCTTTTTTTATTGAATATTTCTTATACTGAAACCACAGAGGATCGACGAAACTAACACGTAACCTCACTTTTCTGCTGTTAAAGTTAAATGAGTTGTAATAATTAATAACAAATAAAACTGCACTTAAAGTTTAGCTGAAGAGATGAAAATCAAAGTTACAATTAATTCCAATTTAGAACAATAATTTAAGGTGTCCCCTCAAGACGCATGTGCCAAGTGGCGTGTGATAAAAAGTGCGGGATTTAATTTTGATGTTATACCTACCTAAATCTTAGCATTGTTAGCAAATGTAAATACGTTCTAAGCTGAAGATGCTGACGCTTTTTAGAATGATAGAAAAACACCTTTTTTAACTTACGGAAAAGATTTCTGAAATTTGAACACAAATTTTTTCGACTGACCACATTGGTTGACTTAAATGCAGTTTATCATATAATTTAATAAGAGTTCTCTTCATGTCAGCACCCATAAGGACGTTTTTTTTTTCTATTTTGCTCTATTTTCGCGAAAAAACAATAAATTCTTGATAATTATTGGGTTATAATTGAATGAAAGACGCGTTGAGTCAAATGTGACATGACATTCAAGATTGGCAATAATAGTCAAAAAATTACTAAACATATTTGCAGCGTTGCCAAACTGTCAATCAACAGGTGGTGTTTCAATAGAAATGGCAAAGCCTATATGTTATTGCCAGTCACTGCCACATTTTAGTGTGTCTGAAGAGTATGCCAGACAGACATTACAATAAGTACAGTGTGGAATAAAATGATTTACATCTACAGTCTGTTTTTTAATCAAAAAACCACAACACCGCAATTTACACCTAAAATAGAGCTGACAACATTGTACACTTTTGACCTAGGGTGAAAAATCTCATCATACAGAAATTGAGGTTATTAGAGATATTAGAAGCGCAGCATGTTAATAAAGTTAACAATAACTAATAACAACTAACTTGTAAGTTTAATAAATGTCTTACTTTGCAAGGCATTTTTAATAACACGCTCAAATTTTAGATGCGAGTTTACGTACTTTCAAGGACATTAAAAATGACAGGCGTTGGCTGGTATAGCCAACAGATACCATTAAATTTCCTAAATTTAGTAAAATTTTATATTTGCAAACCTAAATCAACAGGTCGTGGTTCTTTGATTAAAAAACAAACTATAGTTACCTTTGCATTACCCTTGTAAAAATACGAAATGCCGCTCTACAAAAAAAAAAGAAAGCCTAACCTCAAAATATTCCAAAAGTGATTTATTGCGAAGGGATGATATGAATGCAAAGTAGACATTGAAATTAAAAAGGAGCTAACAAAAGCACAGAATAGAATCAATCAGAAGGCAAAGTCGGCAAAATCGCCTTTGATCTCAGTCAGCCAGCGGCAGCCATTATTATAGAGTAGAATATCAGGTCCGCATTTACAACATGTGAGCCCGAGGTTCAAGTCCGGACTCGCATAAATTGTTTTGAGTTATTTGTGCGAAAAGTACATCGAATTACAGCGATAATTTGCACTAGAGCAAAACGGTCGTCAAGAAATTACCTTAGATACCAGTTCAGTGCAAATGTCATGACTGTCAACGACACACAAAATTACGTTTATTTGTACTTACCATGTAAATTTTTCTCAGGAAATAGTCTGCCAAAATTCCTTTCGTGCATGTAAAATTGTCTCATAATTTCCTCTCGTGCGCTTCGCGCACTCGAGAAAATTAAATTATCCACAATTTGACATGCACTCGGGATATTATTGTGATAGGAGCTTATAAAAAAGTTTTTCCAGAAATGTTACAAAGTACGGAGTCGAATATGAATATAATTAATTCAATTCAAGAAGTATCAAGAATCACACAAATGGAATAGAACGAGGTTTTAATTATTAATAAAAAATAGAAAATAAATAAATAATACTTAACAACGTAATATTTTGTCATCCATATGTGACAATTTCAGTAAAGCATAATTTAGAGTATTTTTTTATGTGACAGAAAAATTACGTTCAAAAGTTAATGAAAGTACCTACATAATAGTAGTTTCTTACCTTGCTCGATTATGTTCTTTTGGAAAAGTGAAGGCTTTGTTTTCACATTTTTTTGCCGTACAAACCATGCCACCTTTGAGCTTACTCATCTTAATATTATTCATGTATCGCCACCACTGGTAGAAAACCAATTGCGTCAACCGCGGTTATGATACGCTACTGACTTCTACTCTGAACTTATGGCCGCTTCATCTGCGCGGACTTTTCCCGCCCAGTACATTCTATTCTGTGACAAAAGCAAGTCACAGCTAGTGTTGAAAGTGGCCACCAACGTTTGTAAATTCAATTTAGTAAATTGTAACAATTGTCAATTCGATTGATGACATTTATTGACATCGACAGAACTAATAGTTCGGCACTTCAAAAAAAAAAAAAAGTAGAGCGGTACAGGAAAATTTACATGTGCAAAAATTCCAAAGGTAACAATACTTGGGCCAACCAACAGATATAGTAATAAAACCGCCCCCTAGTGCCCGCGTATTTTAAATAGCAGCTTCCAATTGGCTTATTCAAAACGTGCGCAGATTTTCGAAAGCCTGATTTACATCCACAAAAATTACTTGACGACATTCGGCGTCTCATTCGTTTTAACCTCGCTTCGGGAGTTTGACCACGTGTTTATGTTTGTTTGTTTTCCTTGGCATTTTTCGATTTGTATTACAAAATAGTTTTTTTTTCAAGACTTTTGGTTCTCTATTTGTTAGAAAGAACCTGCTTCATTGTGAAACAGGCTTCGGCGTACATCGTTCTACGCAACTAGGCCACATCCCCTTTTTTTTATTACTATATCTGTTGGTTGGCCCAAGTATAGATGTACTATCGCGGCCACGGAATTTTGGCCGTCACTTTCATGTCAATTCAAAAAAAATGGATGTAGTCCATGCTTTATTGTCATTATGATTGACTTTTTGAATTGACATCCAAAAATTTGTCACTGTCATACTTCATTCAAATAGTTGCGAACATGGCACCAATACCCTATTTTAATAAAGTGCAGATAATATCCCTGTTCCAAGATGGTCTATCACATTCTAAAATTTCGGAACGTTTGGGTATAGGAAGAAGCACGATAAGTGCAATTATTAAAAAATGGAGGCAAGATCAAACAGTGGAACGACGTCCAGGTTCCGGGGGACGTCGAATTTCTACACGTAATGAAGACGAACAACTTTTAACTGTGATACGAAACAGTCCTTTTACTACTGCTACTGCAGCAGTGAATATCAGTAATTTCCCGGGCTCCGTCAGAACCTCACGTCGTCGTCTGAGGAATAGTGAACTACGAAACCACGCAGCTGCTAGAAAAATACTCCTGACATTTTAAGTTTCTCAAAATAATATAATTAATGATAATCTTTTCAAATTTGGGGCGGTAATAGGATGATTAGGTCCTATGTACAGTCGCGAGCAATAAGTTTTGGTCGTCAAGGTCATTCTTTGACGCAATCGAAAATGCTCCATTGTAAAACAGTCGTAAATATCATCATAACCTATCATCATGTTGTCTGACATTGTCATTTTTTTTCTCAATTTTTTGACACTGTTGACGGGCATAATCAGGCAGGGACATTTTTTAAAATTGTGACAATCTAATCAAATTTTGAAATGCCATTGACGACTAAAATGTATTGCTCCTTATTGCTTAAAATATTAGGTGGTTAGTACTTATCAAATAAACTAAAACATTTACATATAAAATTGCAAATGACAGCAAATGTCACAGGAGTTTTCTGCATAAGTTATATAAAACTTTGCCAAACATAAGCAAATACTCCAGATTAGTACACGTAACCAAAGAGACAAAAATACTTAGAATAATCAGACATTCAAGTTCAAAATAATAAATTCTGAAACTAGTAGTCCCTTAAGCACACCAAACATAAATATATAGGCCGTGCCAAACCCAAATAACCACCACCTGTTGAATTTAGTTGGTGAAAACAAAATTACACTAAATGTATAATGGTAATTTTGATATTACTAGGATCCTATGTATAATTGAAATTTTTTAATAAACAATTGTCAAAACGTTGTCATGTTGGTATGAGCCAAACAGTGATTTTCATGATAATACGGTTAGTCACACTGAGTGTCAACATTTTTTTAATGTAACTGAGCCTGCGCCCTGACGAGCGATTGTTTATTTCAAATTCGAAAAACATTTCTGCTGATTTCTCGTTCAATTTGTTTTGAAAATGAATTCGCGGGAGAAAGGTACAGGAAGTGAAGTCAACATAACCTTAACTATGATTTGGTGTCAAATTGTTATACAGCTGGTCCATAGGCGCATATTTTAGGGTGGTACAGCGTGACATTGACAATTGTTTATTAAAAAATTTTCACTATAGATCAATCAAATCTAACTACACAACGTTGCCGGTTGATTTTTTGGGTAGAATGCGGTGTTGGTGGTTATTTGGTTTTGGCAAAGACTATAGCAGTTATAAATTACATATTATCAATATGAAATTACATACATACATCAGTATTACCACAAAAATAAAAAATTATCCTTGCTACTACATGATTGATTGCTAATTGAAAATCATAAAATATTCCTGCTAAAATGACCTGATAAAAATGTTCGTTAGCTTTTTAATTAAAAAGAAATAATAGAATAATGAACCTCAATATTATTCTATTATTTCTCCTGTGATATAAGGCAATTTTCCCTTAAAATTGGTGTAAGTAATTTTAAATTTTACTTCACTATTTGGTATTAAAGTCTGTCCTATCCAATTTTCCACATGTTTTGGCCTAGGTAATGAAACATTAAAGATATTGTGAACTAAACATCCAACATGATCTTTGCTTTTCTTGCTAACGACACCTTCTATAACTTTGCCTATACTTGGTTTAAATATAAAGAAATCGGCTTGAATATCGATGTGAATAAAACTAGAGTCATCACAAATATGTCCTTCTTCTGATAAGAACTTGATATTTTTATAACCACAAAGGATTCCACCTAACCTAAAACATTATATTAATCGCTTCACTGTCTAAAGTAAAATATATGCAATATATTGGTATAAATGCAAATTACTTTACAATATTTGTTGGAACCTACTACACTTATAAATACCTTGAACAAAATTTTCCAATTCTCTTATTTAAAATATCCTTAACAGAATTAGTTAAATCTCCCAAGTGATAAGGATGTAATGCAATGTGATGTTTCATTTTATGCAAGTGAACACAGGAATTGTCCTCTTTAATTAGTTTATCTAAATGTTTTAGATTAAATGTTTTCGTAAATTTTTGTTTCTTCATCTTCCTGTGTACTTTATACCTACATCAGCCAAAATGTAATGCCTACAATCAGAGGAAGTAACACTTATGTGACGTACTTATGAAAAAAATAATGGAACACATACCAAACACCTCTGCTAAACACCCAACAATATCTTTTTTTACATGGGGGATGGGAGTGTTACCGTAAGTGTTACTAAAGCACATTACAGGTTAAAGGAGCGGCGACGCGGCGAGCGGGTAGCGGCTAAATACCAAAGTGCTTCTTTATCTAGGCCAATGTATACAAAAGTGTATTCATGGCATGGTATAAATAACTGTCTGTACCAGCACAGTATGTACCAGACTACATTAAAAAGCACAGGGGACGGTCGGTACGCGCATGCGTCTGTAATAACCGGTAAATTTAAATGTTAAGGCTGGGATCACTGGGATACCGTATATGTATTGGGTATAGGGAAACATGGTGACATTATTTCTCGTTTTCAAGAAAAGTAATGCATTTTTAAGTTAAAAACTAAAACACAGTTTAATATTTAAGCTTCTTTATTGGCTCTGAAGTAATAGATATGGTTCCAAAGACTAAAAGTATTAAATACATAAACACCAAACTTTGTCAACTTTATGGCTTAATAAATAAGTAAAATATCAGAATTGTGACAACATTGAGAAATTAGTCATTATTCACAGCCAATAATGGATATTAAGGTTTAATTTAAGGCATCTCATAATCTATTCAGTCTTCCGGTTTCGTTAAAAAACAAGAAACATTAAAAGATTAATTTGCTTACAATATATTGGTGACTCTGCGAGAACAAAATAATTTTACAGTGTTCTGTGTTGAAACTTTACCCACACGTGACCTTTGTTAATGTGGAAAGTTTTAAGTAGATCGCACTGATCACTGAAGAAAATTAAGGTACTAGATCAACACACTACGTATAGAGGTACCGCCATTCCATTCCTCGCGAGAGTGGATTGTAAGATAAAGATATCAAATGCAAATTGCACAAGTGAAATAAGGAAGACAATAGTTTTGGGGATTTTTTAAATTAAATAATGGCATTACTACAATGTCAAAAATATGTTAGGTTATGTCGCCCATTATTAATCAAAATTTTTTAACTGAAATGTTTTACTGGTTGCAGATATCTTTTTAATTAAAATTTACAAAAACACCACTAATAAAACACAAACAAGTTACCAAATTTTTAATCGTTTAAAAATACAATACTACTCTTCTCATTCCCATATTTTTACTGTCACATTTTGCGGATCTTTCAGGTTTCAATCGCTGAAAATCTTCAGCCCAAAAGAAGTCATCTTTACTAAAATGTTTCTGCAAATTAAAATAATATTAAGTATACTAGAGCCACATACCTATATCACCTAACATAAGAAAAACTAAATCTTTACTTTATTATCTATGTAGATACTTACACAGCAGATTTGTAGTTCACGGTTGGAGCACGAACTCACAGACAGTCTAAATTATTTTAGCCACTGTTCCCTCCGTACTCTGTTTTTGACTCCTAATATTAAATTGCTTGTTACTGTATATAAGTATATGTAACGGGTGTCTTACCGTTTGAAACATAAAAGAATTGAAATCCATTTTTTTTAGAACTTGAACAGCCGCTAACACAACACTTGTTACTGACCATGTTAAAGTATTAAAATAAACGCAAGTAACTGAACCAAGTTAAAAGATGTAACGAGAACAAAGAAATAAATGACAATACTTAAACACAAACGAAAACTGTAACGAAATAATAAGTTAGATGAATCTTGAACTAGGATTATTAAATATGCAGCAGAATAATGACACTAGTTTTTGTCAAATTACGTCAAATCATTTTTAGATGGTGTTTTTTTTATCCCCAGTTTGAGTGGATTGTGCGACAAGGACAGGCATAAAAAATCACTGATGGCGGTACCTTTATACGTAGTGTGTTGATGTAGTTACCTTAAAGAAAATTGTCTAGATGTTCAGTGAGTGAGTGAGTGAGCTGGAGTGAGTGAGTTACTCGCGTTTACCTGAGTTTGAAACGGTCGAAAAAGTGGATTTTCGATCACGTTTTTTGAGAAAACAGTACGAGATGAACGTTTTCTCTCTTTACTACATAAATTATGAACATTTCTATTAGTGAACTATGAAGAGAAAAATATAATTTTGTTTTGACGAATTTGTTGAAAAACCACAAATAAAATGCTCTGCTTGGAAGCTGTGTAGGCAAAATGAAAAGAGATATTGAAAATATCTCACGTCATTCACTAGATATTGTTATGAATGTGACGCAGACGAAAAGTGGTGTTTCCTACTTGAATATTAGTTGAAAAAAATGAAAAAAATGAAGTCATTTCTCAACGTTAAAATTTCACGTTGTAGACAACCAACCCTACATGCTACCTGAGCTAACAGCTTACGAAAAGGGGACTATACAAGGGTACAAATTACATCGGCGTATCACCCATTTTAATATTATGCAAATCTCTATCCTTTTTTTTTACGTGCAATAATAATTTCCAGTAATAATACACCATGAAATAAGCACAATTTTTTCCTTTATTTCATGTCAAAATTCACGATTTAAAATATTTTATTTTATACTGTCCGGTAGATGTTCGATTACATTATCCATTTGAGTCCGGTAGGTTAGTTATAACAGTATCAGAGACTGTTTTATTTATACAAATCAAATCTGACATTGAAAAGTGCAAAAGTCGAAAAATATTCACTTGAGTGCTTCGAAATGATCGAGTTGTAATACGAAAGTTGATTAGCAACCACGAATGTCATTTTTTAAAATGGTTGCAAGTTTTTCGTCAGAAGTTGACGACTCATGTTGACATTTGATATAAAAATAAAAAATGTGACACTAGTATTCGCCGTTGTCTTAAAAATTAAAAAAAAAACATTTGAAGGACAATAAAAAATTATCGAAAAATTATCGCTGTAATTAAAAAAATAAAGCCTTACGATTGGTCGAAAATGATGATGAATGAAATAATCACATATTATATCCCAAGAGCAAAATTTTTTATCGGAAATTTTTTTGCTAATGAACGAAAACATCCATAAATGAGGTCAGAAGACCAATTATTAGCAAATAAGAGCACGAGACGAAGTCGAGGGCTTTTATTTGATAATAATTGGTCTTCTGACCGAATAATTTATGGATGTTTGAGTTCATTAGCAAAAAAATTGCCGATAATAAAATTTTGCACGAGGGGTATACGGCTGATTATTTCCTGAATAGAATGAAAACAAACGCATTATTTCCAATCCTTTTTATTCAAAATAAGTAAATAAAAAAAAAATCAGGTACCGGCATTTTTGATCAGATTATTGCACATGTGCATTTTAGAGAAATTTTATCAGGTTATTTTTTGTTTTCTCGTTTTGATTGGTCAATAGCAACGGCCATTACCACAGGAAAAAAGATGATGCGATTTTCACAAAATACATAATATGATTTTTTATTTTTGCAATAAAATTATGATACAGAACAGACTTCTAGTATGAAATAATAGTATACTATTACTATTACATGAGCAAGTACAGAATAAGTAAAGAATAAAAATCGTTACTTGCGAGTACATAATATAACCCTATACTTTATCTATAGCAAATTTTTTTGACTAATAAACCTTTAAACCTTAAAAATATTCAATTATTCACCGAAGGGACACAAGATGAAACCAACCGTTTCATTGTAATTTTACCTTAAAAATATTTTACCATAAGGGTCATTTTTGTCTCATTCATAATTCTTGACAAATCAGGTAGAAACTCCGAACTAATATTCATTCCCTCATCTGCAGGGAGTAAATGCAGATTTAATCGTAATACTTTGGGAAAATACAACTACACAATGCTGCACCCTGTATTTGGTGAATATTATAGTTTTATTAGTCGGACCTTCAAAGTCAGAAAAATGTCCTATACGATCAAATTGTAGGTATATTATGTACCTACAAAAAAATACTAAAACAAATTCTTAGCTCAATATTTTTAATTTTTTAAAATTTAATGTTCCTTTTGTTAAAAAAAAAATCGGGAGAATTACAAAGGAAAGTCGGAAAATTAGGGCAAACTTCAAAAATTATAATTTTTGTATGCACTCTCGATCATAACTGACGACATATTTAAGTGATTTTTTTTTTTTGTTCGGTTTGTTCCCGGGATGGAAATAACTCAATTGAAAAAATGTTTTTGGAAAATTTGGAGAAAAATCTGGAAAAACGCATTCCAGCCTAAATTAAAATTACATCCGTTTTTACTTTTCTGTTGTTTCGCGATCTGTCCAACAAATGTAATTATTTTATTTCTATACCAATTTATTTCGCTATCGGATTGTTCACTTGAACATCGATCTTGCAATCGAAATGTAAATAAAACACCTTGAGATTCATTGTTATTTCAAATTTAATGGAAGAAAATAAATCATCATCACAAACTAATTTACTGAAATTTGGATTGGACAAGACAACGTCTGTCGGGTCAGCTAATAAATAATAAAATGGAATGAAACAACAGTTTGCAGTGCAGCCAATTCAGATTTGGCATTGAGGACTTGTCTTTCCAACAAAAAATTTTATCTCCGTATTTAGGTACGGAACAGGACAGGATCGTAATTCTCTACCCCATACTGAGCGTCTGTGACTAATTATACCTGCGTCTCTCGGTTTGTTTGACCCGTTTGACCAAAATATAAATTTGTAAATAGAGGACCCACTGTACATCAAGTTCGAAATTTCTTTCAGGTAAACGCGAGCCTTAACACGTGCAATTCGTGCAACGCAAAGATATAGGGCATTCATTTTAAACGTTGGGTAAAGTTGTAATCTCAAAACACCATAAATTACGAAAGCGGCAAATTTTCATTGTATCGGTACGGTAAAGTAGGAATCCCTCTGTTCATATAAAACTGGTACCACGTCGTACTTTCACCATCTTATCGACGAGCAAAAGAAAGAGACGTTAAAATATCCACAAGTAAAAAAAAATTAAAACACATTTTGTGATCAGTGACCAAAAAAATGTAAACAGATTGTTGATTTTAAATAATGTATTTGACAAATAAGATTACTTAATAAAGAAATAACAGTAATTAGTAAAGTATCCATTACATGTATCTTTTACAGCAAGTAAAGAATAAATACGTAAACAGATAAAAGATTAATCGTCATCTGAATCAAATTCACTAGATGATTCACCAGTATTGGCAACAAATGTTAATGGTTTCACTTAGTCTTCTAAAAGTTGATCTCGATCCCACCATTCTTTAATTTTGGACCCGAATATATTGAACACAGTTTTAGATTCACTGAGTTTCGGACAAGTGTCAAAGCAGGCAAGTTTTATTACAAAACCCAACATTTAAAATGAATGCTCTATATCGGATATCCATTTTCAAGAAAGGACGGGCCTTCTTTGGCGTTAATTGCCTCTGTTCACTCCCGTGTTTTATGTCAATAAAATAATAATATAATCTCGATTTTCACTTGATCTACTATTAGCATTCTATTAAAAAATTAAAAAAAGTAATTTCTATTTTTACTAATTCCGATGCAATAGGTGGTTTTTGATTATCATTTCAGTGCGAAGTAGAAAATTACAAGTTAAGCTTTCTTTTCTTTTACTAAAGCAATAAAAGTATTGAATTGATCGCATCAGTTCATCGGGTACAAGAGACTTAAAAAATGTAATCACAGGCATTAAATATTTTTTTGTTCGACACTGTCAGAATTTGAGAATTTTCTCCTGTGTGAACGGATTTTGATAAATGTCACAACTTGTCAAAACGAAACGTCAAGCTAATTTTAATGATTTTAAGCGATTTGGAGCCTTTAAGGGGGTCGTCGAACAAAAAAACGTTGTATTGAACTCGTTCGTGTGTAAATTGGGCCTTTTTTGGCACTCGCGAGCCTTTAAAACACTCGTTTCACTCGCGTTTTAAAATGGCCCACTCGTGCCAATTTACGCACGAACTCGTTAAATAAACTACTATAATTTATTTGTTATGAATATGTACAGCGTGACTTTGAAGGTTGTGCAGATATTTTAACCTGTGATAGAACCCCACAAAAGATAACGATTGAGCCAATGATGCCTTATACAAATGTTGATATTTTTCGAGAAAAAGGGGCCCAATGATTTACCTCGCCGAATTGCAGGGGTCCGTTCGAAAATTTGTACCTTCCAAATCGTTATACATAAATAAAATAATTGACGCTGTTTGATTCCTGAATGTTTGCTGCATCTGTTGAGTGTTTACTCAACAACCTGCTCAGTCGCATATGCAAAATGTCAAAAACATTTTTTTTCAAATGGCACTCTGTATTTATAATTGCACTAGTCGAAAGCTTTTTTGACAAGCTTTCCAATGGTATAGGGTTTTTATAGTCGAATGTAAAAATCTAGAACTCAGAAATTAAATCTAATTAATATAGTACATATACGGGGTCATTATAAATGTTTGTAACAACTAGTGGGCGTAGCGGCGCACCTAAAGCATAGCGCACAGCCACCTACTATGGTACAATCATTTATAATGACCCCGTGTTAAGTTCTTGACAAGTAAAATTCATTTTGAGACTGATAATGATTACAACAAAATTGCAAAGATCACGTGACAGGTTCTTCTCTATTCAAATTACCTCTACTTACAAAGCCGAGTCTTCTTTGAGTGTCAAAAAAATGTCGTCCGGATAAAGGTGGAATGTCTAAAGTACTTAGACGTTCTACCAAATGGGCATAACTACTCCCGGTTGCAAGAGTCCCCCACACAGCAGAAGTAATGACAACAGATTCGGAATCCTCTGTGGCTTTTTCGGTTCGTATTGATACACATTCGTCACAAACATTACATTTGTAAGGGCCAATTTCATAATAAAATTAAAGTGTCTTTAAATTTTTAAAGTCCCTTTATGTATAAGAAACAGTTTCATAATCGTAGGCTTTATTTTAATGGCGCGTTAACGTACCTTTAACTTAAAGTGACATTGTAGTGCCTTTATAGTTATTTGCACAATTAGTGGGATAAAAGCAATATTACAGGATTCGAGTGTGAAGATTGCAGATAACGAGGGCGTTAGCCCGAGTTCATCTGTAATCACACGAGGTTCCTGTAATATGCTTTAGCCCACGTGTTATGTACAAAATTTTATCTAAGACCGCCCCCAATTAAAAAAAAAAGTACATCTTATTTATTTCAGCCAGTTTCATTACACCACTCAGTGGAATAATGACTTACTTATCCCACTGAGTGGAGTAATGAAATGCGCCCGGTAATGAAGTTCCTTATTCCACTCAAATGAGTGGGATAAGTGTCATTTATCCCACGGGATTAGATAAAATAATTTAAAGGAACCTTAAGTAAGCACACTGTGGAGCAGACATGACAGTTCGCCGTCTTGGATGTGCAGTCTGCAGTGTTAAAATTTGTGATTAGTATAAAAAGTATGGACGTAATAAACAATTCATCAAGTTCATCATCATCAGAAGATGAAGAATTTTTGTTTGTCAGAAGAACGAAAGTCTACAGACAAAGGAAAAATTACTTTGAACACTATGATGATCTCGATTTCTTTGACAGATTTCGGATTAGGTACCTACAAAAGCAACTGCGATGGCTTTGTTACATCAAATCAAAATTTGCTAATTTCTTCTAGCAATAACAATTCTTCCTCTTTTCTATAATTATTAGATCGCATTCTCTTGGCTTTTGGTTCACTAGCCATAATTATTGAAAAATATAAATAAAAAAACGCAAAAACCGGCAAAACCGACAATGTGGCTAACAATAACCACACAATAACACAAAACAGAACCTTACTTTTTCACGTGGTCAACACGAAACAAAGACGCGTAGAAGTGGATACAGTAACAACGGAAGATTCAGGCATACCAACATAATGCTCGACGGTTGTCGGAATCGATAAAGGTTACTTTAGTTAAAAAATGCTGCTATCGTTTTATGAAATGCATTTGACTTTAGTGCTTACTTAAAGTGGACTTTATTTTAAAGTTCACTTTAACAAACAGGCCGTTAACGGCCTGATTATGAAATTGGGCCTAAGTAAAAGTACTCACTACCCATTTAACTTAGGAATCTCTTTTTCTGTAGCCATTGAGAGTTGATGACTATTTACTCTAAAATAAATGTTGGTGTAATAATCTGCTACTGAACCCCAAGTAAAATTATATTCTTCACTCTCTGAAACATCATCGTTATTGACAGAAATTAACGGATGATTTTGAACTTCTGCTAATTTTGGTAGGTACGTTGCTCTCATCTCCGACTACGAAAAATGAAAAAATGACAAAGGAGTAAATAACCGATACAGCTATTTTATTACTTTTATTATTTTATTACTATCCCTCCGCCACCTGGCGGCACGGCAATTTTGCCGGAGTACATACACTATTACGGATATTACTATCAAGTAATAGTGCAGTGCTTATCAACATAATTACCGGCGTCTCGCCTCCGCATTTTGACTTTGTTGTGTATTATGTTCTGTGTCAATGTTAAGGAATTTCCTCACGATATGACATGAGTATGTGTTTTCTAAATCCAGAATTTTTAAATTTTTAAAAAGAGATTCCGGTACTATTCCCGTTGCTAAAATTATAAGTGGTAAAATAGATTTTTTTTTAAAACTCCAAAGATTTCTCATAGCAACGGAGAGCTCTAAATATTTATTAATTTTTGTGTTATATGTCTGTGTTATATTATGGGAATTTGGAACAGCTATATCTAAAAGATATGCTTGCTTTTGTTGTTTATTTAGAATAATAATGTCTGGTCTGTTATGCTGAATGTGAATGTCAGTTAAAACTGTGCGATATACAACGTGTAACAGAAATAAGTACATTAATTTTAACTGGTAATAGAACTCGTCAAAAGGAACAACTTTTCTATCTACCATTTTGCCGAAAAACGATGTTTAATTCCAAAAAAAAAATTGGAGAGACTTTTCACTAAAATAACCTTACGCCACTAAATACTGCAACGGCTAATTGGATCAGCGCTAATATGAAAAAAACATCCATTTTCATCCACAAAACGTGTTTTAACGCCGAAGTCGTATAGCAAAAAATCCACTTCGTAAGAATCTGGTTGTTTTTAGGTAGCTTAGTTTTGGAGATATGAACGGTTTTAGAAAAATCTTTCCTATTTTTTTAAGCTACTACGCAACGTTTTTCGCCAAAATGGCAGAGAGAAAAGTTGTTCCTTTTGATGAGTTCTATTACCAGTTAAAATTAATGTACTTATTTCAGAAACACCCTGTATAACCGATACAGCTATTTTATTACTTTTATTATTTATTTATAATAATAATTTATAAACTTACTGGAAGAAATTATTTTATCTAAAATTTCTTCTACAGCTGATTTTCTTGCAGCAGAAATTTTCGCTGATCTCGCGTGTTTTGAACGTTTTTTTTTGCTTTGAAAGTACTAATCGCCCCATGGTTTACACCTCGGTTTACACAAACAAACAACAATATTTAAGCAAACACAGCACAAAACAGTATAAAAGAAGAACCGCCTTTTTTGTATTTTGCCGCAATGCTTAGTGCTTATTCACAATGGACATATGACATAAGAAATACATAAGAGATACCTAAGAATACTTTGTAAATTTGGGCAATTGGAAAATAATTTATGTGTCCATATAACTCGAATATGATTCTTCGTATCTTTTTGTACACAACAATAATGTTCACTGAGGTCACTTCTCATAAGTTACGGAAAAATTAATAGTATATCCACTGCATGTATCATGAATTTTTTATGCCTTATGTCAAGCTTATGTCCATTGTGATTTGTGATAAGCACTATTAGAGTACTGTGTTTTCAATTTGGTTGTAGGTCGTAAAATTTTATGGTACTTTAAGTTAAAGATCTTGCGGGGCTTATAAATCCTAGTTTACCACTAGCAGGTAATATTTTAAGCAGGGTTGTATTGTACATTTTGTATATTTGCATTGTACGGCAAACGGCACGCGCCGCTTCCCAACCTTTTCAAACCCAACCATTGTGCCCGTTAATCGCTCATAATATGCAATAAAATTTTACGACCTACAACCAAATTGAGAATACAATAAAGGTGGGGTAACGTTACTAAAAAGATACCTTTTTAGTGACTTTACGGTAGGGAACCGCTTCGGACCGCACAAGAAATTACTTTAGCTATCCCTAAGTAGGTGGCAGCATGTCATGGGTCATTCTATAGTAAGCCGTAACGGTCACTTGAAATCCCAGCCTTAAGTTGTCATACTTCATTATACCGGGTGAGATGAGTTTTATCGTCAGCACGATTAACCCTATTAAAAAAATAGTAAAAATTAAGAAACTTTAGGGTTACATTCCCTTGATATAAAACTTCAAATGTGTGTAATCAATTTTCACTTATCACTTAATTCAGAGTCATAAAATTAAAAAAATCGATTTTGAGCAAAAAAAATTTTTTTTTCGTACACGCTTATAATTCACAATTAATTCAAAGAACACATTTACGAAATTCGCATCAAAAGAAAATTATTCGTTTTTGAATTATTCCAATTTTAACATTAAGAGCGAAAAATGATCAAGATTTACAACTGCAGTGTCATAAATAAATATCTCATTGTTGAGAACATCTGTTGACCACTTTTCTAGTAATTCTTAAGTCCCTAAAGGGTATCATAAATAACCTACGTCAACTTCTTTTGTGGAACTGACCGCCCAATTTAATAATAAATCATAGCTAAATTTTAGGCTTTAATATCAAATTACATTTATTTCAAAAACCGGTGATGTTTTCATGATTTCAATGACACCAAATTTTTCCTGAATGTTTGAAAGGACTCTGAGTGAAAAATTATGTAAATTAATGTATCAGTTATTGAATTAAAACAAAATCTTTACCTGTTTTATTAAAAATTTTGAAATTTTTACAGACTGTTCTAGACTGATTCACAATCATTCCTGAATTTTTTGAGAATTTTAAATTGATTAGAAGTGGATGTTTTCCCACTGACGATAAAACTCATCTCACCCGGTACATACGAGGTCATTATAAATGTTTGTTTACGAGTATAACAACTAACAACTAGTGGGCAAATTATATTTTCTTGTTAAATAAACAACTTTTTAAAAAAGAACTTTATTTACAGACACAACGGCGGTACAACGACTAATAACAACTGATTATCAATCTTGCTCTTACAGACATATATACAGGGTGGACCATCGTATAGCATTTTCTCAATAAACCATATTTCTAATCATCCTAGAAATTTGAATTTTGTGGTCAGTGATCTACACTGAAAGTACTACAACTAGTCCAACCAATAGGGAGTTTTACCTTGCAAAAGGTACAGAAAAGTTTATACTTGACAGGTATCTTCTATCAGGCATATTATTAATGTTGTTGAGTTTGCGACCTTGGGGGGGTTGCCGCTCGCCCCGCCATACTGGAGAATAGGGGTGCAAAATCACATTTTTGCGATTATTTCATTATCCGTGCGAGATACCTCTATCTAAGTTGTTATAGAAAATGTAGAGCATACAATTCTCTACATTTTTTGTTGTTTATGTTTTTTTTTGCCAGATCAATAGTTTCGTAGTTACAGCGTGTAGAAATAGAGAATTTCTTTTATTTTTGTATTTTTTATTCTTTTCCACACCACCACAGAGGTAGAGCAATAGGGTGCGTTTTTTTTTTTTGATGTGGTGTCCCCAGTGGGAATAGTTCACGATGCAGTAGAAGTTTACTGTTTTACTCTTTTTGATTTCTTTGTAACGTAGACGGACCCTAATGATCTGGATCGAACGGTATAGATGAGCTGAATCCATCAGAGTCTATGAATTCGGGAATTCCTCTTGAGAATTTTCCTCTTATTCCTCAGGGTCATCATCATCATCATCAAGATCATCTGGCGTTTGCCAAAATAGAAATTCATTGATTTCAGGTATTTGTTGGTCTTGATCTTCAGATTCTGGAACGTCTGTGATTATTTCATTATCCGTGCGAGATACGTATATCTAACTAATTAGAAAAAATGTAGAACATACAATTCTCTACAATTTTTGTTGTTTAAGTTTTTTTTGTCAGATCAATAGTTTCGTAGTTTCAGCCTGTAGAAATCGAGCATTTATTGTCTGTCCGTCTACGGGCATATCGGACTCCAACGTGTATACTAATGAAACAGGTAAACGCCAAATGATCCTGATGATGATGATGATGACCCTGAGGAACAAGAGGAAAGTTCTCAAGAGGAATTCTCGACTTCATAAACTCTGATGAATTCAGCTCATCTAAACCGATCGATCCAGATCATTTGGATCCGTTTACGTTACAAAGAAATCAAAAAGAGTAAAACAGTAAATTTCTACTGCATCGTGGACTATGCCCACCGGGGACACCACATCAAAAAAAAACGCACCCTATTGCTCTACCTCTGTGGTGGTGTGGAAAAGAATAAAAAGTACAAAAATAATAGAAATTCTCGATTTCTACAGGCTGTAACTACGAAACTATTGATCTGACAAAAAAACATAAAGAACAAAAAATGTAGAGAATTGTATCTCGCACGGATAATGAAATAATCGCAGAAATGTGATTTTCCACCCCTATTCTCCAATATGGGGGGGCGAGCGACAACCCCCCAAGGTCGCAAACTCGGCAATATTAATAATATGCCTAATAGAAGATACTTGCCAAGTATAAACTTTTCTGTACCTTTTGCAAGGTGGAACCATTTTTATGTCTCTATTGACTGGACTAAACATGGATGTTTTATTTTTTCAAACAGACGCTCCAAATGGCGTCAGGACGCTAAAACATAAAAAAATTAGAATTATTAAATTTTTTTTATCGACTCCCTGGATTGAAAATACCACAGAGAACTCATTTCTGATATTAAAAATTATGAAGGAAGCATTGATTTCAAATTAATTGACGTAATAATTTTTGGTACCAAAATGTGAGTAATTTATGACGACGACCCTCGATGGGTCGTATTCCTGATTGACAATGGTCACTTACCGCAAACAACCAGCTGTAAATCATAACTGGCGGTGCGTCCTGGATTTGTAAGCTATTGGAGACCCTTGTAAATCAAACTTTACCACCGTTTGATGATTTCCATCATTTTAAAATACTACCATAAATATGCTACTACTTTGCTCGTAGATGTTAAATGTCGATTTATTCAGTTATTATCCTGATTTAAATGCCAAATTTTATATAATCATAATCGACATTGCCCTGTGGATGAGATTGTAAGAAAAAAGTCCGGATTGCTTTATTACTTTGATAATAAAATGCTATCAAAATCAACTTTCACATCAATGTTGTTTTCTAAAAAATAATTATGCCATGTTGTAGTATCAAAATTGAAGATCATTTCCTCCAATTTTCATCTTTTTTTGACCATTTTAAATAGGTTAAATTTAAAAAATGCCATACGATGGTCCACCCTGTACCGGGTGGGGCATCGTATACGCACACGCGAGAAATCGCGACTTCTAATTAAATAAAATTGGCGAAATTTTATATACCTGACTAATTATTGATAAGGTATATTTGAGAATTTTTAAATTTTTTTTTGTTAATAAATAAGGCCGTAACAGTTTTATTAGTTTTCTGAAATTAACTGTTAATTTACCTATAAAGTTTTTACACTAAATGAATCTGTATCTGCTAGCCCATCAAACCCTGGTGGCATAATTACAAATTTTGACTTGGTTAGCTAAATAATTCGCTTTTTTATTTAAACGTAAACCAGACGGGTGATTTACGGCACAATGGTATAATTTCCCAACAAAGGTATAGCCGAGGGTATAGCCGACCGTTTTAAACCTTTTTGCCATAAAATTGACAGTTTCCATTGTCACCTAAATTTACGACAGCACAAGTAGCAGGTCATAAATAAAAATCATTTTGAAAGTTGAAATGTAAAACTGCCTTTAATTCAAAATCTAATTGGTATTTTTTTCCGTAGATTTCGTAAATAATTATAGGAAGTGAATCTGTATAGGTTAGTATAAAAATCAGAATTTGACTTTTTGGTTGAAATTTACATTTTAATTTTTTTTGGCTTTGTTTGTAAGTGAAAAATTATCAAAAAATTATGAAATGTACCTTACCAATAGCCAGGTAAGTCTGAAAAATTTCGACAATTTTATTTAATTAGAAGTCGCGATTTCTCGCGTGCGCGTATACGATGCCCCACCCGGTATAGGTTTTTCTTGTTTTGAAACTAATTGAAAACAGTGTTAATGTGACAGAGTTAAATATCTATAATTTGATAAGAATATGAATGATGGGCTCACAAATCTAGCTATGATATTTGGAAATAGTGGATAACATTGTTGTTGGCGCATCTGCAGGTAGTTTGGTCCGTCAAGGGTGGGCACTACCCTGCAGGTAGCTTACCTGGCAAGATAACTCTCAAAGAGAGAGGACTTCTGTATTAACCACCGGACAGTTCGGTCCACTTTCATTGTTGTTGAATATATATTGTTAAGATTAAAACATTGAGTTTTAATCATCAGGTCCTTCGAACAATTACACAGATTTACACAAATACCAGCACCTCATTAGAGTCGCTAGTCACGAACATATTGTTGGTCCATAGAGCCGGATTATCCTCGAGTTAGTGATTAGTGATAAGTGATTTAATTCGTGCATCAGCGAAATCACCATAGCAGCATCCGACAACAACAGAAGTCCACCAAGTTGGTCCAAGACATACCAGTCAGGTCAGTGAGCATCCTATATTCCTATATCATTCCCGTTCAGATCCATTCCGTGAGCGACACATTTAATTCAGCTTTAATTCATTTCAATCACATATTTCATTTCAAAATGCCTGAGTTAGCAGAATTAATACTCAAGAAAAATCAAACAATAGCTCAGCTTAACAGAATATCAAAATTTGTTGCATCATTCCCACCAGGTGATAATGTAAACAAAATTAAATCACGCATGTCAGCCCTAGATGATCTCTACAAGGAGTTCAGGGAGGTTCAATACCAAATTGAATTAATTGACAATACCGCATCAGAGACAAACGATCGCGAAACGTTTGAAGATTCATATTTCGATACAAAGAGCATGATGCAATCTGTCATAGATAGTCATGTCCAAGATACTTCACAGGAAGTCAATGTAAATTTACCACAGTTGAATTTACCACAGTTTAGTGGGTCTTATTCAGAATGGACCTCGTTTCATGACACATTCAACAGTTTAATTCATGAAAACAAAGGTTTAAACGATATTAGACGCTTTCATTACTTAAAGGGAGTTCTTAAGGGTGAAGCTTTAAAATGCATTGAATCTTTAAAAATATCAGGGGCCAATTATGCAATCGCTTGGGACACACTCAAAAAACGATACAAAAATACAAGACTCATTGTGCAAGAACATGTTCAAGCCATACTTAATGCACCTCCTCTCAACAAAACCATATATTCAGGTCTAAGACAATTATTAGACACCGTCATTTCCAATTTAGAGGCGCTTAAGGTTCTAAACATAAACACAAATTCATGGGATCCATTAATTGTCCCAATAATTACAAAAAAACTGGATTTTCCAACAAAAAGGGAATGGGAAGCAAAATTGAATTCAGAAATTCCGAAATTGGCAGACCTTCAAGACTTTTTAAATAATAAATGCAATCTTTTAGAGTCGCTAAATTCAGGTAATCAGAAATCACAATCGTCGCAGCACAAAACGCATGCAATTGCCAATCACGCTTCTGCGAATGATAAACTCACTTGTTCGTTTTGCAAAAAGGGTCATTTCAGTTTCCAGTGTGCTGATTTTTTAAAGTTAGCAGTAACTGAACGATTTAACCAAGTTAAACGTTTAAACTTGTGTGTGAATTGCTTAAAACACAATCATTCAGCCCTAAATTGCAAGTCAGGTTCCTGCAAAGAATGTAACAAAAAACATAACACACTTCTGCATTTTAACAAACCCAATCAAACAATAATCGAAACACCTCAGTCAATCGAAACAATACAACAACCATCGTCAACGGAACCTTTAGTTGTTACAAACCATTGTCAATTTGATAAGCCATATGTATTACTATCGACTGCACAAATTCACGTCGAAGACATTCATGGCAAATATCATACGTGCCGAGTACTGTTAGATGTAGGTTCGCAGTTAAACTTTATTTCTAGTACTTTGTGCAAACTTTTAAACGTCCCGTTAAGGCATACCAAACTAACAGTTTCGGGAATTAACAATACAGGCAACACCATTTCACATTCTGCAGATATTAAATTCAAATCACGATTCAGTAAATTTTCCAAAAAACAGCAATTCTTCGTAGTTGACAAGGTGACGGAAAACTTGCCGGCACAAACGTTTTCTTCAAAGACGTTAAATTTACCACAATCACTCCAATTAGCAGATCCTCACTTTAATGTCTCGGGACCCATCGACATGTTAATGGGAGCCCAATTATTCTGGCAAATTTTAAACAAAGGTCAAATCTCATTAGGGCACAACAAGCCTGTTTTACAACAAACACATTTGGGCTGGATAATTGGCGGCGCCTTGAACATTAGCCCGGAACAAAACAGCTTAAATCATCTGGTGACCAATTGTCACATTGGTGCAGACATCCTCCATAAACAAGTCGAACGGTTTTTCCAAATTGAGGATTTCGGCAATAAACGAAATCTTTCGTCGGAAGAAATCCTTTGTGAAGAGCACTTTCGGCAAAATTACAGACGGGACCTAGACGGGCGGTTTATGGTACAATTGTCTTTCAAAAACGATACAACCCCGTTAGGAAATTCCTTGCAGACGGCGACGAAACGGTTTATTGCTTTGGAGACCAAACTTCAAAGAGACCCCGCGCTGAGAAACAGTTATTCAGATTTCATTCATGAATACCTGGCACTTGACCACATGGAAAGGGTACCAGGTAGTCAAATAGAAACCTACAAGTGTTACTATATGCCTCATCATGCAGTAATCAAGGAACACTCAATCAGTACAAAAACACGCGTAGTTTTCGACGCATCCGCCAAAACAACAAATGGTATTAGTCTGAATGATCAATTAATGATAGGTCCTACGTTGCAAGAGGATTTGTTTAGCATTTTGACTAGATTCAGAACATATCAATATGTACTCAGTAGCGATATAGCTAAAATGTTCAGACAAATTTTAATGCAAGAGTCACATCGAGATTATCAAAGAATATTATGGCGTGATGATCAGTCAAAACCTCTAGAAATGTATAGACTCAAAACCGTCACATACGGTACAGCATGCGCTCCATTTTTGGCCGTGAGATCATTGCAACAACTAGCGCATGAAAATATTCAAAAATATCCATTAGCCAGTAAAATAATCCTAAGAGACTTCTACATGGATGATTTATTGACAGGTACAAATTCATTAAACGAAGCGATTCAAATACGCGATGAAATTACATCAATCTTAAAAGGCGGCGGCTTTCAGTTGTGCAAGTGGGCGTCGAACTGTGCCGAACTTTTGCCAAAATCAACCGATTCATCCGAAATTTCAAAATTTATAACACTAGATTTGCAAGCAGACACAAAAACGTTAGGGTTGTTGTGGAATTGCGCGACTGACAAACTCAAATACAACATTTCCGATTTTTCTACAAATCCAGTTACAAAACGCGGAATTCTATCCATAATTGCTCAGATTTATGATTTAATTGGCCTTATTAGTCCTATTGTCGTGCGGGCAAAAATCATTTTACAAAATCTTTGGAGTTTAAACTTAGATTGGGACGATCAAGTTCCACCTTCGATCGAGAATCTGTGGTCACAGTTTCTAACAGATTTAAGGCACTTACCCAATTTGCAAATTCCTCGAAAGGTTATAATTTCTTCACCCGCGGTCGTAATAGAATTACATGGCTTCTGCGATGCTTCCATTCAAGCATATGGAGCATGTGTATATATTAGATCAATTGATCAGCATAACAACATAAATGTACATTTGTTGTGTGCGAAATCGCGTGTCGCACCACTAAAGCCCATATCTCTGCCAAGATTGGAGTTATGTGGCGCGTTATTATTAACCCGGTTAGTTGCGAGAATATCAAAAACATTAAATTTAAATCTTCAAAAACAGTATTATTGGACAGACTCGAGCATTGTATTGGCTTGGATATCGGCGAACGCAAATAGCTGGCAAACATTTGTCGCTAATAGAATCTCGGAGATTCAAGACACAACAACAAGAGCTGATTGGAATCACGTTAGATCAAAGGATAACCCGGCCGATATTGTTTCAAGAGGTATGTCCCCAAAAGAGTTAATGAATTCAGATTTATGGTGGCACGGACCCGCATGGCTACGAACTCCTTCTGAGAACTGGCCCAAGTCTTATCCCGATCAGACTCAATCGGTCCCAGAAAAACGCAAAATAACGCTTGTTGCTACAACGGCCACACCAGAATTTGAGACGTTAACAAAATTTTCATCATTCTCCAAATTGCAGCGCGTCATAGCCTTATGTTTAAGGTTCATACACAATTGTCACCACAAAACAAACAAGGTTTCAGGTTTTTTAACTTGCGACGAATTAAACAAGGCCAGAGTTGCAATTCTGAAAATAATTCAACGCCAACATTTTAATACCGAATTAACTGATTTAAAGAATAACAAAACCATCAGAAAGGACAGTAAATTAATAGCATTAAGTCCATTTCTATCAAAGGAAGGCTTAATCAGAGTGGGTGGTAGATTAACACATGCACCGATTAACTTCAACCAAAAATTCCCGATAGTTTTACCTGCAAATCACTACATAACGGAGCTTATTGTAAGACAGGAGCACGAGCGGCAATTGCATGCTGGGCCACAGGCGACATTGTGTTCAATCAGACAAGTCTACTGGCCCATCTCAGGTCGCAACACAGTCAGAAAAATAATTCACAGATGTGTAAAGTGTTTTAAGGCGAATCCCAAAGGATTAACGCAAAAAATGGGCGACTTACCTGTTGACAGATTGCAACCTGCTCGTCCCTTTATCAAAACCGGTATAGATTATGCAGGACCAATATATTTAAAAACTGGAAACTCACGCAGTAAACAAAGAGTTAAGGCCTACATAGCTTTGTTCATTTGTTTCACCACTAAGGCCATACATATTGAATTAGTGGGCGATTTGACTACAGAATCCTTCCTGAACGCATTGAAGAGATTCATCTCGCGACGCGGACATGTCGCAGAAATTTATTCGGATAATGCAACAAATTTTACAGGTGCCAGTCGAGAACTAAAACTTTTATTAAATTCATCAAAATGTCAAAATTTAATTAGTCAGGAAATGAATAATGTAAATATCCGTTGGCACTTCATCCCACCGCGATCACCTCACTTCGGAGGTTTATGGGAGTCAGGTATAAAATCTATCAAATATCACCTCAAAAGAGTAATTGGTGACACATCAGTCACGTATGAAGAGATGTATACGCTTTTAACTCGCGTGGAAGCTTGTCTAAACTCACGTCCTCTTACTCCTATGAGTCCAGATCCTACAGATTTTTCCGTCCTGACACCTGCTCATTTTCTTATCGGCGAACCCATGACGGCGCCATTGGAGCCCAATCTCGAAGAATTGAAGATAAACAGATTATCACGTTGGCAACGCATCGAACAATTGGGGCAACAATTCTGGCGCAGATGGATTCGAGAATACATCCCGCAACTACAATTACGTCCAAAGGGTCAACGCATCACCAACGACAACGTTCAACCAGGAGATATGGTGTTGATCAAAGAAGACAACGTCGTACCACTACATTGGCCTCTTGGTAGGGTCGTCCAGGTCCATCCAGGACACGACGGTGTTGTTAGAGTGGTGTCAGTTAAAACAGCAAAAGGTGCGGTTGTGTCGCGTAGTGTCAAAAAACTGTGCGTTCTTCCGTTAGACAAATGACATTCGAAAGGAGTGATAACGACATGCTCGTCGATGTTCGAATTTATTCAATTTGACGTATGTTTGTAATGTACATATCATGTATTTGTCACAAGTGATTTCATAGTTCTTATAATCCATTTTATATTATGTATTAGCTTAAGTTCATGTGTTTATATTGTTTAGTTTTAGTTTGTTAATCATTCTCCTTCTCACTTGAGACGTCATATTTGTTCTCATATTATTCATGTCTGTAGTTTTAGTCATTATACTTAAATCATTAATTGTAAATATCTAATTAGGTCATTTACTCATTTATATCATTTGAAGGCAACCCTTCAAAGGGGCCTGCGATGTTGGCGCATCTGCAGGTAGTTTGGTCCGTCAAGGGTGGGCACTACCCTGCAGGTAGCTTACCTGGCAAGATAACTCTCAAACAGAGAGGACTTCTGTATTAACCGGCGATTACAGTTTCGCCCGTAATCCTTTCATGCATAAATTAAAGATTACACTTTCGTCCAAATAGTTCAAATCTGTAAAACTGTAAATATGCAGTTTCGTCCGACGATAGATCAGGTATATAGTACGCTGGGGTGGCTGGGTTTTATTACCTACCCTTTGGAAAAACCCGGTAACTGCTACCCCTACCCGCACCTGCATCAGTATCGGCAGGACCGTATTTTCAGTTCTCATTCAGAATTAGTTGCAAAGTAAAATCTAAGTTTGCAAAATGGAAAATTTAGACATCCAAAAAAGTGTTTCTAAACGTGGAAAAGTATTGTTGATTGTTAACAATTATAAGTTCAGTTTTTGTGATAAATTGTTGAATGGTGAGTCGAGATGAAGATGCAGAGTTCCAAAGTGCAACGCCACGATCTACACAATTGGTGAAATTTTTTAATATCACGGCATAATTTAATCCATTCTTACGAGGAACTCAGTAAGTCAGCACTACAAAAACAATTCGTGGCAGTAGCAGCTAAACGCAAGGCTTCTGAAGATATTGGATTGCAACCTAAAAGAATTATCCATTCTGTTTTAAAAGAAAATGAATCTGATCAACTAACCATTGATGACGTAAAATCTGTAAAAAGGTGTATATATAGTGCTTGTAACTTCCTAAGGAATTCTGACTTAAGCCCTAAATAAACCGAACAAAGACCCTAGTTAAAGAAATTTATTATCATATTGTGCCTGTCAATCACTAGACGGTCTCCGACAAATATTTTGAGTACTACCCCAGGTAATTTTTTTCTCCGAGACCGCCTAGTGATTGACAGGTACAATATCACAATAAATTTCTTTAAGTAGGGTCTTTGTTCGGTTTATTTATGACTTAAGCTAAAATTCCTTACGAATTTAAAAATACTATACGGAGAAAGACGCAAGAAGTTTCCAAAGTTGCCTAAATCTTGTTTGGAATCGCATTGCGCTTTGGAGGACATAAAAGAAAAAATAATTACTAACAGAAAAGAAAATTTTTTGATGATTAACGATATTGAATCTAACATAATAAGTTTTTCGTGCGACGTAAATTTAAAGCATTTGTGCAGATGTACTCGTATATTCTTGGACGGAACTTTCAAATACTGTCCAAAGTATTTCTTACAATTATTCACACTTCATGGATACTATAATGGGCATTATATTCCGTTGGCATTTTGTTTGCTCAAAGATAAATTAACAAAGACGAGAGACGTATGCAAAATGTCTAACTATTCTGTTAAACAAATGTAAGGAAATAAATTTGAAGTTCCAACCACAAGAAATTGTGATCGACTTCGAAAAATCTATTCACAACGCCGTCAAAATTCTATGGAATGAAGTTAAAATAATAGGCTGTCGATTTCATATTAGTCAAGCATGGTGGAGGAAAGTTCAAGAATTGGGGCTATCTAAGGATTATAAAGAGAGAACCGAAGTTGGAAAATGGATTGGATACTGTTTTGGTCTTCTTTTTTTGGGTAAAAAAATTACTTATTATTTTGTACAATTTCACATTAATTTTATGTAAATGTAATTTTCATGTATTTTTCTCTTTAAATATTTTTTTTTTCTCTTTCTACAGAACCCGAAAGTGTTGGTGACTGTTTAGTATTCGAGCTGAATGAAATCAGGCCACATAATCAGCAACTGGAAAAATTCCTAGATTATTTTAGATTTTAGAAACGAGAAAACTACTTAAAAGAAAAAATAAAACAATTAGATGATAACCAAATTACTCGGCTTCAGTTCATTAAATTGACTTCCCACTATTTTAGTTTTTAATTGAATGTAAATATGTATATAAATATAATAAAATTATATATACAGTTTATTTATTTTCATTGTTGCAAACCCTGTCTTTCGACATGTCTTAACATTGGTAGAGACAGGTACTCAATAAATTTTATTAAGTACAACAGGTACTGCCGGACGAAAGTGCATGTACCCTAAAATTGAGTCCGGCCGAAACCGTAAGTTTTGCAGGTAGGGCGTTTTAAGGACTAGGTAATTAAAAGATTTCTCCGGACGAAACTGTATGTACCCGTATTAACCACCGGACAGTTCGGTCCACTTTCATTGTTGTTGAATATATTGTTAAAATTAAAACATTGAGTTTTAATCATCAGGTCCTTCGAACAATTACACAAAATCACAAATACCAGCACCTCATTACAGTCCTAGTCACGAACAATTGTATTCTTACTATAATTCGGTTAAAGAACTCTAACTGTAATGAGTAAGTGACATTATAATTGCTTAAATAGCGGGGTCAGATATCTAACTGAAATTATATTTTTACTATTTATGAAATAATGCGGTTAAAGAACTTATTCTGGAATAAACAAGTACATTATATAAAATTGGTGAGGTCAGATATCTAACTGGCGTAGCGGCGCACCTAAAGCATAGCGCACAGCCACTTACGATGGTACAATTATTTATAACGACCCCGTATTTTCCTTTCTTTTTTTTTACGATTAACAGGTCTTTTAATAGTATAATCCAAATATTTACATCTTAACATCTTATCTTTAAATTTTAAAATGATTGAGCTAATAGGGAAAGTGGAATAAAACGAGTACATTTTGATATTTGTTATATTTATCAGTAGGTTCGATTACTGCTCATAAGAAGAACCTACAAGAAACATATGAGTCTTACTACATAAATACAACATTCATAATATGATACATACATTAACTAAATATACAATGCTTCCAGATTACAATAAATTTTATTAAAAAAAAAACATGTTATATTAGTAGCTATAGTCATTCGTTCGCTGGTGGCCAATGCAAATGAATTTTCCTTACCCTTTAGTTATACTAAGACATTGGCGCGACCTTGAAACACAACAAGAGAGAAAAAAAGGCATTTGCGTGGGAAACGATCTAGGAGGACGCCCTGAGGCTGTCTAGCCAGAAAAAACGCGAAAATTCGAGAAGTAGTTAAAGTGAACAATTACCCATCTTTATCCCTCTTCTTCTCAACATTGTGTTTTCTCAATAAATAAGTGACATCCATCCTACTTAGTAGATTGTATCTTTCAATTTTTGGTGTGTTCAATTTCCTTGCATCTTCCAAAATTCTATCCACTGGCACTCCAGACTTTAATTTCTCTACAACAATTGTCTTCTCCAATGTTGACAGATGTTTGCTTAGTAGTTCCTCTTCATCATGACCAACATGTGTTGGCCAAAAGTTTACAGTCATTTTACCCCCAAATAGCACAATTATGTTAATCAAAGTTTTTAATAAATACTCATATAAATTAACTTCCCCGTCCTCTTGCAAGCCTTGCTTTTAAATCCTTAAAAAATACCTCATAATAATGTAGATTTTTTTTTTAATTTTTACCTTTTATGTTGCTTCTGTTGTATTCATAGTGAATCTCTTTATGACCATTATTATTAAGTCCTCTGTTCTTTGCATAATTTGTCTCAATTTTTTTAATATTCTTCCACATTTCATACTCCTGACTACTAGAAAATTGGAGTGATAAATTTTCAATACTTACCTCATGTTTTTCTTCAAGATGTTTCCTCAAATTTTCCTGCGTCTTCACTTCGTTTCTTTCCTCGCACAATGGACATATAATGTGACTCTTCCGACAATTCTCCACAACTGTCTGATGTACTCTCTTAATATGCCTGTTCTTCAAGTTGGTGCTGGAAAAACTTTTAGAACAAAGGGGGCACGTCCCCGAAGCTCCTTCTGGGAAAATGATCCATTTCTTTTGTCTTCAAGCAAAACCTAACTGTAAGCACTTGTAATAAAGACAATAAAACGTATAAAAATTAATACGTAAATAAAGAAATAAATCTGCAACAAGCAGATTGATGGCTATGAGACAGCAAATATCAAATTAGCGGTCCAAAAATCGTTTTTAGCTATAAATTGCGAACACTTTACACCAGTGTGAACTCTTGTCAAGTAGCAAAACAGCATAATGGCAAAAATTTAAAAAAGCATGGCTGTACCATGTCAGTACCAACAGAATATCACTGAAAATTTTAGTAAGTTACCAAATCTATTCTGTTGGCGCCCTGAAAGTCCCCTGTGCTTTTTAATGTAGTCTATACGAAAGAGGCGACACTCGATTTTCAGCTCTCGAAGTGAACGGTGGTGTTTGTTGAATCGTCGTTTTGATTGTTATTGTTTTAGTTGAAAATGTAGTTATTGCGGTTACGAATCTCGAGTCGTGTATTTTATTGTGTATTGTCAAGGTAATCAAGGCCGTGCTCCGTCAACATTCGCCAATCGCGGAGGAGATTACAGGTGGGCACCTCGTGTGTCGCCGACAGTTTGCGCGTTGTAATTCAGGTAGGATGATGTTACAGGCAACAAGTAGTGTTTAGCAGGTATGCTATTTCGTTTTGTTATTCCGATAAGTTCGCGTGATGTAGGAATTGATAGAGTGGGTAAATTCTTTAAGGAACGTCGCAATAAAGTTGTCAGGTAGTTAAAATCCGTGGGACGAGTCCATTTTCAAAGTTAGAGAGAGTAAGGGGTGAACCGTGGAAATCAGTTGGTCGCGTCCAGGCTTTAAAATCAGAGTTATTTAGCGGCGAACAGTTAGAAATACTTTGGGCGAGTCCATTTTCGGGGTAGGGCTGGGAAGTTAGAACATATTGCGTCAGCGATTTAATTAGGGAAAACGGGAGGTCATTTCGGGAACGGCTTTCCATTTGCCACAAGGAAAAAGGGGCACGTGTTTGGTCGCAGTTAGGAATGTAGTTGCGGGGGCAATTTCACCACGTTGCAATGAAAAACGGGAGCCTGCCAAAAGAGCCGGACCTGGGGGGGCCTTTGTCGCGCCCACAGGGCCTCTTCATGACGTGTGATCTTGGCCCCCTGGCCGCAGAGTTTCTCGAACGCCTTGGTGGAAGGCCCCTGTTTCATCATATGAATTGGGAATGCTTCATTGACTAGGTGTTTCACTTTCAAGGATTTAGGCGTTACATTTGACGCTCAATTCACCTTCAACGAACATGTTGATATTATTGTGGCATCATCAGTCAAAACTTTAGGTTTCATCTTTCGATCGTGCAAACGATTCAGGTCTGAGAGTTGCTTAAGGGCACTTTATTTTACCTTGGTCAGATCTAAATTGGAGTACTGTTCAATTGTATGGTCGCCGATCTATCGAAGAGGTGTTGATGCTTTGGAGTCGGTTCAGAGGAAGTTTGCCAAGTATCTTCTGTTCAAGTTAATTGCTGAATTTCCTCCAAGAGGTACTCCTAATTCTGTTCTTTATAATATGGCAAATCTGCGTTCTCTCAATATGAGACGTAATGATAGTTTTCTGATATTTCTATATAAGATCGTACACGGCATTATTAATTCTCCCTTCTTGTTATCCCAAATTTATTTCAATGTGCCTCGGGCAAATCTTAGATCTGGTCGTTTTTTTTATGTTCCGCGAGCAGTTACTAATATACTGCATCGTTCCCCTCTTTATACTGCCTGCACATTATTCAATAGCAACTGTAGTGAGTGCGATATTTTTGTGATTAGTCTTGGACAATTTAAGAGATTGATTACCTGCATTTCAGAGGTTTAATTGAGCGTTTCCCGTAACGGGTACACAGTCGCTTTTTGAGCTGTTGCATTGTATAACGCTGTTTACTGTTGGTTTTTGTTTGGGTGTACAACCTGTTAACCAACATACCAAATAATAATAATAATAATAATAATATGTAGCCTTCGCAGTGGCGATTCGGAGGACACAACCTGGGGCACTGCACACATAACGAGTTAAGTGTCACAGGGACTTGAACGACCCGACGTCACTAGGGTAGAAATTAGGAGACTGGGGGGCGAGAACTAGGTTAACTTCGCGATCGTAGGCCGCGTGCTATCTTGAAGAGCTGAGAGTCAGAGGTCCGTAATATTCAATTAGGGAATTAGAGTGTCTGTCATTGCAATCTTATGTAACATGTTGTGTAACTTTGTCAATTGAAAAGATTACGGTGCGCCATCGTTTGTGGATGATTTTTGGGGGTTTTACTCATCCCATTTACAGTGTCTATTCGTAATAACATAACTATCATTTGTTTCAGGGTACCGCTTTGTTCTTGGATTACGAGTTTAGGTTCTGAGCAACCGTTGTTATTTTATTTGTTGTATAGTTTCGTCCCGACAAAAAAAAAAAACAAAAAAAAAGGGGGAACTATTACTTTCTACACTCCTCAAGAGGTGGATAGACAAATTTATTGTGTATTTTTCTTGTTATGTCATGTAAAGTCGCACCGCTGAATTTTTTATATATCATGTGATTGGGTGTGATATCAATCAGCACTGTAAATGAAAACGAGAATAAATACAGGCGTCCTCCCACCGATTTATGCATTTTTATTTCGAAGTTTGTTCACCCTGCAGGTCCGCCATTTGCAGCCCGAGCTAGTCTGCCGCCATTTTGTACAAAAGACACAACGTAGGGGTCCTACCGCTTCGATGACGATCACGACATGGCCAATTTGTTCTATTTCGCGGGTTTAATTTGAATTTTCAAATATTTAAATTTTGGCGGAAGACTGGCGATACCTGGGTTATTACAAAGTTAAGTTTAATACATTTTTGACTTTTTCATTTTGGTTCGCTTTTTTTCATTCAAAGTATTACTTACACGAAATGGCTGAACAAGAAGAAGATATGAAACGTAAAAGAATACTGTTAACCGCCAGACAGAAGCAGGATCACAGATTACTCATCCAAATATACTATATGTATAGTTGACTCAAGTTGCAAAAAACAACTTGTCATTTGCAACAGCATTTTTTCTATATTTTTAAACCAAATAAAGGCGCAAAAAGACCAGAAAATCATAGTTTGGATGGAATATTTTCCATATAAGTACAGTTTTAAAGTAATTTCAAATTACTACGAGCCCGATTTCAAGTCAGGGTGACAAATAGGTGATGCAGCGCAAATGTGTAGCTATCTTTGTCCTACACATCAATTACTAATATACGTCATCTTTCTCAAACTTGCAATTTTGTGCCGTTACCATGACAATACAAGTTGCAACTCAACTTCAAATCGGCCTCTTATGCCATAAAAATGCTGTTGCAAATGCAAAATGGTTTTTTGCAACTTGAGTCAATTTTAAAGTTTGAAGTTCAGTGATATAATTTTTGTTAATTAAAATGTGCTCTAATGACGAAAGGATCGATATGATATCGATATATGATGAATCAGTTTCTTAAATAAAAAGAAATATTCTCGATTACTGCCATTTTAAAATTTTTATAATTGACTCTTTTGTGAGGGATGTCCAAACCATACAAAAGTTTAAAATAATTCATGTTTTTACATCAAGTTATGAATTAAAAACGTATTGCTGACTGTATTTAACTTTAGTTAGGGTCCGAAAGTTATGTGAATCAGTTTGTATAGCGTCTCCGGCAAATTCCTCGAATGCAGTTGCTCGAAATCAATTTCCCGAAATCAATTGCTTGAAAATGAAATTTCTCGAAAATGTTTTGCTCGAATTTATATGGCAGAAAATGTTTCTCATTGGAGTGTAATTACGGACTAGTCGTAATACTATTCCATAATTCACGATCCTTCAGTTCTGCAATTTGTAACAAATAGAACTTCTAATTTTCAGGTAGGTTTAGATTAATGACAAATGATAAGAAATATCCAAATCTTACTTTCAAAAGAAATTTTGAACAGTATGATTCTTGTGTCTGAGTGTTTTTTTTTTGTCAATTCATTTATAGACAATGTTTATGTTAAAGAGCCTGCATCGAAGTGGAAGGACATTATTGCATAAACCTATTGTTTTATTTAAAAAAAAACTGTTGTGGCCTTAGAGAAAATAGTGAAATCTCAAATGCCTGCACCCGAAGTTCTCTAAGGGGTGTAAATCTTTACCCTTATCACAACTACAAATCCTACATCAAAAATAAAATCAATCTTCAGATTTTTAATATTGTTTGATTTAAAAATCTAATTAATATCGCGCGTTCAAATGAAATCCTGGGTTGGGAAGGCGTTGGAAACCGTCAATTGTTGTGCTTTTTTAAAGCGTAGATTAATTGGAGCATGTTGACAGCTAACCTAAAATTTAGAGCCAAACATTTTTTCTTGTTTTTCTTTCTTTGCAATGTTTTATATCAAAAATAGAATAACGTAACAATTCCTATTCTCGAAGTAAATATCTAAAGGCACCCTTTGCTGAAAACAAACATGTTCAATTATACGGGGTGATCAATAAGGACTGTTTAAGTTGGTAACACTGAATCGTATTTTAAATCGTATAACAGGAGTAACTTCCGGTTGTTGGTGGCTTGTCGGTGTTAATGCTATACCTATTTCAGATATTTGTCAAATAAACCAACAAAACATATCCAGTTACAGTGTTATAAATAAAAATTTTCTTAATTGTATTGCCAACTTAAACAGTCCTTCTTGATCACCCGGTAGTAAATTCAAAAAACTCCTGGACTGTCAATATTAAATTTTAAATTAAATGCTTGTTTTGACTGTACTTGGGTATAAAAATTTTTCGCTAGAGTGTACCGACATCAAAATCTAGTTACAATAGTATATTATAATTATACCAAGGTGAAGAAATTCATGATTAAAGCCAGAGCGCCAAAATTAGAGCCCGAGGCGTGCCAAGGGTTCTAAGGCGCGAAGGCTATAAGGGACTTCTTCACCGTGGTTTATATACTATCTTTTCCACTACTAGATACGTTAAAACCCTTTCCGATAATAGTTATTAATAATAGTAATTATACACCAAGGTAGAGAAGACATTTTTTTAAGCCGAGGTAGTTTATATTTAAGCGAGGCTTAAAATTGTCTTCTCTACCGTGGTGTATATATTATTTTTTTCACTACTAGATACGTTAAAACCCTTTCTAATAATATTAATTAAATTTGTTTGTCCGATGCGACGATCCGAGTTCTCATTTTTCAACGGTTGTCATGGAAATTGAAAATCGTCTGTCTACGTTAACCAATGAAATCAACGAAAATCTTTCGTTCCTAGGTGACGGCTGTTCATTATTCACCTAGGTTAATAATGAAAATTATTATTAACCTTGGGAGAGAAATTCTACTTCTGGGGTCGGTTCGAGAGTCAATAATGAAGCCTTCTGAGACTAGTCGTGGAAAAAATATATTTAGGTTATGTTTTCATTTTTAATTATTGAACTAAAAATCTTTTGAATTATTCATTGCTTCGAACACTTGAAGTGAAATGCAGCAACTAAATGAATTGGAGCAATTTAATAAAGTTCATAAAAAACACACGACAAACAGAAAACAAGTAACAAATTAAACAACAACCAAAATCATCCAAAATAAACTAATCTGTTTCATTTATTCAGAATCGGAAGAAAATTATTTAAATTAACATTTGATTAACACTTATCTGCAAAATTTTGATTTGTGAATCACAAGAACGAATGAAATTAATTCTATTATCAATCGGTCTTGGACTTCTATTCATGTTAATTCAACTTTAGAACCAAATGGACTATCTCGTGATGACGGAAAACGCCCTGATGGGATGACTTTAGTACCGTGGATTAAAGGTCAACCTTTGGTTTGGGACGTTACTGTTGTAGATACACTTGCAGACAGTTACATATTGAAAACATCTGAAGTCTCAGGTTTTGCCGTTGAAATGGCTTGCAAACGCAAACATAGCAAATATTGTTCAATTATTTCGTCAAACTACATATTTAAAGGTTCAGCCTTTGAAATCTTATGTCCTTGGTGCAAATAAACCATCGATTTCATTAATGTCATTGGAAACTGACTTATCGCGGAATCAGGCGATTCAAAATCAAAGAAATTCCTTTTTGAGAGGATTTCCCTTGCCATTCAACGTGGAAACGCTGCAAGCACTCGGGGCACTTTTCCAGATTCCGCATTATTATCGGATATTTTTGCATTGTAAATGAAAAATGTTATGTAATTATGTTATCAATAAAAATTTTGTATTTAAAATAATTATTATATCTTGGTGTTCCACTTCTAATGTCACTCAGTATAGTATTCAACTTATAAAATTGGTTTTTATTTTTTTAGCCCGTAGGCTTTGAAAATATTCAGGAAACAAATAGTGCTTTGTATACGCTTGCCCGATATCGTTTTCTAACGACTGCCGCGCCGCCTCGCGGAGGCAGCGCGCAGCTTTCAGTTAGTATTTTCAAAATTCCGCCTGTCTTGATATGTAATATCACTCATTAAAACACAGGAATAAATTGTCGCATTCAAGTGTACAATAAATCATGCAAAAAATAATAACTTGCGGCTTTCAGTCGATTGATACGAGCTGTTCACGGAAAAAAAACTTGTCTAAAGGTAAAATTTTCGATTCGGAATTTAGAGAAATATTGGCGCTTCAAAACAGCAATCTCTATAAATTGTTGCTATATTTTAAATACAAATGAGCAAGTTCAACGACAAAATTTCGATTCGGATTCGATTAGTGTGATTTTTGAGATTTGGCGATTAAAAACATATTTAAAGAGGAACTAGCGCGATTTTAATAGTACTTATTTGGAACATTCTCATTGTCAAAGAGCAATTTCATGCACAAAATTGCGATTTTTTGTCTATTCTCCTAAAGATCAAGTGCATATTAAGATGCAACGAAATAAAAATGTTTTGATGACAATAATTCCTAACATTCAATGTAGTCGAGTCAATAAAGCCGAAAAATCGCCGAAACTTCTTAATCCTCAGAAACAGCTCCGATTTTGATGATCTTTTTTTTAAAATGTGTGTATTTATATATTATTTGAAATCAGAAACATTTTGGTTGGGGCACGTAAATATTTATATTGTTTAAACAATAATTTGCTAATTATGGAAAAAATTTCGTTTTCCACGACATTTATTTCAAAGATTTTTTTTATATGGAAACTGAAGTATGAAGAGTAGTTGTTAAGTTAAAATTTCTAGTAAAAAAAACAATTTTTACAACAAAAAACATAATAAAAATGCGACATAAAACCAAATTCAGAGAACATTTTTTACCCATTCGTGTCTTTCTGAACAGCTTAAACAATGACATAGTTGAATCAAACAGCAGTGGCGGCTCCTCCGAGGAGGCAACGGAGGCAGTGCCTCCCCAAATAAAATTAAATAAAAAGAAAATAAAAAATACAATACTTAATTAAATATTATATTAAATCATATTATTTATGAAGATATTTGCTTATAAATGATAATTATTCTCTTAAAAATGTCTTACAAGAAGATTTTAGCGGTTAGCATTTGTTGCTTTTGTCGGCCGGAGGCAGAGTTTAATTTAGCGCAGCATTGTTCGCCGCTAAGCGGACGAAAATGCATGGAAATGCGCCTAACTAGCATCGACGCTCTCGGAATAAATCGTTTTGTGCCCGAGAAAGGACTTCGTCCGGAGGCTTGCCTTGTTTACAGACGTCACGATTCATGTACATATGACCATCGCGGGAACGAACGCTGTTTGGTCTCGAACTGTAGCCGAGCTCTAACGAGTCTTGACTCTTGACCACGCGCCGGTGGTCGTTTACAAGTGTAGATTGTAGGTGCTCGTTTGTTTTTATTTTGGATTTGGACTGGTGTTATTGGGAACTGGTCAAAAGTCCGTGTTTTATTTATTTTTATATTGTTTAATAAAATGAAGAAAGATATGGAAATTAAAGAAATTGCGAAGATGTTATTGATTAATTGTTAAATCATCCATTTAATTCATTGTCTTACGACAAATTGTAAAAAGTCAAGATCAGCCACAACCAAATTTAACCATTTAACCGGCCTTATATGCGTAAGTGGAAAGCAGAAACGGTAATTTAACACTACGTGGTTACATGTTATCAGAAATGCACACGACTAGTCGGAAGTGTGAACAAAAATTTGTTGTTTTGTTGGCCTTGCATGCTATTTGCTGTTGAAACAGAAAACACGGTTTAGTCGCGTTTAAGATTTAATGATCTTAAAAATATTGCCCTTTGTATCGAACGACACCAAAAATCAAAATACAACAAATATTATGTACAGTTGCGAGCAATAAATTTTGGTCTCAAGGTCATTCTTTGACGCAATTGAAAATGCTCAATTGTAAAACAGTCGTAAATGTCATAACCTATCATCATGTTGTATGACATTAATTGTCATTTTGTTCTCATTTTTTTGACATGGACATAATCAGGCAGGGAATTTTTTTAAATTTGTGATAATCTAACCAAATTTTGAAATGACATTGACGACCAAAATTTATTGCTCGCGACAGTAGGTTCATATCTTCTACAAAAATTATTATTATGGTGTATTTATTATTACTATGTTTGTTCAAGTTTGCCTCCTCAACAATAAAACCCACAAGCCGCCACTGCAAACAGTGTAGTTGTTTTTAAAAATAAATTACAAAAATATCCTCTGGAAATTCATAGCCATAATTACAATTAAGTAGTACTTATAGGCGGCCCGGCCGCGACTCGAACGGAGCAAACAGTGAAATACATCTGTTGGAAATCCTACACTAAAGCTTGCTAAGTTAATTTCTGGGAATAAAACAGGCTAATGTCTCTATTCCTCCAATTAATAATAACTGTCCCTCCGCCACTCGGCGGTACGGCAATTTTGCCGGAGTACATACACTATTACGGATATTACTATCAAGCAATAGTGCTTATCAACATAATTACCGGCGTCTCGCCTCCGCATTTTGACTTTGTTGTGTTTTATTATGTTCTGTGTCAATGTTAAGGAATTTCCTCACGATATGACATGAGTATAATAATATACCTTTTTGAATTTCAACTACCAATGTGTTCCCTAAATCCAGAATTTTTAAATTTTTGAAAAGAGATTGCGGTACTATTCCCGTTGCTGAAATTATAAGTGGTAAAATAGATTTTTTTTCTAAACTCCAAATAATAATTATTATTATTCCTCCAATTAATAATATGTAATTTCAGCAACGGGAATAGTACCGCAATATCTTTTCAAAAATTTAAAAATTTTGGACTTAGAGAACACATTGGTGGTTGAAATTCAAAAAGGTATATTATTATACTCAGTGAGGAAATTCCTTAACATTGACACAGAACATAAAACACAAAAAAGTCAAAATGTGGAGGCGAGACGCCGGTAATTATGTTGATAAGCACTTGATAGTATTATCCGTAATAGTGTATGTACTCCGGCAAAATTGCCGTGCCGCCGGGTGGTGGAGGGTTAAGATGTAATAATAATAATAATAATGTTGAAAATGTTGTTACACAGTCTAGGACTGGTTTACAAATCTATGAGGGGCGTGATGACCAACTCAATAGACCGGGACCAATGGCTTAACGTGACTTCCGAATCACGAGATAGAATATAGCCTTTTTTTATATAATAATAATTATTATATTAATTGGAGGAATGGAGGCATTAGCCTGTTTTATTCCCAGAAATTAACTTAGCAAGCTTTAGTGTTGGATTTCCAACAGATGTATTTCACTGTTTGCTCCGTTCCAGTCGCGGCCGGGCCGCCTATAAGCACTACTTACCTAATTGTAATTATGGCTATGAATTTCCAGAGAATATTTTTGTAATTTATTTTTAAAAACAACTACACTGTTTGATTCAACTATGTCATTGTTTAAGCTGTTCAGAAAGACACGAATGGGTAAAAAATGTTCTCTGAATTTGGTTTTATGTTGCATTTTTATTATGTTTTTTGTTGTAAAAATTTTTTTTTTACTAGAAATTTTAACTTAACAACTACTCTTCATACTTCAGTTGCCATATAAAAAAAATCTTTGAAATACATATCGTGGAAAACGGAATTTTTTTCATAAATAGCAAATTATTGTTTAAACAATATAAATATTTACGTGCCCCAAACAAAATGTTTCTGATTTCAAATAATATATAAATACACACATTTAAAAAAAAATAATCAAAATCGGAGCTGTTTCTGAGGATTAAGAAGTAAAAACCTTCATTGACTCGACTAATGGTTTAACTTCAAGTACAATCGCGGCCATCCAAAAGTGAACGTTTTTATTTCATAGTTTGATTTTTACTTGAAATCATAGGCGTTCTAAAATGTCACAGTTTGACACTAGCGTTAAAAACATGTATTTTTTTTAAATGCCACGACATCTCAATCCGATTCAGACCCCTAGGGCTATTCCAAAGCTAGAAAAAAATTAGTCGTTGGCTGCTGTGGCGAAGGAATTACATTGCAGTAAGACTTGCATCTTCCTGCTGCACGAACGCCAATGAACAAAGCCTAATTAATCTAACGAAAAATACGGAAATTTTCGCAAGCTATCGTTCACTTTTGGATGGCCGCGATTGTACTTTGTCCAGTACCTATATTTAACGCACTACATTAATCATGTAAATTATTATTAATGCAATTGAAATTAACTGCGTTATGCGTCAACTGTTTATTTATTGTATGAAAAAGTAACAATTAATTGTTGTTTTTTAATTCTCACGAATAAGAGGTTCTTTGCTGTTAGCAAATAGGTACGCATGCCAAATACATGATTAAAATTTCAATTACCGATTCTTTTTTTCGGTATTTTGGAAAGCCGGAGCACAGCAAACACCTCCCCGATTAATCATTCTTTTCTTTTTTCTAAATAATTTAAATTTCTTACTTTCAAAAAGTCGATTTTACACATCGTCAAATACGAAACTGTTTGTTTACAACACGGCCTCCTAGATTCATAAGAGACTCGTCTCTTATCCGGCCGGCCGCATTCGTAGTTCTAGGCATTATTTTTGTTTTATAGGGTGCGCCACAATACGGGGCTTATGTGTTGTACTGGTTGCCTGCCTTGCAGGAAATTATTGTTTTATAGACGTGTTTTCAACATTTTTCAACAGTTTTAACGCACACATACATCTGACACTTTTTCAAAATCTCAAATCAAAAAATTTTTTTATGAACGGTAAATTTAATTTCAACAATTTTCTTTTTTATAATTTTTTTTTATTTGTCTGTGAGTGCAAATTACAAAAATTTACAATGACAGGAAGTTCTAATTTTTAAATAAGTGTCTCACTCACATTTTACCATGAACAGGACAATGAATTAGTGGATTGCCCGAAAGATTGAGGCCAAGATATTCTTCAAAACAAAATTTATATTTTCCTTTGGAATGCTTGGTAGAATTTCTACTATTATTGAAATTATTGTAAATTGTATAGTTTGATAACGAGAAATTGGAATTTTAGATTCTTCACTTGCAATGGGTAGATTGTAAAGATTATAATAATGAAGATTTACGATAGTGTAAGTTTATCTACCTGCTAGTTACTAAAAAGGGATGCCAAATATCGGCAAAATGCAGATTGTTTGTCCCTCCTGGAATGAACTGCTCATAGCTGTAAATCTTCATTATTATCTATAATGTTTAATCTTCCCAAAACCCATTGCAAGTGAAGAAGCTAAAATTCCAATTTCTCATTCCCAAACTATACTAGACCCACAAATTGATCATTGGGGTAACTTAGCCTTCCTCTATCTTAGTAATAAATTAATTCCAGTAAAGGGATTTTCTTTTTCGAATTTGAATCTTGTAAATGTGACAAGCAATAATCACATCCATGGACTGCCTCCGTTATTTTCATAATTAAGTAGCCACATAAAAAAGCTGTTGCCGCCGTCTCAATTTGAAAATTGGTTCTTGGCAAATAAGTAAAGGAAGACAATTTTTCTAGTTTTTCCAGAGAACTATCTTGCAAGGTGAAATATTTACATTGATCCTTAAATTTTGGAATCTTGGTAACATTTTACTACTTGCATATTCTGCGGCACTCATGATATTACCAGTATGATCTCTCAGTCCTATCTTCTATGCTGCATTTAAAGTGATATCATTGGGTAGATTATGATAAGAAATGTTAACTTTATGTCGTGAACTAATACAACATTTTTTCTTTGTTTGTGGCATTTTTTAAAGTTTCGACTGCACTCAGTTTTTCAAATTGACAATTTATTATATAAAATGTCATTATTCATACGTATTTTTAGTTGCATATACTAATATATGGGTCACATTAAAGTCGTTAGATGGACATACTATACGGGGAATTTCATAGACAAAATAAGAACATATAGAACGCAAACTCCCTATACATTTTTTGGGCACAAAGCGTTTACCGCCATCTCTTATCCTGGTGAGGGTGCAAAATCACAGCCTACTGGATGAGTTTACCTTTTATTTGATTTTTTTATCATCGCAAATTTTCACAACAAATTAAAACGCCAGCAATACTTTCGATATTTTATTTTCAACCGTTTTTGATACAGTTCTGCTTCATTTTTATAAATATTATTCCTAAATGTTACCGTTCTCGTATCCTACCACTTAAAATTAAATTTTACACCTTAATGTAAATGTGGTTAAATGAATTATTTTACCAATAATTTCATCTTCAATTTTATTTTTAAGTGAACGAAAAATTAACATTAGGTACTTATGTTTGAATTACCGTTAAAATTTTGCTTTTAATATTATCGGCCGAAATTATGTTACTGAATATAATTTTGAAAATATTATGAATCTTATTAACATTTTTTACCAACTCTAAAAAACTCACTTGCCACTTTCTGCTAAATTTTAGTATACATCCAAAAATCCTTCCAATGTTTTCATTCAATTTTTTTTATGGAAGGAAGTGCTGTTTTTTAATCCAAAAATTTTTCCAAAGTAGGTACATATGCGTAAGTGTAGGACTGCTTCCTGCCAAAATTTTGTGTGCCCAGGATTTTTGTAAACTCCACAAGCAAGAGGTTTCTCGCAACGTGGACGACATGTTCCTCCCTCCAGATTATTATCAAAGAGTTTGTCAAAAAAGTTATTGTTTTTGCAGTTCCCAAGTCTTCATCATTTAGGTTTGTTCTACCTGTTAGTTAAAATATATATTAGATTATTAACAACAATGTTATTAGAAATTACCACAGTTAACTAATAGCATGATAGTTGAATTAATCATGATTATGACGACTCAAAACTTGAGTTGCATAGGACATCTTTTGGATCTTATCTGCATGTCCGTAATTTTGTGGAGGGATCTTAATTCGCCCCACGCTGAATCATAAAGATAAACCTTCACAATATGGTCCAATTTCACACTTAAAATTTCTTCGTTTACTTCCCAAACCAAATCTTTTGTTATCCGATAATTTCTAATTCCTTTAATAAGATGAGGTGTATCAAATAATGGTGTAATCTCTTGGTCTTGAAGTATTATTTTTCTTTCAATTTGTTGATTGTTTTCTATATAAATTTTGCTTGATTCTCTCAACAACAAATTTAGCAATCTTAGCAGCGGTACTACATTATTTGTGAACGTGACACAGCCTCATTTTGAATTACAAGATAGTGACATAAAGATTGACACTGCTTTGACTGATTTTTAGATTATTGAGATTACTTTGATTTTAAATTTTTAACTTTTTAAAACATTTGCGCCCTCTTGCGGTGTGGTGAGGGTGCGCTAAACGATTTTCCAAAAATTTATTAGGGACTTTTCATTCTATAGTATTTTATTTTCTCTATGGGGAATTTTCAAAAACAGACATTTATCGAATGCGACAGGCCGGATAAGAGACGAGTCTCTTATAAATCAAGGAGGCCGTGGTTTACAAACTGAAAAACGCCGCGCTCCGTAGCTTGGCGTCGCGTCAATCGATGTCGGGCAAGCCTATTCCTATTCCTTGCGAAGTGGCCTTTCAAACGAGGTGTCACTTGGCATACCCTTATACCAGGGCCCCATTCCACCAACATTTTTTGAAACTTTGCACTTTGCGCTTTTCACTTTGCCGATATTGAAAAGTGCAAACCTTTTACGTTCCACCAATATTCTTAACCACTATGCAAAAAAGTGTAAATTTTTATGTATTTGCAAAGCCAATTTACTTTTCCTTTGCAAAATATATTGTTGTTGTTGGAACGCAAAGTTGTTTGGCAAAGTGTAAAGTGCATAGTATAAAGCTGCAAAGTCGTTGGTGGAATAGGGCCCAGGTCATTATAAATGATTGTCCCATCGCAGCGCTGTTGCCGGATTCTTGTTATTATTGTAAACTTCTTTGTGATTAATTTATTTTAAATATTTACAGTACAGTTGTGAACAAAATAAAGTGGAACAAGTCTTGATGCAGATTTTTCCTAAATTTTAGTTGATTACAACCGGCTCTAAATCTGATGTTTTAAATTTGACACTTGTCAAAAAAAAAAAATCAAAAACGATCATGGTCCGCATTAGCAATTTACTCAAATAGCGAATAATTTATAAAGCTGGTCCATAAGGCGGATTGCTCTCAGGTACAATATCACCAAAAATTCCGTCTTCAATATTTTTAAAAATATTGAAAAACAATAAATAGAATTCCTGTGGCGGGACGAAGAGAGATTTCTAATTAAGAGCAAGATGCTTTATTAATCAAGACAATAAGAGAACATCTTTTTTACTCCGTTGTGGCGCTTTGGGGGAAGCCAACTTCCCATTCTGGGAAATTATTGAAGACGATTACTGCTTGAATTTTTACCATTCTATGTCCCGAAAATTAGCAGAAGTTGTTAATCGTAATGATGCAATGATAAAATATTAATTATTGTTAAGTTTCAAAATTCATGAAGTGTTTAAGAGCAGGTGAATAAAAAACTCCCAATTTATCGTACTTAAAAATTCGAATTTAATTTTAGATTTATTCAATATATCTTAATTTCACAATCATGTGAATATAAATGATCTCCTAGAGAAACAGTTACGAGCGAGAAAAATGTGTCCCATTTTATGTTGATCTTAATTTAATTGCAATAAAACATGATTGTGTTATTTAAACATTTTATTGAATTTCACAAAAAATGTAGCATGTAATTGAAATAAAGACACTAATCAATTATATATCAAATTTAGTAATATCCATATCCTAGAGAGCCATAAGCGTAAGGAGCAGCGTAGCCATATCCTAACGAAGAATATCCTAAACCAGCATAGCCTCCATACAGTCCCGAGTAGAACTGAGGTTCAGCTTTAGGAGTGGCAAGGGCAAAAGCCACAAGAGCCAAAAATACGAACTGTAAACAAATAAACAATTAATGCTTTATAGTTTAGTAATATTTGTACTTACAAGTTTAAACATTTTTATGTAGGTAAGTTTCGATAGTTTGTCAGCTGCAAACACTGGTTTAATTTCGGTTTAATGCAATATTTATATGAACAGAATGGGGGTGTGTCTTGTAAAATTTCACGATTCAGAACAGGAAATCACGGAACAGGCCTCCGAATGCTAATTGGGTCTACTTTTTAATTAGCATTAAACTTTGTTTATTGATTTAAAAATGTCATTTACATGTATTTAAATACTTAAAATATAAGACTGGTATTGTTTCAACTTACCTTCTCTTTAGTGGTGGGATATACATTGTCACATCTCCAAAACCATATATAAAACCTCATTCAATATTGGTTCAGCATAAAACGAGCAACTGTCATTACACAAGTAATTCAGCCAATCCGCAAAAATGTTCAAACTTGTAAGTAGCATTTTAGTCATGTTATTATTAGTGTTCTTATTAGTGGAAACATAATCAAATTGTCACAGAATTTTCCGCTGCTATACGAGTATAGCCCACATATTAATTAATTAATTAAACTATGTTAAACTATTTGAAGGTACAAAATTTTATCACAATGACCTATACGAGTATGTTTGACAAATTTTCAGTTGGTACTTTTGGTTGTCCTCGCTGTCGCTCTTGCCGCCCCTAAACCTGCCCCACAATTCTATAGTGGTCTGTATGGAGCGTATGGTGGGTTAGGATATGGCTATGGATATGCTGCTCCTTACGCTTATGGAGGATACGGGGGTTATATCCTTTAAAGCAATAAATATTGACTGATTCTTTTTACTAAATAAAGACCTATTAAACAGTTACCGATTTTTTCCTAAACCTTGTGATCTTAAAAAAATAGACAACATGTTACCTATATCTCGAGGTGGGAAATAAACTTAGGTTTCAGTGCGGTGGGTTTCAAATCACAACCCATGACAAATAATAAATAATAAAATATCTTTAAGAATAAATGGAGTACAATAATGGCACAACTAAAAAAAAAAAAACGATTCGGGAGTTACCTACTACAAGTTCCAGTGTGGCAAATTAGTCTTTCCAGCAGTAACACTGGCATATCTCAGACTTTAACGTTATATTACCGAATAGTAGAAGAAGTCGTTATTAACTGTGATGCTTCTATAACGAAAACTTTAAACAGATGTATGTATATCAAAACGTGATTTTTGAGCGATATGTCAATGTTCTCTAAAAAATATTGTAAGTACACATGAGATTATTTACAATCGTCTTGGACTAATAACGAATTTTAATAACCTTGTAAATTATACCGGTTAGTCTTGTCATGATCTTGAAAACATTGATTAATATTATATTTTATATTGTTTACTGAATTCCAAGGCAATACGACTTAAATTCATTTTTATTAACTCTTGTATGATCTTATAATATATTAATCGACTGGTAATACAATGTTTTTCTTTTGCTTTTCTTCTTTTGTCAATTGCGTTGCAGAATTTGTTAAATTACGTTCCAATTTTTTAAATGTCAAAAACAGGGGGGTCTTGGTCACGAAAGCGACAAGGTCCTGATGACGGCGATGGGGGTTTTGCTTTCCAACGGGTTTGACTCGAAGTCAGCTGGTTCTGCAAGTTCTGAAGGGGGATCGACAAATTTTTTATAGGTGAGAGTGGAGCTCAAAGTCGTAATTTTAACATTTAATTTTTTTGTATTAAGACAATTCGCTTTTTCAAAATGTTAAACCACCATACAGTGTGATTAGAAAAGGATGAGGACAAGTTGAATTTGGCGCCATAAATTATAGTGCGTTTCATTTTTTGCGTGTGGCAGTTTTGCTTCAGAAGCGCATCGCTGTCAAGATTTATCCATAGGTTTCCGTCAAACCAGGTTCAAAACCATTGTTTTGATTTCGTTTGTCAATTGTCACCAATTTGCAATTCCCCAGTAGATACGCCCATGATCATACCAAGCTTTATTTTTGCTGTCAATACTTGTTACCAACATGACAAATTATTCACTAGGCGCCAAATTCAAATTGTCCTCATTCTTTTTCAATCACACTGTACATAAAGCTTAAACATTTGGCTAAATACTGAAAATGTTATTTTGGGTTAAAAATAAAAAAGTAATCTTTTTGAAAAAGGTAACAGAACATTTTTGTGACAATTTACCCGTACTGCGAGAATATTTTTTACACAATGCTGCGTAAAAAGTCTTAGGAAAATTAAATACAGTATAACCCTAATAGCAGGAATATAAAGTAATTTGTTTTTATTAAAAATAAATTGATTCTTTAAATAAAAGCACCGTGCAATCAACAATTATTAATTAGATCAAAGAAGCCTTTGAGGTTTTGGAGGTATATGCCATTCACGATGTTTTGGCATAAGGGGAGGCCATGGAAAAAGTGCATTTAAGTTGGCAGTAAAGCTGTCTGTTGAATTAGGTTATGTTTTTCTAAGTTTGAGGTTATAAACTGCGTCATTGTCTAGTGCATTGTTGTCAGTTTTACTAGTTTGCAATAGAACAATACTCACATATTTTTAATCCAATTTAACAAAACAGGAAACTGACTTGAACAAACTACAGAATAGTAAGGGCCGGGACCGAAAGACAAAGTGACTCCTGTCAATTTATGCACCACTTAGATAACCCATTTATACAGTATCTTAACCAACCAATTAGTAACTTCTCAATGAATTTTTCATGTTAACCAAAACGTTCCTAGAACTAGATTGTATAAAATCTTGTACCTACTTATTAAGCCTTACGTTATTCGAATCTTTCTGCAAAATATTTACACACCCAACAAAACTATTCAACTTCCGTAATTCATTAGAAAATTCTGAATCATCATTACCTGCATGAAAATCCCAATCAAATTCCGAGTCAGATTCTCCTAATGAAATTATTATTAAAGGAAGAACGTTTTCAAATGAAAGATTTCCCATTAATTTTGTCCAATCTTCCAAAATAAGTTCTTTACAATATCTACAAAAATGTTGGCAAATTTCAGGAGTACATTTCAAAATAGACTCAAGCCACTCATTCACAACTCTATGGCGAAGTTATAATAGGTCTTACAAAACCCCTGTGCCATTTCAATTGGGTCGTTGTTTCTTCCTTCACTATCCGTGCTACATATTTATCTCGTACTCACCTACGATTCAATTTATACATAAAAAGAACTTGACTTCACTGCAACTTACTGAAAATATGTTCTGCAGTCTAATATAAACACCATCAATACGTTTTAATGTCGCTTAATTATGATTACGGTAAATTCGGCAACATGTTACGTTCATTTTGATAGGTCCGCATGTCAGGCACTTTAGTGACAGCAGAGATGACAGAAATCAAACATGTATCCAACTTTAAAAAATGAAATCATAGCCTCCCCTTATGCCAAAACATCGTGAATGGCATATAGGTATGTCAAATCTAGACGTTCAGATGTTCTGACTGCACGGAAGTATTTCTGGTTGCATATACCTGTATCAATTTAAATTTGGAAAATTTTACTGAAACTCGGCCAAACAGGCAACAGCGCTGTATGTCTATTCTTCGTTATTGAAAACACTGTTACGAAAGTAAGATGAATCTTTTCTGTTCTAAAGTAAAACCCATTTTTGCGTTAAAATTTGATTCATAGTAACAGTTGTTTGACGTTTATTAGCAAAGATACGACAAATCTGACACTGTCAGTCATAGCCGCTTCTTATATCTAAGTAATTGTTGATCGCCCGTATATAAAATGTAACATCTAATTAGCGCACGTAGGTGTATTGCGGCAACTGTTAACCACTAAATATTTATGTTTCCATGAACAAAGATCAAAGTTGCTAACTAGGTAAAACAGAAAGAATCAAAAGGTAATCCTGCCACTCTTATTTTTTATCTAACCAATGATAGTAATGAATTCGACTTTACAACTACCAAAATTCCTTCACCTCGGAGAAAATTCCTATAATAACTTCACTGTTCTTGGAGTTCTGCACTATATTTAGGTTTAAACTTTAAACATTATAAGCTGTGAAAACTATTGATTGTATGAAGAAAAGTATTGGACCTTTTTATAGAAAATTTCTTAATCGATATACTTGATAATAGTTGTTTCAGTCATATGGCTCCAATAGATAAGGAGATATTTATTAGAAGATTACCAAAAGCTTGTAGACATCTAGCTGTAGATAAATTAAGCTCCATTATTAATAATTGTTTTTCGACCAAATCAATCTCTTCTTTTGAGAATCTTTTGGTTTTTTCCTATAGAGATTTCAATGTAGCAGAGAAATCTGATAAGTCGTTGAATAAGCATATAAAAGAAAATCTTTCTAATTTTGAAGTACCTCAAATACGAACTGGTTATAAGAAACATACAAATTTATCATTAGCTAAGAAAGTGGAAGTAAAAGTAGCCGATTTTGACATCAAAGGAGCTATTAAATTATTGTCCTCGGATGACTCATTGGCTTCATTCAATGAAGATGTTGCTGAAGAACTCAAAAAAAAAACATCCTTCACCATCTCGCGAACTTTTTTTCCCGGACTCTTCCAAATCAGGAGACATTTCTTTAATAGTCAATGAGCAAAACGTTCGAGAAGCTATTAATTCCTTTCCTGCCGGTTCTTCACCAGGTTTAGATGGCATGAGACTTGAGACCACAATACTTGAAAGATATTATATCTTTGTCAGCGGGTGAAGCAGGTCAGCAGGCACTAAGAGCTTTAACAAAACTGTGCAATTTTTTATTGTCTGGTCAACTTCATAAGAAAGCTGGACGAATTAGACCGATCGCTATCAGAAACTGCGAAGATTGACCTCAAAGCTAGCCTGTTTTCAAAGTCGTTATATTGTAAATTCGTATTTATCTCCACACCAACTTGGAGTGGCAACCAAACTACGATGCGAAGCAGCAATTCATACCACACGAACGTTTGTTAATAACGACCAAAACCGTAGCAAAGTTCTTCTTAAATTAGATTTCAAAAAAGTCTTTAACTCAGTCGAACGGGATTGTATTTTAAAAGAAGTCCAATGTCATACGCCACTTCTTTACCCTTATCTTTATCAATGCTATAGAAATCCTTCAACTTTATTTTTCGGTAATCATTTAATTCCTTCTTCTGTTGGAGTCCAGCAAGGAGATCGCTGCGGTGCAATGATTTTTAGTGTTGCCATTCAACCAATTATTTTATCTTTGGATTCTCAACTGAATATTTGGTATTTAGATGATGGAACCTGTTACGTTATGTAATTTTGGAAATAAAACTGTTGTGTTATATTTCAATATAACGTTTATTGTGCCTTCACCATCTTGAACTGGTCTTGCTCAAGTCTGCAGGGGAGGTCGCCCACGTGTCATAGGCAACCAACAATAATTCCTTTTTTTTTTAAACATTATAATCTCTCATTCAAGCTGGTCGAGATGTAATTCGTTGAGATCTTCTCGGAACAAAACCACTATCGTTACTCTCTTGGACAGACGTGGTTTCATCACGATTTTCTACATTTACAAAGGATTTTCTACATTTATAATAGAACTTTCAGCTCGTAAGTCAACAATTTCAGGTTCTGTTGATGTAGGTAGTAGCTGGTACATTTGTATTATTACTATTTTCTATATTTTCAGGATTTATTAAACTAAATTCTTTTTTATATGGAACATAAGGCGCTGAAATCAAATGCCATCTATTTCTACGATAAGTCCCTGAATCTGTTTTAACAATATATGAACGAGGTTCATCTGTCTTTTTAACAATTTTACCATATTGTCTTAGATCAGTTACCCATACCGAGTCATTTTCCCCTAGTTCACTTAAATCTTTTACTCTATGCCTTTTATTATAGTTCCTTTCCTGCTTCTCCTTTCCCTTCTTTTGCGTCACTTTAACTGAACTTGTGTCAATTATTTTATTTAATTTTGAAGGCAAAAGAGGCACAAAAGTTTTTATTTTCCTGGCCAGCAAAAGCTCCGAAGGAGAAAAACCGCATTCAAGAGGAGTTGATCTGTATGCTAACAGAGCTAATTGCAACTGCTTTGTTTCCAAACCATCATTTTTTATTAAATTTTTTGCTACTTTAACAGCTGCTTCTACCGCCCCGTTGGATTGTGCGTAGTGTGGACTAGATACTCTATGATTGATATTAAATTCTTTTAAAAACTCTTGAAACTCCCACCTGAATTGTGGCCCCCCGTCAGTACAAACCATATCAGGAATACCAAACCTTCCAATCACTGATAACAAAGAATTTATTACCTTCTTAGTCGAAAAATCATTATCCAACTGGAAAATTTCTATGAATCTAGAATAATAATCGGTTATGACAAGAAACCAATTTTTACATTCGAAAAGATCTAACGCAAGTTTTTGCCATGGTCTGTCCGGAAATGCATCTTTTACGAAAGATTCTTTTTTATTTACTCTCACTTCTACACAATTATGACAATTTCGTATCAAATTTTTGATTTGTGTTGCTAAGCCCAACCACCAAACTGATTGATTAGCACGTGCTCTACATTTAACAATGCCTTGATGTCCATTGTGTATAAAATTTATTATTTCTAACTGTAAACTTGATGGAATCACTAGTCTAGTGCCTTTTAGCAAAAACCCTTCAGCCTGCGAAAAATCATTTCGATATTAATAGTACGGTAATAGTTCATCCGGTAATTTACTCTTCTCCGGTCAACCTAAATGGTAATATTCAATCAATTTCCTACAGACCGAATCGTTACTTTGCATTTCTGCAATTTTTAATAAATATTTGTCTTTACACGGTAATACTCTAATAACTTGATTTACAGGAACTTCGATTTCTGCTCCCAACTCTTCATCTGTTGATTGCAATTTTATCGGATTCCGCGATAAAGCGTCTGCTACCAGTAATTCAGTACCTTTGGTATATTTTACAGAGTATGTGTAGCGCATTAAGCGAATTCTAAATCTCTGTAGACGCGGTGTCAATTCGTCAAGATTCTTAGTTTGTAGTATTTGTACCTAATAGCGGCTTGTGATCCGTTTCTAACACAACATTTAACCCCATTATATACTCTTTAAACTTTTCGCACGCCCACGTAAGACCTAAAGCCTCTTTCTCGATTTGTGCGTATCTAGATTCGGTTTTTGTTAAAGTCCGTGATGCGAATGCAACGACTTCACGCACACCTTCCGAATTTACCTCAAACAACGCAGCTCCCAAACCAAAGGAACTTGCATCTGCGCTTACAATTATCTGTTTATCTAAGTCAAAAAATGAAAGATTTGGTGTTTTTGTTAAGATATGCTTTGCTTCATCTAAAGCTTTTTGTTGGGCGATTTCCCATACAAACTCTACACCCTTTCTTAGTAAAGCCGTTAATGGTTCTAGTAAATGCGACTTCTGTGGGATGAATTTATCTACAAAATTAATCATTCCCAATATCTGTAAAACTTCTTTCTTATTTGTTGGACACTTTCCCCGATTCAAAGACATTCCTGCGTCATAAATACGTTTCAAAACTTCCTTTAATTTTTCATCGTGATCCTTTCTAGTCGCCGCATGCACTAGAATATCGTCGATGTGAATCACAACACTCTCCTTTATATCGCTCAAAATACTCGTGAATTTCTGACTGAAAAACTCTGGAGCACAAGAGATACCAAACGGCAAACGCGTAAACATATATCTCCCGAAAGGCGTAATGAAGGTTGTAAAACGCTGCGATTCTTTATCTAACTTGATTTGGTAAAACCCTGAGCTAGCATCGAGTTTTGAAAAGAACTTTGAATCTTTTAACCTAGCTAACATAGATTAAACTTTCGGTATTGGAAAATGAGGTCTCAAAACACTTTTATTTAACCGAGTGTAATCACAGCATAATCTAATATCGTTACCTTTTGGCACCACCACAATAGGCGCAACCCAACTGGTGTGTTCCTCAACGGGTACGATAACTCCTAGCTTGAGTAACCGGTCAATTTCTTTTTGCAAAGGTTTTCTTAACGCAATAGGAACTACTCTCGGTACAGACTGCACGAATAGTTCTGCATCCGAATTAATATTTATCTTAATTTCGTCTTTGTAAACGCCTAAACCATTAAATATTCCTGGATACTGGACGGCAATTGTCTCAATGTTAAGATTTTCTAACTGACTCACGTGGCCCACTAAATGACCTTGACTGAATTGGATTAACTTTAATTGAGATAATCCTGTCCTACCCAATATAGGAACTTTCAAATTTCTAAACACATACTTCAGATACCGCCAAAATTTCTTTAAATTTAAGCATTAAATTGATTTTGCCTACTAAATCTAATTTAGAGCCATCTGGACCTGATACAACTTCTGTACACTGTTCTACTTTTTGATTATTATTTAGCAAATCTAACGACAAACAGTTAATATCAGCTCCAGTGTTTACTAGAAAAGGAACAGATTTCTTTAATTCTTTTACAAAAACATTTGCGTACCACCGTTTATTTATTCCACCTTTCCAAATGGAACCCAAAAATAGCTCGTTTGCTTCATTTCCATTGCTGCTTTCTACAGTGATGGACTTGACCTCCTTCTTTTTCCTGCATACTCTGCTGTAGTGACCCTTTTTTCCGCATAAATGACACTTTGCTTCTTTCGCCGGACATTTGTCTCTTTCATGCATGCGTCTTCCACAGTAACTGCATTCAACATTGGAATTGGATGTAGAAGGCTTGGCATTGACCTTGGAGTTTGATTGTTGCTTGCTGGTTGACCATTTGTTGCTAGACACAGCAGCAATCGTTTTGTTCTCCTGTCGTAACACCTGATTTTGCTTCTGCTGGTTTTAAGCTCTTCTTGCCATCATCACCACCTCGGCCAGCTGCACTTCGCCTCTCAATTGAATTGTTTCACTAGTTTTTGTGTCGGACATTCCCACTACAATTCTGTCGCGGATTAGTTCTTCTTTTAGAGCTCCGTACTCGCAATATTCAGCTAACCCATGCAAAGCTGTTACAAAACTATCCACGGACTCTCCCTCTCTCTCTGTTCTTGAGTTAAACTTGTATCTCTCGAAAATAACGTTTTTGTTTGGGATGAAGTACTTATCAAACGCCCTTCTTCTTCTGCAAATTGCAATAATATTTAATCACTCTCTTCTCCCATTAAATATAATAACACGTTTATTTTCTCGTCGTCGGTACGATTTGATAAACCAGACACGATATCGTTCGAAACGTTTCTTCCATTGTGTCCAACTTTCAGGCCTCATGAAGCAAAATTTTTCGGGTGGACTCACGTTTAAACTTAAATTTAACGCTGCCCCTGGAACGACTTCTTCAACTGCCATTTTTTTCTCACCACTGTTTTTTCTTTTAAACTTTCACCGCTGCCACCATGTTACGTTATGTAATTTTGTAAATAAAACTGTTGTCTTATATTTCAATATAACGTTTATTGTGCCTTCACCATCTTGAGCTGATCTTGCTCAAGTCTGTAGAGGAGGTCGCCCACGTGTCATAGGCAACCAACAATACAGAACCTTGGCTGATTACCCAGAAGTAGTTTTATCAGACTTTAAGAAAGTTATCAATTTATCCCGGGAAATCGTCCTTTAATTAAACTTTAACAAATGCGAGATCTTTTGCTGTTCCGGAGACACAAACACAAAGTCATTAAGGAATTTCAAAATTTAGCACCAGGTATTAAAATTTGTGACCGAGAAGCTTTATCTCTTTTAGGCTGTCCAATCTTTGATCAAGGTTTCAAAAACACTGTCAAAAAAACTACATATAATTATGTATAGTTGAAAATCTTTAAGACAAAGCTGAACTCCTTAGCCGACACGTGGCTTATACCTACTTTAATCAAGAATTGTCTTTTCATACCAAAATTTAATTTTTTATTAAGAACAACTCCATTTTGGAAATTTTCTAATTATGTTAATTCAGTTGATTCTTCTTTAGAGAAAATACTTAATTTACGTTTAACTGATTTACAATGGTGTCAGTCCCCTTTACTGCTTTACTGCTCCCTGCTTTCCTATCTTCAATTAATGGGGTTAAAAAGCTTGTTTCTTTATTACTAAACTCAAAGGATAATGAGCTTAATATTCACCATTATGATGAAGCCTTAACAGTCTGGGATGTAGAAAATGAGAACAACGAAAGACCAACAATTCCACAATTTAAGAAGAATTGGAGCAATATGAATATCAAACGAATAATTGCCAATGACTTAATCTTTAATTCACCTAGAGACTTGGCTCGTTTTAAGGCTTTGCAATGTAGAGAATCAGGATTTTGGTTACATGGAAAACCTTCTCCTAATATTGATAGTCTTTTAGATAACACTTCCTTCCAAATTTGTATTGGTTTAAGATTGGGTTATAATCTTTATACACCTCATAATTATTTGCAAATGCAATGCGAAAGTTGACGAAATTGGTATCCACGGTCTAAGTTGTTCAAAAAGCGGTGGTAGATTTTCCAGACAAAATGAAATTAATTCTATTATCAACCGGTTTTTGACTTCTATTCATGTTAATTCAACTTTAGAAACAAACGGACTGTCTCGGGATGAAGGAAAACGCCCAGATGGGAAGACTTTAGTACCATGGATTAAAGGTCAACCTTTAGTTTGGGACGTTAGGTATTATTGTAGATACACTTGCAGACAGTTACGTTTTGAAAACTTCTGAAGTTTCAGGTTTTGCCGCGCTGAAATGGCTTGCAAACGCAAACATAGCAAATATAGTTCAATTATTTCGTCAAATTACATATTTAAAGGTTTAGCCTTTGAAACTTTAGGCCCTTGGTGCAAAGATGACATTGATTTTATTAACGTCATCGGAGAGCGACTTATTGCGGAATCAGGCGATTCAAAATCAAAGAAATTCCTTTTCGAGAGGATTTCCCTTGCTATTCAATGTGGAAACGCTGCAAGCATTCGGGGCACTTTTCCAGATTTCGCATTATTATCGGAAATTGTTGTATTGTAAACCAAAAATGTTATGTACTTAGGTATGTACTTTTTGAAAGACTTTATTAAAAACATATTTTTGGCAGTGCTTATGTGCTGTAATATTTTACGGAGTAAAGGAAACTTACTGTTAACATATTATTTATAATTACAAAATGAAAATATACACCAATTTTCAGCTAGTTAGGAGAAAATTTCTAAGGATTATAATTACGAATGTATTTTTAAAATGAAAATATGATATAAGTTTAAAATAAAAACAAGTTGTCATAATGTTAAACATTTTATTTTCTTTGTCTGAATGTGTCAAATACAATGATATAATATTATGTTAGATTAAGTCCACACCCACATTTATAGTTAAGTAAAAAATATTACATACCGAAAACAATAATTGAAAATATTATATTAAAATCAATTATTATTACACACATAGTTTCGATGATTATACTATTGTACAACCCTACAACGAACATCTATACATTTGGAATTAACGTAAATTCCTCCGTAGTTTAGCCTGCGGTGGTATTTGCATTGTTTATGTAATGAGGGTGGTCAGTTGAAGGGACGAGAAGGATCAGTTTTGTGATTTCGTTGGCAGTGGGCCGTATAGGGTTAATGGTAAAGAGTGGTCTTTATGGGTGTAGACTATTAGGTGATATTAGCTTCAGTCACAAGAAACAACCGGGAAGCTAAATCAGAGCAACCCATTTACATTAAGTTAATTTATTAACTAAGTCCCTATACAACGGCCGTTCTGGATTACACATATGTCTGATATACCATAATCTACACCCATAACTAGAGGAAAAGGGAGAACTATAATTATTGAGATGAACGAATTACTTAGATGGTATTATATCGAAAATGATTTTATCCTAAATTCTTCACACTCTTCTACTGCCTGTTGCGACGAGTAGCTGGAAAAACAAAATGAAGTAATTAATTAATTATGTAGTCTCAGAGGAAACGGACAATGACATTATACTGAGAATTGTGAGTCTTTTTGTGACAAAATGAATAAACGAGGATGAATACGTAGGTACGTTTAAAAGCTGTGTGGGTGCTGAATAATACTCGACACATATTTCGACGAATCTCAGACCCCATTTCTCATCTCCCTGGATTTAAATTTGTTAATTTGAATTCAGTTTGAAACAGGTTGATGTGATGCTCTGTATAAATCGCACGTGTCTGCAGTCTATCCGCCAGAATCATCAATCATGTGGTTTGAAACAACATGGAAAATACATAAATAGCATCAAAAAGTTTTCCAAATAATGTGAATAATGTATGAGCGGGAATAAAAGCGCGCGAACTAAACGCAAATCTGAAACTAAATAAGATGGAGTTGAAGATGGTCGATACTGTTACCTTTACCTTTCGTTGGTTTGGCGCTTTTAGGTTTACATTTTTTTGTGATTTGCCTGTTCTGTTCACAACTCGCGTCGCTGTTAGGCTTCAACTTGTCGTTTCGCGTCATCAAACTTTGAGCATTACAGTCTCCCCAGGTTCCTTTTTCGTATCGACATGCTGAAAAAGATTTAACACTTAAATATTATTACCGAGGCAATTTAGGGGAAGAAGAAGATTTATAGGACTTAGGGAAGTAAAAGGTACGGAGAGGCAATTTTTTAGCCCTCAAATATACTAGTTTTATGTTGCAGAATACTCCACAAAAAGTGTATAAATCATTATGTTTTGACAAGCTTTTAAAAATTAAGTGTACATCTATTTTTAAGAATTAAGTGTATACCTATTTAAATAAATAAATCGATATGAATTTAGATGAACCAAATGAAGCAATATCTTTTATGGATTAATTTAGCTTTTTTGTTCGACACTGTCAGAATTTGAGAATTTTCTCCTGTGTGAACGGATTTTGATAAATGTCATAACACGTCAAAACGAAACGTCAAGCTAATTTTAAAAATTTTAAGCGATTTTGAGCCTTTAAGGGGCTCGTCGAACAAAAAAACGTATTCAAATCGTTTTTGGGTAAACTGGCCTACTCATGCCAAAAAGGCCCAATTTACACACAAACTCCTTAAATAAACTGCTATTATCGTTTATAGACATTTTTATATATCTATTATTTAGCATCATAATTTTTTAATTTTTCGATTTTGTTTTACCATGATTTTGAAGACAGTCTGTTGAACAAAAAATAATAAATGTCGTGTTTTATTTAGGTGCATCGCATGTTATTATTTTCTTTATGTTCATTTTTAACAGTATTCATGTACAGTTGCGGAATTAAAATTTCGGACACTATTTTTCTGTCGCTTCAACAAAATCTCTGTAACATTTTCTACTGTCATCATGACTGACATTCAAAAATTAAACCTTTCTGTGTCAGTCACCCAATCAATTTTGAATTTTTGAGATTTCAGTTAGTTGCACTGAGTGTAATTAAATCATCGCTTTGATATTGCCTACCCGTTATTATGCCACAAATGACAATTTTTGAATGCCAAAAAGATAAAAACACGACAAGAGTAAAAAATAAGGTTATTAACGTAAAGGTTGTTTTAGAGTTTATATTATGACATTAACAATGGTGCCCGAAATTTTAATTCCGCAACTGTACTTACTGTTATAATCAAATTGTTTAGTACTTATAGATATATTCGTAAGACACTTTCATAATCTACAGAAAATGAATGTAAACAATACTCTCTCTACGATCTCAGCAAACTCGTTAAGTTTTATTTTAGGATGCTGTAGACAGACAAGTGTTGTCAAAGATAGATTTTCCAAACCTTCCAATCCAAACTCTTTTAAATACTTCTCGTTAATTAAATTTCGCTCGATTTTGAAACGGATACGTTTCATTTTACGAACTTTCATTTTAAATAGTTCGACTACCTTATTTACCACAAAGAATTTTGCGATAAAAACCCGTCAATTGGACGACTAGGTTACTTATAAATTCAATCACGTCGCAAGATTTAGTACGAAACGAATTTCAATTCCCTTAAGTACGGTTTAATTCGGATAATCTTATAAGCATTTTCACATGTGGCCCCCCGTTTTTAATGAATTGCCATTATACTATGTGTAACGTGTTCATGTTTAATATAAAAGCAATTTTCCGTAATGCAGGCAGCAAGGCTCCATGTTATGAAGTTGCGGCAGAATAGGTTTCTTAACAAGGATGCGCGGTTCCGGATGTTACCTATAATGAAATAAAATCTGCGATATTCAGTAACGAGAATTTAACGTTGGCGGAAAAGAGAAAAACTTATAGGTACTTCTTCCCTGTAAATATTTCTTTGATCTTCTGTATCTTCCTCGACAGCAGACTTTAGTCGCGCACCTGCCTATCGATTTTCTTTATTATTGCTATGCTATAAATCTCGGCAATTTTTGTGATTAACTACACTTTGCTCTACCAGGCAACGATAAATGCGCTTGGACAAACCTTGTGCTCGAGCGTAATTAATTTTTTCATGAATATTAAAAAACACGTATGTAAATAACTATTCTGCATCCTCGAAATTCTAACAGACAATATGAATTTTTTACACGAATGGTTATTGATGTTCTGAAATAAGAATTATTTTTTAATTTATAACACACGTAGATTGTTTATAATGGAATTAACAGAATGATTACGTGGACTGAAAAATTAATGTGTAACGTTTTTTTTTTTTGTTGAAACGATAAACGCAGATAATGATAATTTTGACAATAAAAGTGCAGCCAATTATCATCGAAAAACGCCCCTAGGAACCAGGATGGAGGCTACTCTATTTGATATACTAATTTTAGTGAAACGAGTGTAACATGCTATTTTTAACTTATCCGACCAAAGGAAGGTAAGTTATTGTGATCGGTCCAAAATTTCGAATTGCTAATTTCATCAGATCTTTACGTTTTGAGGTCCCCTGAATACGTTAATGAAGTTTTTAGAATGATGTCTGTCTGTGCGTCTGTCTGTGCGTCTGTCTGTCCCACTTTTCGTTCTCCCACGATTACTCAAAAACGCTTTGACCGATTGCTTTCAAAATTGACCAGTACAAACTTACCCATGGTCTCTCGAGTTGAAAAGCTTTTGGTGTCAATCGGACCACGGGGGGTGGAAGAGGGTGGGGGTAGGTAGAAAAAATAATAAGGGAACATGGAAATTTGACTTTACCGTTTGAAAGGGCATCTGTTTTTATGTCGGAAACGATGTTTACCATTTGCGGATATTTCCAATATGGCGGACTTATAAGGTTATTTACGTCTTCATAGATCGACGGCGATAACTGCTGAAACTTTTAACAAAATAATCTCGGATCTTGCCATTGGAATTAACTCTGTAATAGTAATCACCAAATAGAGTTTGGTGCCAATCCGACTACGAGGGGTGGAAGAGGGTGGGGGTTGCTCAAAAAAATAATGAGGTAACATGAAAATTTGACATTACCAGTTGGAAGGGCATGTGTTTTTATGTTGGAAATGATATGTACTATTTGCGAGAATTTCCAATATGGCGGCTTATAAAGTTATTTACGTGTTTATAGTTCGGCGGTAATAATTGGTAAAAATTTTAACAGAAAATTAGGTAGGTATCTCGGATCAATTCAGATTGGTTTAAATTGATGTCGGGTAAGTTACTAGGCCGGGTCTTCGACTCGGCTCCATCCCAATTTTTTCTAACTACTATGGCTTCATTAATTTATTTTTTTTTTATATAAAATAATTATCTAGTGACTTTTATTTTAATGGAATTGGGTTGGTATTGACGAAGCAATGTCATTTCATTGAAAATAAAATTCCAAATTGTCTCCCAAATGTTGTTACCCCCTTAATAGTTTATTTTGATCCAAAACATGGATTCAAGTTCAAATGACATCATATTATTTAACACTGAAATTTACTATCAATACCAACCCCACATTCAATAATCACTAGAAACGATGCTATAAAATTGATCTTTGTGAAACTGTTTTCGGTGTCACAAAATGCTCGTTGTGACACCAAAGTATAATCTGTTTCAGAATCAAAAATCCACCAACGCTGCATTTTATCTCGAAAATACAACCGACAACGTCGCCAACTTTTGCTTTTAGTGTGTTGCAAGTGTCAGAAAAAAGTGGAGTTATGAAAGAAAACTGTTGACAGTCGTTTAGGTCGTAATTCATCGTGTTTTTTTATTCTCATTTTATTATATCACTCAAAAGTTATGATATGGTAGCTACCACCTTTTTGTACATAATAATTATTTTGTGTTACGTAAAAAACTCAATAGTTCAATGTCTAATTTTGGCGGGAGCTTGGGCCAATCCAAAAAAAATTAAACTTATTCTAGGGATTTCTTTTTTCTGACAACATAATTCAACAGGTGGTGGATTTTTGATTTTGAAACAAATTATAGATAAAGTTTTGCATTTACAATACTCATTACTAAACTTCAACATTTAAAAGATCCGACATGATAAATCGTATTTTTTCTTTTGTAGCAAAATAGAAGAAACCCAATAAAATGTGCTTCTGTCTTGGTTAGTATACAAAAATAAAAGCAAATTCAACTTGTCAACTGGGTACGGTTCTGTATAAAAGTGGAACCGTAAATAAACGACATAAGAAGTCTCACATTCACAGCACGAACTGAGCGACGGACGATTCAAAGCGACATACCGGAGATGGTATATTATTCGTCTAAAAGGCGTAATTACCTTTCTTGCATTTCTTCTGAATGGTTTTCGTAGATTCGCACGTTGTCTGGTTACCCTTCTTTAATGTCAACGTTCGCGAACGCATGTTGGTCTTTGAGTCGCATTCCGACCACGCTCCTTTTCCATATCTGCATTCCTCTGAAACCAGCATAAAACAACAGATAAGAGCAAGACCGATTACTAAATGTTAATTACTTACTACTTTATAAATTATTATACATAATGAAGGTATAGTTTTATACGGACGTGATAATGAGTAAATAAACAAATATGTTTCTATTTGTATAAGATTTTTTCACAATAGTCCTTTGAATGCATTTTAAACAAGGAAGCTATAATGAGGTATTTATTCTATACTCCATTCTTTATCTTGGTGAGTGGTCGATGCGATCAAGCAAGCCATGGGTAGCTTTGTAAGTTTTACTTTTTCCACCAAATTTGTGTGTCGTGTAAATCAAATATTAACTGTCATCGCTGTCATTCAGATTCAGAATCTTCGTCAAGCGTTCATGTCCAAATCTCACGATCTTATGTCGCGAAATGTAAATATATAAGCCGTACACATCGATTCTTAAATTTAACCGTTCTCGATATGAAAATTATCGGCGTCCGTCGTCGTTCAATCCGACCGTCGACCGAACATTATTCCCGTCCCGTGCTGGGCAATATTGCCCAGAAGTTTGGGTGTGAGAAATTAACCGGATTCTTAAACCATAAACCGGACTAAATTTGACCGGAAAGTGTGTGGCCGGCCTAGAACATTTTGAAATTTCCAAGCAAGTTATTAAAATTTTAGAAAACGATGCGATATGAAGATGACACGTTTGAGGTTATGTCTCGGTCGTCTCGGTGCGTACGAATGATGAGCAATTTAACCCGGAAAATAATAAATAGAAAGAGTTTGCGGCGTCTCTGTAAGTACATTATTGTAATATTTGAATATTTTTCAACATCTACCAACGCACTTTTCCATTGGAACTTTCAAAGATCCCTAAATTCAACTTGACGGCTGAAAATTTCCCAAAGTCCACTCACCAAGATAAAGAATGGAGTATAGACATTCGTATCCCAAAATATGTTAATTATCTAAAATTATCATTTTCACGATAAACTGAAATCAACAACTGCAATAAGTGACACCACTCGAAAGTGACTTTTATACTGGGTGCCCCAAAATTCGCGGAACAACTCAATGGGGCAATGTCAACTCATGTTAAAAAAATTCTATACCTCTTAAATTTGAAGATATGGGGGCTCAAAAGATGCAGCTTTGATCTCATTTATTTTAAATATTAAAAAAGATTTTGACTATTTATCTTTTACTAGCCAGTAGCATAATAATTCTGAACGATTGTGATCAGGTTTGCAATTATTTTTTTCGTTACTTCCAGCATTTCCAAATATACAGTGCATTTTTTTTAACTGTTGCCATAGGGAATTGCATGGTAAAACTTATACCCCCTGTTAACTTTTGTTCTGATGAAAATATTCGAACCATTTTTGGAACAAAGTTGGAAGATTTTTTAAACTATCGGATAGATTACAATTCCATATCTTAAACTGTCGAAAAAGTTGTGAAAAAAATATTTTACAGTGGACCGGAATAATAGTACGTCGAGCGGTCGCCAGAATAGCGTCTCTGTCGGCTCAACCAGCACCTGACCAAATTCCATTACAGTGCGACATTTACAAAATAGTCGAAGAAAAACATTTTGAACAATTCCTTTGATAATTTCTGTTAATTTATTGAATTATTTGTGCGTTAACGTTATTACGTTTTGTTTTTTTTTTTTATAAAGAAATTTAATCATAGCCACGAGAAGATCTCGCTATTTATTTTTTAAATGAACGACAAAAATCAAAAGTGGGGATAGGCAGTTGGTGGTTGAGCCGACAAGGACGCTATTCTGGCGGCCGCTCGACGCACTATTATTCCGGCGTGGTACAAATATTTTTTTCACAACTTTTTCGACAATTTAGGACATTGAATTGTAGTCTGTCCGATAGTTTAAAAAATCTTCCAACTTCCAATATTCAAACCATTTTTGGAACAAAATGGTTTGAATATTTTGATCAGAACAAAAGTTAACAGGGGGTATAAGTTTTACCATGCAATTCCCTATGGCAACAGTTAAAAAAAATGCACTGTACAGGGTGTTAGGGAATGGTCTCCCAAGAATTTCAGGGTGAGTTTATCAGGGAAAATGTGGTCGAAAACCTTTATACGGTTTTTGGATAAATTAAACCGTTTTGTGAAAATAAAAAAGGTTCCCTGCTTTTTTGGGACTGCTGAAATATTGCTTTGTGCACGAAAAAAAATCTTATAAATTTCGACTTATAAATGATTGCTTGGTAACGATTTGAAATTTACTACTGTCAAAGTTTACATTTTAATTTGATCTATCTTTTTTCCGTCACCTGCGAAGACTACAATCGTTTACAATGCCCTAATATTCTATCGAGGAGTATGCAGATATGTATTTTGTGTATGGGAATATAGCGGAAAGGCTTACTGCTGCTGTCCGACGGTATGTTAATGCTTGTATTTGGACAAACGGAGGACATTTTGAACATTTATTATGATTTTTTTTCAATACAAATACAAATAAATAAAGTTACACCAAAATTAACGAATCTTATTAGTAGTATTAGGTGGTTAATGCTCGATTTCAAATCCCTTTAGAGGTTGATCGAGATGTGGTATCACAAATAAAGCTGCAGAAATAATTTCAGTTTATTGCAGTAATAAAATAGGACTTACTTCAAGGTTGCAGTGAATCTAGATAAATATTTCGAATGAATTATTGATTTTCACCTTAAAAAAGTGCAATCCTGGTAGTTTTTAATGAGATATTATCCAAGGGAAGTATTCAACACCGAAACGTCATTGTGACAATAGGTACCCGATAAAATCTGACAAAGGCATTGTTGTCTTTTAGTTGCTAAGCAATTAACTTTCATTTCAGAACTTTAACTATTTATTTAATTATTACAACAATAAAATGGTGCAAGAGCTCCCAAACAGTGGGGCACCATTTTAAATTTTTATCTTTGAGAAAACCATTCATGTTGGGAAAAATGGTATTAAGGTTTTCGACCATATTTTCCCTCAGAAACTCACCCTGACATTCTTGCGAGACCATTCCCTAACACCCTGTATAGTAATTTTATGTCCGTTTTACCTCAAATAACGGACGGCAACATGGCTTTGATTTTTCTCTCTCATTTCCATGGATACAACAAAAATGAAATATTTGCAGACAATTGGGATACATAGAATGTTTTTAAACGTTGCCATATTTAGTGTAAGAAATAGGTCCACATCTTCAACAAAAAAGATTGATTTTTTAAAACATTTTTACCTGATATTTAATAATGACTACTTAACAACGTACTGCTAAGTTGTTCCGCGAATTTTGGGGCACCCAGTATACAGTGTGAACATTAAGTTTGGAACAAAATTCATGATAGTGTTATAATAGATTCACGATGAATGTGGATAAGGGATGGCTGTGATTTATTTTTATCATGTTGAATAAACTGACTCAGTTTTATATTTGTTCCTGTCAGAAATATGACATGACTGGGTCATTGTTTACTTTACCTACTTGTGGAATTTCCGCGTTTTTTCTGGCTGGACAACCTCAGGGCGTCCTCCTACATCGTTTCCCACCACTCAAACCTTGTGCAAATGAATTTTCCTTGCCCTTTAGTTATACTAGACATTGATGCGACCTTGACGCGACCTTGAAACACAACAAGAGAGAAAAACAAGGGCATTTGCACAAAGTTTGAGTGGTGGGAAACGATGTAGGAGGACGCCTTAAAGGTGTCTGGCCAGAAAAAACGCGAAAATTCCACAAGTAGCTAAAGTACACAATACCCATGACTGTTCCGACATTCAATTCAAATTTAAATGTTGTCTAATTTAATTTGATTAGAAAATTCTGGATAGAGATACGGATGTTCAGATAATATTCCTGTTCCAAGATTGCACGAAATGATGAAGCGGGTTTTCTTGTAGGTAAGTCAGTCAAAATGACAAGTTTTGTAATAGCAGAAAGTCAGGTTACGAATACTTAAGGCTCACTTTACATCTCAACTCAATGGAATGACAAGTGACGGCCAAAATTCCGTGGCCGTAATTGTACCTACCCAAACGATGAATGAAAAAAATTGATACCTTACATAACAATCAGTGCTAAAATCAGTGAATTTATTCTCTAAAAACTCTTCAAACAAGTAAAATGATTTTTCTATCAGATATCTATTTGATTTTACACAACAGCATCTTTTCATTAATGGTTTTTGTTATTTTTGTAGGAAGTTTGTTAAAAATGTTTATGCAAAAATAATTTATACCATCCCTGGATTTATTATTGTCTTAAAGCTAATGGCTTCGGCTCGGGTGTGGTAGTCATGAAATGCACAAAGAGTAGGGTAGGAATCAAGATTTTTTATAACAATCTTTTTGAGAAAATGACAAATTTTACTTCAAAAATTTAATTCAATTTTTAATGTAAAAATTTTAATTGACCTCATACAAAAACAAACATCTTAGGTTAACAATAAAATTTAATGCAAATGTTGAAATTGTACCCCGCCAACCATTTGGCACTCACCGATACTTTGCACACTGCGCTCAATAATATCAGGGTTTATTTGTTCCATTTTAGCGCAAATTCTCTGCAGTAAATCTTCTAAATTGTTTGGTCTATTAAATTTTAAATAATCCCATACAAAAAAAAAAATACATACAGGTGTCCCAGAGTTGCGAAAAAGCTCGATAACTTGTTTGATATTCAAGATATCAACTTTTTCTTTTTTCTAGATGATAGCTACGCTTCTACTGCATATTCGGAAAATATTGCGGTATATATACAGGGAGGTACGAATTTTCGAAGGGACCCCAGCAATTCGAAATTCTGGTAAAAAAAAAGCGCCACTGATCAAAAACGATGGCAGATAAATAAAAACGACCTGTATAAATTTGATTAATAATTTAGCATAGAATTCAAAAATAAAATCAAACTGGGTAGGTTCCGTTTAAAAAAACATAACTTTAGTGTTTTTACAATATTGAGACACACTGTGTATATACCGCAATATTTTCCGAATGTGCAGTAGAAGCGTATCTATCATCTAGAAAAAAGAAAAAGTTGATATCTTTAATAACAAACAAGTTATGGAGCTTTTTCGCAACTCTGGGACAGCCTGTATACAGGGTGTTCTCGAAGTTGACGCGTTCCTTGTAACACGAGTTTATTCTTAAGAATTTTAGCCTAAATCTTCTTAGTAAAATGTTTGTATTAACGGAGATAATTGATTGCATATTTTTATTGTTTTCTAAAATTTTGAGTCCGATTCTGTCCATTTCTCCGCTGTACTAGATTAATAACTAACCTAGCCCAGAATGGTGTCTTTCCAGAAATCGCTTTGCAATACTCTCTGGACGCTGCAGATGCATTCTGATAACGTGATAACATTACCCATGCATTTGCAACATATCTGTGAGCTCATTATTTTCCTAATAATAAAGCCATTTCGACTAATTAGATGACAACTCTGACAGTAGTTTTGATTAACGTCCATTCTCATTTGATTTTTTTTTTTGTCAATTCCAATTTCTAACAAATCAGCGCAAATTTGAGCAGGACCGGTTTCAAAAATTTCAAAAAAATTAACTTAATGTATCTTCATTGCCGTACACATTTTACTAAGGTGATTTTGGCTAAAATTCTTTAGAACAACGCATACTATCACATGTTAAAAGGAACGCCTCAACTTCGAAAACACCCTGTATACAAATTAAAAATTAAATTAAATTTTTGAAGTAAAATTTTGTCATTTTCTCAAAAAACTTGTTATGTATCTCTATTGAAACGACAGAAATACAAAAAACAAAAAAAGGCACGTTTATTTATTGTTGGTTAGTTTGCGGTTATTTTATGCTCCTGTCAATTTGACAGTTTTTAATTTCTTTCACTTATTACGTTGATTACAAACATAACCTTTCTAAGCAATTGTCAACAAATTTGAAAGATAATACAACGACTTCTGCCATTTGCCGATCCAATATTGAATTAACAGATGTGCCAGTGCTACTTAATGCTACAGACAAGGCTTTTTGCCATGTTGAAACTTGTAGTAACTCAAAAATAGTTTTTTTTAGTTGTGCCACAATTGCAGCTTGTGAGCGATATGTGTGCCAGCTGCAGCCAAAATTTATCTTTGCGGTTGTTTTTCTCTTGTAGGAATAATTTTTGAGTTCTCGGAAATCGTTTCTGATCTTATAAAGGCAAATTAACACCATATGTAAAAATACTAATATTAATCGTGCTCATGATTGCAGTCCACATTTAAATCGAGGCTATCAACCCCACGTTTCAGAGTGCTAATGCGGTGCCGAGGTGTTGATGGTCAGTCGAAATGCTTATAGAATAAAAAATATTACAAATACAGCATTTGTTGTCAGATTACACTTAACCTCAAATTTATTATAGTACTGGTTACCATTTGTATGAATCTAATTTCATGGCAAACCGCGATCACAGCCATTTATAAACACCCTGTAGATAGGTTGATAGAACCAGATACCTAAGGTATTACTGGCGACTTTTTAATAAAATAAGTTTAATTTCAAACAGTTTTATTTTTTATTTTTCCCCACACTTTGCAGTAATGCCGAAGGACTTTTATGCATCCCTTACAAATTGTGTTGGTGTGTTTCGCGAAACTAGCTCTGTGACTCATAAAAAAGGTGCTGGTAGACCAATCGTTCGTTCTAAAGAAACCGTGACACGAAACAAGTTGAGACGGACGTGTTACAATCCAAGACCACCTTTCACCAAGATGATTTTTGATATCCCGGTATAGTAAATCATGTTACAAAATGCTATCAGTGGAGTTAAATGAAGGGCCCGTTTGTGCTTAGAACAAAATGGTGAACATTTTCAGCATATGTTGTAACATAAAATAAACATTACCATTGTAATTTTTCTCTTAATCCCTCGAATCCTTAATTCGCCATTTTCTGTTTTACAATTGTCATTAAATGTGACGTTTGTCGCGACAGTTCAAAACTAGACATGCCTTGACAGTTCCAGCACCAACTTTAATAACAAATTCAATGGATGGCACGATATCATCTGAGATTTTTTTCAATTTTCTAACATCTTTTATTTTGAAGGTACAAGGCTAACTAGATTTTTTTTTAATTTCATATTTTTGAAAAGAGGTATTTTTTTTGTGAATTCAGTGATTAAAACATGCATATCTTATTTTAATCGAAACATTGTAAAAAATATCGAATTAATTGAATTAGTCTTAAAAATGTTGTCTAAATCTATTGCTAGTTCTTTGTCGCCTGTATTTTGTCCAAAAATAAATAAATGTCAATAAAGTGTAAAAATTAGACATTTAACTGAAGCAGAATACATTTTAATAAAAAAAAAATAATAAAAAGGTTAAAGGCAAAATACATAATTTGTACGCTACAAAAGATGTTCAAAATGATTTCCATTTATTTCCTGGCAATAACGAATACCTTGAACAAACTTCTGCAAAGAATCACTCAAAATTACAATGAAATTTTTGATTTTTTTTTACCTTTTAATAAAAATAAAGGTGGACATGTGTGGCATCAGTAAATTCACAAAAAAATACTCTTCAAAAATGATAAATTTGATCCCCGTGCAATTTAAAAAAGAAATCAAGTTAACCTTGTATCTTCAAAACAAATGCCATTAGAAAATTGAAAATCTCAGAAGATAGAATTCAAACACTTCTAATTATGCGCCAAATTTCAAAGAGCTCTGCTAAACCGTTCTGAAAATATTTAGCTATATCCATACTTTTTAACGACCCTGTATATATTTTTGTTTTGCTTATATTGTACAAATATTTTACAATTACACGTACATATTGTAATAATTAATTATAATTAATAATAATTAACACATAAATTTATCGAAAACGCAAAAACACAAAAAATGTATTAATTCACTCTATTATGAGACAATAACATTAACAATATAATAACTTTATAGAACAAAATTTCAATAAAACATATTGCTATCATTTGTTCTAGCAATATTCTAGAGTTGCTCTGAAAATAGAATTTTTGATGTGATAGCGAATAAGAACTTGTTAATTGAAACGCTAATATAAACGTTAATATTTATTGATGGATGAAATCACAGCATTGTTATCAAAACATTGTTTAACGCATTTTATAGCAGTTTCCTACAAGCAATTTATCCACAAATTAAACCGTAGTTTTAAATTAGATATACTGTGCTATGAATTCAAGACGTAATTAATACCAGTCTTGCCTTAAATTCATAAATTTGTAATTTCAGTATTACCTAATAAGATTTATATGTCCTTGTTTGAGAACTTAAATAACAGGCAGATATAACGGATATTTAGACATTATTCTATTAATAATTAATCTTATTGTTCGTTTAAAAGTGTGCTTATGTATCGAGGGATCAACTTAATTTGTAATCGAGTCATCAATGGATTTGAATCCGTATGTCTTCGCAATTGATACTCTCGTGTCAAAAATGGATTACTCCCTAGAATTCGAACTTTTAGGGAAATAACGTTTTTCATGTTGTGTGTAACCAGAATTTTCAAAAGTTATTTTGAATGCCTAAGGTTGGTTACTTTGAATTGAGAGATTAAATCCAAATAAATATGCCGCCAGTAACCAAAACTGATTGTGAAACGAAAAATCATCTATCACTTAGCGAGAAATTAGTCATTTGCAACTGTTACAATTAATTTGCTGTCTTACATTTTTGGGATATCTTTTGTTTGTCACCAGAAACCACATAACACACACACCTAACCAAATTTATGGCAACCGAGTAACGAATATCCCTAAATCCTAGGGAGTAATCCATTTTTGACACGAGAGTATGTCGAGATCTAACCTGTGTTTCAAGCTGTGTTTATTCAAGGCGGTCTCTATTTTAACAGGCCGTGCCACTGACTTCAGAAAGTGGTCTGTAGAATGGCCCAAACGTCTGGCAACGTTGCTTCGACAACCTTTAAAAAAGTTACTATTTGTGAAGTTTTGTGATCACTCACTATTTTGTCATTGTCAGCTGTCAATGAAAGATTTTTCTAATTCTCGTATTGCAATTTTACTTCAGTCAAAGAATATCAGGTGTCCAAGTCAAAGTAATTATGTGTATCCTCTTTTATAAGATAGCTATTGTAAAATTTCGTAAAGTCCTGTATTCTGAACAAGTATCCTATCCAAAATGAAGATAGAAGTCTTTTTAGTTCACCGTGATTGCATTAGCTCCAGTGCAAATTCCAACGCATGCCACCTGTGCACTGTACAGATCAGGACAAATTTTTGAAGTGAAACTTTTTATGGGAGGGTCTTGAAATTCTGATCGGCAACCTTTTTGTGTGACGAAAAGTGGTGGGGGTAAACACAGTCTCGCACAACGGTTGCGCCAATATTTCCATCTCACTTAAATGTATGTAATTGTGTATACTTCTGTCTTTGTCACACTCACGGCATTTATCGATAATGTCTTCTCTTTAATTTGGAGGCTTAAAAATGAACAATGACTTACGCATTTCGATATTGTTTAGTGTTATGTTTGTAATTTATTTTCTTCATTACAATATACAATTTTGTTGTGAATATGCTATTTAAAAGTGATTGATGAATAATTACAATGTTTCCCTGTAATACAAAAGTTTCACTTCTATCGTGCGTCTTTACGACACATTCTGGTTTTTTTTTCTAAAGTCGTACACAGAGACCATTAAAAACTAATAAAGGTGCAGTATGAATTGTTAAAAATAAATAAGAACTGCAAAAGTTATCCACTCGAGTGTATGGACCCTACCACCAATACAGGTTTATTATTTAAAATGGATTTTTGACCTAATGGAACGAGCAACAAAGACCTCACGCGCCAGTTTTCTAGTTCCAAAATCCGCATCCATTCTTGCATTCTAATCTTCTTCGATGTGAATTTGAAAACGCTAACGTAGGAAGACTTGCTTGCAGCATAATTTGACGTGCAATTGGGTACGCAACATTTGTGTGGCATGTTTAGTTTTTCAATTACTGAAATTAATTGCACAATTAATTGTTTTGTCAAAATGATTTTTGAATGAACCGCCTTTCTATGGAAGTGCCAATATTTTTGAAACTCAGGATGCTATGGAATGGCCCACTAAGAAATTTGGCAACACAGCCAGTGTCCTGGCCTGTTAAAATAGAGACCGCCTTGGTTTATTGGAGCGTGAAGTTCAAGTAACGACATACGATTTCGGATTCATGGATAACTCGATTACAAATTAATTTGATCGCTCTTTATTTATTCTGTATTAGTCCTTGTTCACAATGGACATAAGCTTGACATAAGGCATAAGAAATTCATGATGCATGCAGTGCATATATTGGGTGATTCAAAATGATTGTGGCCATGTATGGCAACTATGTACGAAAATTTTTTTGGCAACTGTGGGGGTAGGGTAGAGTTGACATTTTCTTGACAGTTCATAGTCGCGCAATTTTGTAAGTTGTCAAATCAATGTGTAATGGAATTGAAAAAGTCAAATGCACGCTTATGAAATGTCATACAAATGTCAACTCTACCCCATTCACACAGTTGCCACATAAATTTTCGTACATAGTTGCCATACTTGGCCACAATCATTTTGAATCACCCAATATTATTAATTTTTACGTAACTTATGAGAAGTGACCTCAGTGAACATTATTGTTATGTTCAAAAAGGCACGAAGAATCATATTCGAGTTATATGAACACATAAATTATTTTCCAATTGCCCAAATTTATAAATTATTCTTAGGTGTCTCTTATGTATTTCTTATGTCTTATGTCCATTGTGAACAAGCACTTAGAATAATGTTTGATTGCATAATTCCAAAACAAGTTTTCCTTAGTCAGTATCAATTAATTAATTAAACATTGAATAATGTAGTCTAATTTTTGGTTTTGACTTTTATATTGTCTCAATATTTCTGTTACTCTCTTCTTCAGATATTTTTTAAGAACAGTTGCATAACACGACAGGATATTCTTTATTCTACAGATTATTTGCGGAAAAAAATTGACATTGTATATCACCATTTTTAAGTTGGTAGGGTTTAATTTTGTAATAACGAACAAATCTAGACAATAACGTTCGGGTTATCCATTTTATTTATTGGCGAGGTCGTTTTATTAAGACATTTGCAAATACAGCTCGTGGGTCGGTCGAAGTTGGGGCAAGATTTATTGTATCGCCCTATACGTTTAGGAAAATAGATTACAATCTGCATGGTGCACGAAAGACGAATTATTACGGAGCAACTTCCAGGATGTGCTTCAGCACAGAAATAATTAATTGCGGAGAACGAAGCCGTGTGTAGGTTCATTAAAATTCACTTTGTTTTTCTGGATATATTGGCTTAGGAATTTTGATTTATTACATATATTTCAATGCAATTTAGTTGGATCCATCCACTTTGCAAGGAGCAACAGAAAGTGTGCATGTAATGACATGCGCATTAACTAAAAATAAATAGTTCATTCGAGATAACATATCAAACACGAGTCAAAGTCATACGAAGCAAGTTTAACAAAAACAAAATACATATAAATAAACGGTTTCATTAATTTCTTTTTTTAATATCACTTACGGTTTAATTATGCTGTTAATTAAATTGTTTCACCTAATTAATTCCGATAAAATGAGAAGGGTTTGATCGATTATGATGATTAGAGCATAATGTTTCAATTTAATTAGCAAATTTAGGGATGGTAAAGAGGTATTTTTCAGAAGCTTTTTGATTTTTTATTTCGATAATATGTTGCCCACTTAATATAGACTATTGAAAACAAACAATTGATTTTTATTTCGTTAGTATTTTTCCCACTTAATATAAACTACTAGGATAAACGAGTACATTACGGAAATCATATTTTATGAAGAAAATAAAAGAACCTGTTTATTATTTAATATGTACCTCATACATAGGTACATCATATCCTTGTATTAAATAAATTTTATTTATTTAATTTAATTTATTTTTATCCTTGTATTAATTACTTTGTTAATAACTTTGTCAAGGGTCGTAATATATCATATGTCTGTATCATAATATATGATATTTTGGGTAAAAAATAGAGAGAAAACGACGGTTTGAATGTGGAGTAGGTGTTACGACTTAAAAAAAAATAAGCACATGGTTTGGCAGCAAAAATTATGATAACCCGCGGAAAGCAATAAGTTTATTGAGATATATCCAGTATTATTTCAATATTGTCGAAAACCTTACCGCAAAGCATAAAAAAGTACCATATTTTGTTGTAAACCTTAAGTGTTGCTAGATTCTCACATATTTTGGGTCTAAAAATTCTATTTAAGACGATGAAAACACTTATACAAATCAATTTTAGAACAACAGTGATACTCTCTTGTCAAAAATAAATTACTCCTTAAAATCGAACTTTTAGGGAAATAACGTTTTTCATGTTGCGTGTAACTGGAATTTTCAAAAGTAATTTTGAATGCTTAAGGTTGGTTACTATGAATTGAGAGATTAAGTCCAACTAAATATGCCGCTAGAAACCAAAATTGATTGTGCAACAAAAAAACATCTATCACTTAGCGGAAAATAGAGCCATAATATGCAACTGTTACAAGGAATTCGCTGCCTTACGGTTACGATATGTTTTGTTTGTCACCAGAAACTACATAGCCTCTAGAGATGAGCGATATTTCACTACCGGTGATTTTATCATCGTGACTCGGAAATCACGAGTAACCTCCGTGATCTAATACTCGAAGTAACCGTGATTAGTGATTTCACTACATATTTTCTTAAATTCTTAAATCGCTGGTTATTATGCAGTTACTTGTTTGTCGTTACCCGACACACAACAAAATAGAAATTGTAACTTTAGCATTTTCCTATTTTTCCTTACAGAATTCTGTAATCTGAAATGTTATTACCATCTGGCACTATTACAAAACAAAAGCTATCTCACTGAAAGGTAGCAATTTTTGCCAAGCTAAATCTGGAGTGATAAAACGTACCTGTTCTGTTCATGATAAGCCAGAGTGTAATAAATAATACATTAATAAATTAATAATTATCATTAGTAATACAACGAGAGAGTACGAGGTGTTTTATTATTATTTTCTTGGAAATCATGAATTATAAAAAAAAAAATTATAATTTAAAACATGAATTATTATTATTATTATTTTTCTATTAAATTTTCGTTTTTGACTAATTTTTATTACACTCGAATATAAAATAATAGTCAAATGACTGCTATCCTGCATGACTGGCAATGTTGTTATTTTATACTTAAATCAAAAAAAGTTTAAAAAAGCAGATGAACATTTCTAAGTTGACGTTTGGATCACATTTACCGCACTTTGTATTCCGATTCTTTTTCACGGGACTCTTAAAAATTTCATAATAAGCTGAACCACAAAAAAATTTTTAATTTTTTTTTCAGTTATCTATGGACCAAATGGTAACTTTCAATACATCATTAGATTCAGAAAAAAAACCTTACCAGATTGAGCCTAAAAAAACTACATGTGCCTATTAAAAAAAAAGTTGACTATCGTTAGCTATTGAAGATAACACCAAAAAAATATATTTTATGGCTTTTTTGTAGCGCATATCTTTGGTTTTTTTGTTTACTGAAATCGGGTAATAAATAAAAAAGTTATGGGTAAAGGCGTTTTTTATAAAACAGCCTGTATACAACGTGTCTCAGAAAGAAATTTTAACTGGTAATAGAACTCGTTAATAGCGACAATACGAGTATATTTAAATATATTTTTTCCCAAACCTTATACCGAGTGACTATCAATGATTGAAAATTATTTTGTTATGTTGGTAACACATTTGAAATCTTTAGTTGGCAACATCGTTGGCATGACACACGCAATTTTCAAAATTGAAAGAAACGTCAAAAAATCTATTTTTTTTCCAACGCCAATGTACTTCGTGACTTAACCTAACCTAAATAGAAATGATTGACAAATGATGCACGAGAAGATTTGCACTACCAACTGCATCAGTGTTGCCAATCCACTATTTTGCTTCAATCATTTATAGTCACCCGGTAGTTATCCAATTAAAATTATTGAAAGATTTAGCACAAATTTCGTTACCCGCCTATGGGGATTAGGTACTTGCTTCGCCGATGCCGATAAGCGAAGAATAAAAAACAAATGCAAGAAAACTTTCACTTGTTTCTTGCGAACTTAAGTACAGCGGCTAATTGCTGCGCCTGTTGCTGTAACCAATAATGATAAGGGTGGAAGAAAAAAAAGAGAATCTTATGGTAGATATTAAATGAAAACAATTTTAATAATAAATATTTTAAACTGACCCTAATGAATCGCCCATACCCAAATAATGACAAAATGTCACCTGAAATTAGCGTATTAATCTGTAAAAATTTTCACAAAATTTTAGCTTAAATCACAAAATCAACACGTAAACACCTGCCTTGTGGAGTCGGACAAAACTAACTAAAAACTACACCTCGGCCGCAGAGCGGAAAAACTGTATTCACAACACAAACATAATGTTTTGCATTGATTTTACAAAAAGTATAATTTCACGGTCACTGCCATTGAGTCAAATAACTAGAAAATGCGAGTAAATAGACAGCTCGTTAATTCATGGGGGGGGGGGGAAAATACTGAAATGAAAATTATATTTCGAAAAAATGATACATAAAAATTGTGTTGTTCTTGACGAGAACTGTTACGGGTTAAAATTAATGTACTTATTTCTGAGACACGTTGTATACATATTTTGGTCTATAAGAAAATTGTTTCTAACAATAAGTTAATCATTCTTATGCATAGATATTATTTACTGTCAGATGTTTTCTTTGTAAAAGGTTAAAACTGCACTTGTCCTCTCGAGTGACGATTCTTTGACTAACTTAGACGACCTCGGTATAATTAAAAATCAAAATGTGGAATTATGAAATGTTAAAACAAAATAGTCTACAAAAACTATAAATATATTAAATATTATAATCATGTACTATCGCGGCCATCCAAAAGTGAACGTTTTTATTTCATAGTTTGATTTTTACTTGAAATCATAGGCGTTCTAAAATGTCACAGTTTGACACTAGCGTTAAAAAAATGATTGAAACTATTTTTTTTAAATGCCACGACATCTCACTCCGATTCAGAACCCTAGGGCTATTCCAAAGCAAGAATAAAATTGGTCGTTGGCTGCTGTGGCAAAGGAATTACATTGCAGTAAGACTTGCATCTTCCTGCTGCACGAACGCCAATGAACAAAGCCTAATTTAATCTAACGAAAAATACGGAAATTTTCGCAAGCTATCGTTCACTTTTGGATGGCCGCGATTGTACATACAACATAAACATTACTCTTATAGTTATTTGTACAACTAGTTGTGAAAGTCATACATTTTTTCATGAATTTGCAGATTGATTAACGAGGGCGTAGCCCGAGTTAATCAAGCAAATAAGTGAAAAAAAGAGACTTTCATAACGTGTTGTAAGTACAGACTATTTTTTTGCATATAAGGTAAGTTGAGAAATTTGGTCTAAAAGAATTTATGAAAAATTACAAAAAAAAATAGGTATGTTTTGACAATCATCTCCAAGGTGATGGAATAAAATGATGCAAAAAAGTAGTACTTTCACTACGATTTTTCGTGTAAAAAACTGCTTTCACTACGATTTTGTGTGTAAAAAAGTGCTACTTTCATTACGATATGCAAAAAAGGTCAATTTCATTACTATCCGTCCAGTAGCTAGTGTAAATCTCGCAAAACTGTGTGGAGTAAGTTGTGCTTTGTTTGAATGTCCATGAGAATAAAAATTAGACAAAGCCGAAAATTTTATAGAAAATATACATATATATTTATTTTTTCTACTGAATATTGTACCAAAGTCAACCTGTTAGACATCATTGGATTAAAAAAAAATATAGGGAATGTTACGATATTTGGTTGCAATACTGAAGTGTTATATACAGTGAGCGGCAAAAGTATCGAATAAATTCATTAAAAATTAAACAAAATTTTTTTCAAAAAATTCTTTGGGCAGGTCAATTTTAGTTTATAAAAATACATATTTTAATACAAAATAAAATTCCAAGCAGTCATTTGTTTTCGAGTTATGACGTCATCGATAGTTTTTTTAAATGGAAACCCCCTATTTTTTTTTCTTGACTCTGATAGCCCTTTTAATTATCTAAACACCAGTATAAAAATTTTGTTACCTTACATAAGGAAATTTTTGAGAAAAAAAATAATAAAGTTGGAAAAAATAAATTTTATAACGAACAAAAACAAGTCAAAAACTGTGTTAGTAAGTACTTAAAATTATGGAATTAAATGTTCGAATTGCCATCCCCCAGCTTGTTGACAAAAATCAAGTTTATGAAGAAATTCCCCCTGTTTTAGTTTCATCCCAGCACCCAATCAAAATTAAAATTTCTATACGTTGTGTTTCTGTTAAATGAAAACGTTTTGTAAAACAAATAACACATACGAATGAAATTGACAGTAACATTTGACTGTTTGATTTACCCACTTGATTTTTTTGACTTGTTTTTGTTCGTTATTAAATTTATTTTTTCCAACTTTATTTTTTTTTTCTCAAAAATTTCCTTATGTAAGATAAGAAAATGTTTACACTGTCATTTAGACAATTAAAAGGGCTATCAGAATCAAGAAAAAAAATAGGGGGGTTCCATTTAAAAAAACTATCGATGACGTCATAACTCGAAAACAAATGACTGCTTGGAATTTTCTTTGGTACTAAAACATGTATTTTTATAAACTAAAATTGACCTGCCCAAAGATTTTTTTGAAAAAAAAAAAATTTAATTTTTAAGGAATTTATTCCATACTTTTGCCGCTCACTGTAGATCATTTTCATTTGTCAAAAGTTTTTATGAACGCAGTTATACAGGGTCTATCAGAACTGGCGGACCAAAATAATACGGTGAATTCATCATCTTCTGGGAATAATAGGAAAAATGTTCAAAAAAATCTATCTTAAATAGTGATTAGGAAAGAAGCAATTTAAACTGACCAATCCTGTTGTTGATGTTAAGTTACCTATAAATGAGTTTTCCTACTTTATTTGTAACTATGGATGCATTTCAAATTATGCATATGCATTGTTGGGTATCTGCATTGTTTGTGCAATGACGGACGTTTTTAGGTTATAGTATTTTTTTTATTGGTAAGCTGTTTTGCTCATTTAAAACACGCCTGAGCGTGTATAAATCGAACTTGTAAAAACGCGCGTTTTTTAAAGTTTCCATGGCATCATCAACAATCCGAGAGGACCGGAGAAACGTGAGGTCTAAATATTACTGATTGATCTGACAGGAGTACCTTGTAACGTCAAATAAAATACTACTAACAAACGTTTCAAAAGCTTTCATCAAATATTCAACAATCTTAACCTTTTAAATGAATGTGAATAATACGGTGCGATCATTTAAAAAATAAATCGAGTCGGCGTGTTACCTATGGCAACCCATGCTATAGCATAGGCTCCAAAGCAAACCCGATTTATTTTTTAAATGATCGCTCGGTATATGTAGTTGAGATTAAGTGACAGATTGGAAATTAATTTTGTTTTTTTTTTTCATTTTCCATGACAACGAAAGGTATATTCATGTCACATCACTAATGTATTCACGTTCTTATTTCCATTTTTTGTAATATTTATGATTTCAAAGTGTACCAATAAAAAAAAATAGCGTAAAGTATTCGTGGATAACTGGTCGTTAAAACACTTGCTCTATTTCGAACACTCCGGCTGCGCCGTCGTGTCCGAAAAATCGCGCGTGTTTTGAAGACCTTTTTTATACTTTAATATATCGTGTGTTCCACAAAAAACTCACTCGCAGCAAGCCATGACAAAAGTGAAGTATGTCTTAGTACCAGATGTGAAATGAACTACTAAAGCAAATTTATAGGTTATCTGTCACAACTCACAATATGATGAAAATTTGTAAGTAACAAATGAACTACTTCCAATGATCCTAAAATCGACATGACCAGTCTATCTATCTCTATAGTCATGGCTTACTGCGAGTGAGTTTTTATTGGAACACACGATACTATTTCAGGATATAGTATTTCTGCTAGGATGTTTCATACTGGGAAAACGAATTGCGTACTCCTGAGCAACAACTGTGGCACTCTCATCACACTGTCCATATAAGACAAGCATATCAAAATATTTTCAAAAAGTAAACATTAAGCGTTTTTAATGACTTGTAATTGTCAGAAATAATTTATTATGACATAATATTTAATTATTATGTCTTTGCAACAATCAAATTTGTTTCGATAGTTACTAATATAATTTTTAAGGTAATTTTATATCTACACGCGATTGGTCAATTAACAACGTTCTTATTTTAAAATCCAATGAGGATGGATTTAAAAAAATATTTTTCCTATTATTCCCAGAAGATGATGATTTCACCGTATTATTTTGGTCCGCCAGTTCTGATAGACCCTGTATAACAAGAAAATTTCTAATTTAACCTAAAATTTCGTATTCACATTATACATTCTCACTTAAAACCAAAGATACATAATATTTATGTCATAAATAATTCGTACTACAGGGTGGTGCCCGGTAAACTCCTTTTTTGAAACGGGCGCCTTGAAGCTCGAGGGAGTCACAGAAGTTGGGGAATGGTCTCATTTAGAGGAGAGGGACTGGGAGTTTGTGCTGTAACGGTTTTGAGTCACAAACATGCATTTCTCGCTTGTGGAGCGCAAGTTTTCGGCGGATGCCTATTTTTTCTCCTCATTTTCACCTCAATGGATGTGTCAACAAACAGAATATGCGGTAACGAAGAGAAGAAAATCCTAGGGAACTTCATGAAAGACCCCTTCACTCGGACAGGGTCACTGTATGGTGCGCCATATCAAGAATAAGAATCATCGGCCCTTACTTTTTTGAAGAGAGAGGTCGTGCTGTACAGTGACTTCAGTCCGTTATTTGACTATTATTCAAGATTTTTTCAAAGAAGCTTAACTAGAGGATGTGTGGTTCCAACAAGATGGGACCACAGCCCACACAACAAGGGTTTCAACGAACCTTTTGAGAGAAAACTTCCCCGGGCGGCTCATCTCCCTCAGGGAGGACCTCAACTGGCCAGCCCGCTCCTAGTATTTAGCCCCCAGCGGCTATTTTCTGTGGGGGTACCTGAAGTCCCTTGTTTTCACGGATCGCCCCCAGTTCCTGAACATCATTAAGGAGAATATTCAGGTTCAAATTGCCAGGATCCCCGTCGCCCTGCTCGAGAAAGTGCATGAAAACTTCAGAAAAGGGTTTCTTCAGTGTGTGGACAAGAGGGAACGACATTAACAGAATATCGTTTCCAAAACCGCTTAAATTCAAAATTTCTATCCTGTATGTACGAGTACAATACGCTATTTTATTTCAATTTCAAAAAAGGAGTTTCCCGCGCCCTACCTTTGTACAATAAAACAGTTACTAAAGACGGACAGTTTAGTTAACTATATTAAAAAAAGGACGATTATCCTTTGAAAAAATAAAGTTGATTGTCGCTTGATGATAAAGTTAATGTTAAAAACAAATTGTAAAACAATTAGAAAGCTAAAACAATCAATATGTAGCAAAGTGCCATCACAAATGAATCAATTTAGATAAAGGTCGGAAATATTTAAGAACAACTAGATATATGAACATAACTTCAATGGTTCAATGCGAAGACAATACAATTGATTTATACTTAATTTACTCCAGCGGTTGATTTTGTTTTTGAGCAAGTAGTTTCTTGTAGCTTGTAGCTTTAACAATTTGGTAGGTAATGTTTAAAACCGGAACGAAGCACAACAAAGCCAAGTGCATTTTAATTACACTGAAATTATTCCGTGTGACGACAAACCAAAGAGGAAAGAGATAGGCAAACACAAAGCGTCACTCGCAATTTGCATACTAACAATTTTTATTCTATAGTTTTTCGTGGTTAACGTGAAATATAACTGTTTATTTATCGTGTAATTTAAGTACTGAACTGAATGAATAAAACAAGTGTGAACTGAGATTTTTCACAAATCATAGAAACTATGTCTGCTATACAATATAAATCGAACGACCGTCGATTCTTTCAGAAAATATAATTTTAAAAAACGTTTTCTTTGCAACTCGTTTTACTTTTCATAATTTCACACGGTGATGTACCGTTTCAATTCCATCTTTCATTTTGTATTATCAGAAAAAGAGATAATAAACGTCTTGAATACAAATCGTTTCTCGCGCATAAATTCTACCTCAGTTACAGGTTGTGCCGCTATTAGGGCTATTATCCAACAACAATATTTTATCTTGGCAAAAGCAAAAGTTTGAAAGTAGCCAATTTCGAGTAGAATAATGAGTAATTTATAATTCAGCAAGAGACAAAACTCCCATTTCTTTAAAATCCAAAATTAATATCAGTCTAAAAACGATCGCCCCGTGCATAACCCACGCTACGGTGTTGATTAAAACAGTCGTTGAAGCTCAGGTAAATCCTTCTTCATATAATAATTTCCAGGGGTTTTTCAAATAAATAAGCTTGGAAATGAAATTCGGTAAATTACTTTCATAACCTGTGACACTCAAGTTTACATTGTAACGGTTTGTAAAAAACATCTCTTCAACGCGTCTAATCCATCAGGGCACGTCAAGCAAATATTTAAATAAGACAATTCGTACAATTGAAAACTTTTTTCTTTAAATTTAAGGAGCAATAGAACGTCAAAAATAAGACAATGAATGATGGCGATAGCTGAACAGAATAAATTCTTGTTCAAATAACGTGCGATCAATTAAAAAAAAATCGAGTTACTTGGATTGTGCTATTCTGATGCTTTGATTGGTTCAAACCACCATTTTCGTCTACTCTGATTTTTTTTTTATTTGATCGCACGGTATAAAGCTTTAAAAAACAGAGTTTAAATTTTTGTATAAAAACTTTGTACATAGACAGCAAGCTTGAAGTTTGAAAGGGTATATTTCTTTTTGTATTCATAACCTCAAAATCGGTATTTCCCGGTTGTCCTCGGAGTGAGGAAACAACGATTTCCCGCACGCCGTGTTTTTTACTTTGCAGCAGAAACTAGGGGATTGCATATTGTAAGGTTGGTATTTAATAACGTAAACAGACGGAAACTTTAAACAAAATGAACGTCTCGTCACATTTGCAATTGTAACATTAATTCTCATTGAAATGAGTAATTTTGTTATAAAACAAATAATATGTACATATAATTCAAAAAGGTAAGAGTAATAACACTAATAACAGGGCTCCGAAAATAATTATTGTTGTTTTTTAAGTGAAGAGAAAGAATTTGTTCAATAGGTATGTTGTGTGATCGTGGAAGACGCCAGCGACGCTTTAAATTTTAATGATCTAGTAATCAGCGCGGAAGATGCTACCAACCCAATAGTAAAACAGTTACTAATGTTAAATAATTTACTTTTTTAATTCTATTTTTAAATATTTTTGAGTTAGGTATTCGTTACAAAAAATATTGTACCTAACTTTTCCTGCGGTCGTGCCGCAAACAAAGTGCTCACGCGGGAAATTTCACGGTAATTGTTCACTTTAACTACTTCTGGAATTTTCGCGTTTTTTCTGGCTAGATACCCTCAGGGCGTCCTCCTAGCTCGTTTCCCACCATTCAAACCTTGTGCAAGTGCCTTTTTTTTCTCTCTTGTTGTGTTTCAAGGTCGCGTCAATGGCTTAGTATAACTAAAGGGTAAGGAAAATTCATTTGCTCAAGGTTTGAATGGTGGGAAACGATCTAGGAGGACGCCCTGAGGCTGTCTAGCCAGAAAAAACGCGAAAATTCCAGAAGTAGTTAAAGTGAACAATTACCAATTTCACTTCCCGCATACGTTAAGTAAATAACTATTTTAGCTGTTTGAATTGTTTGTAGACATTTGCGCACCACACTGTTAAGCAGCAGCATAAACATGTAAAAATATCAGTGTAAGATAAGATATTAGGTATTTCAAAACATTTATTAGTAAAGCAATTTGTTTTTTATTTTTATAATAAATAAAGTCAAGTTAACCAATTGTATAATGGTGTAAAATTAAGTCGGTAAATCTGGTGGAATTTTATCTTGTACGGTTGCGTTATGTACTCGTATTTATGTTATTATAAAATTTATTAGTATTCGGTTTGTGTTGTGATGTAACACAGCTCAGCTATGCGATTTATCAGGGTAAAGTACGAGATAGTATCTACGCTGACACTGCATTCCTGACGATCTCCAACACCCTTAGTTCGGATATTTGATTATGTCGACCTATTTTTATTATGCGGTAAAGAGAAATAACAAATTTTCACCAGCTTCTGTGTTTTTCAGGTTCAGATTGATTTTGGATTGTTTACGTTAGTTTCGTCTTTCGCTTTATGCATCGATTTCTTAACATGGCTGCAAAGGATGAAATCGTAGTCACAACTGTGGTAAGTAAAGCTTGTATTGGTTAAATCGTTGTTCTGGATGTCCGTAATTGCGTTCACTTCGCGTTTTGTTTCTCTTTTATGCAGCAATAACAGTAATAATAAACGTTTCCACCGTCTTTTCTATTAGAATTTAACAACATTTCCATCTGTAGATAATATTCGATGCTTATTTCTACGTAGATTCATTAATCAAAAGAATTAAATGCTACTTTCATGCAGAAACGTATGATGAAACAGCATGACCTGACATTTTTCAACAGAACTCGTGATCAATCAAAAAACTTCTGGCATCTGTGACCGTTTTAAAACGAGATAAAGGCAAATATAAAGTTGAGAGGAATAGAAAAATTGAATCAATGTAAAAACACGTTGTCTACACTTTTCTCAAATCTGTAACCACTCGTGATTAATAACTATGTATCACTAACCAATATTCATTTTAAAGAAAATCTGAATATCACATGGTTCATTTACTTTTTTATGGAGACTTTGAAATATCAGAAAACTATTAACCGGAACACGAACATTTCAAGTGTAACAATAAATCATTGATTAATATCAACAAAATGCTATTTTTTCTACTCCTATACTTTAATTGATTTATTAGACATTTACTATATATTACAATTCAGAATATGTGGCATCGCGGTAGGCGTTGGAAATTCAAATTTACGTTGGCAGCAAGACCCTTGCTAATAATACCCTAGTTTCGATGCTGTTGGTAACCTTCGCTTTTAATTTGGCCTTGATATTACCATTGGAATCGTTTTGTGTTTATTTTCTTGTTATAAGTATTTGGAATTTCCTTGTTTCATTTATGAAAAGTGTATTATTTGTCTGCTGTGGGTGAAAACCATGTCAAAATTATGTAACGCATAACCTCAGAATAAAAAATAAAATAATGACGGTTTCACATGTTTACTAAATTTTTTGACATAACATAAAGCTCACTTTAGAGAATCAACGCCTACCGCGATACCACTTATTCTGAATTATACTATATGTACTTTAATGATATTCATTAAGATAAAGATTTTTCATTAAAATACAAGTTTATAACCAATAGAAATGCAGCATCACGGCAATATGCGGTCAATATCAAATATTGCCATGAGCATCTGACAGAACTAAAATGTATCAATTTCGACAGTTCATATATTTTTTTCATTATAGAGCTGGTTGTAGAAAAAATAGGAGATTATGACACGAGGGAATGTTTAAAGCCCGAGGAACGAGGGCTTTTAAATTTCCGAGGGCCATAATCGACAATTATGCCCGTGGTACATACAACGTTTTATTCTACTTATTTTATAATTTCTAAAAGATTCAAACAAATATTTAGTATTCCTTAAAGGAAATCAACTAAAAGTTGTGTCCATGCAAATTTAGTTAGCTATTTTGATGTTGTTAGGGTTACTGTGTATATAATATACAGGGTGACTGACGAAAAACCTTTGAAGCTGTATCTTACTTATTCTTTATCCGATTTGAATAACTGACACATCAAATAAAATAGTTCGAAAAACACTTCATTATTATCCTATTGGATATATTTTTCGAAATCTATTTTTTGACAGACGATAGCCAACTTTTTTTTTTCAAATTACACTCTATATATTTTTTTATTCGTTCTTATAAAAAATTTCCTTCTGAATATTCTTACATTAAAAGAAAAAACAAAAAAAGTATTTTAAATGAAAAAAATTTAAAATCAAAAATCAAGTAATCAAATTTGTAAACAATAGAAAATCTATTCTAGTTGCTCAAAATTTCCTCAATGCTGTTGCAGACACTGTTGATACCTTCTAGAAATGCCTACCTTTGCATTCAGTAAAAAATTTCGGAGTTTTTCCTGACATACTTGCACTATCTTTTTTCTTAACTTTTTTTGGGTACCTGATGGGGTCAAATAAACATTGTCACGAAAGTTTCGAATGAATATAAAGAAATCCAATGGATTCAAATCTGGGGATCTAGCGGGCCATCGAATAGCTCCATGAGCACCCATTCGTCGTTCACCAAAATGATTTAAATGATTTAAAAATACAAAATTCATGCGTGCATTATGCGGCATGGCGCCGTCCTGATGAAACACGACTCTTTTCAACACTGCTAATGGTATCTCATCCAGAAAATTGCTTATTTCGTTTGATAATAAATAATATGATATTTTGTTTGATTGAGACCGCTATCAATAAAAAAGGGACTCACTAGTCCATTCTATCTCCAAAAATGCCACACCACACGTTAACACTAAATCGTCTTTAGATTTTCTTCCACAGCAACATTATTATTATCAAACTGTTTTGACAAATGAATACTCAGAGCTTACTTAGTCATTTCGAGCATTTAGAACAAACTTCTCTCTTGTTTATTTTGGTCACTTGATTTTTAAATTTTGTACATTTACTCTTTAATTTCTTGACTTTTGTTTAATGAATGGGTATAGTTCTTTGGATTTTTATATTTAGAAGACAAATCTCTACAATACTGAATTAAAAAAAATGTACAGCACTGTTTGAAAAAAAGAAGCTGATGCTAATCTGTCAAAAACTGGACGCAATATATTTTTTTAATTTAGTTGGTATTGAAGTGTTTTCAAAATTATTTCATTTGAAGTGTCATTTATTCAAATCGGATAAAAAATAAGCAAGATACAGCATCAAAGGTTTTTCGTCAGTCACCCTGTATGATTTTCTTTAATTAAATAATGTTTTTCGGCCTCCGTCTAGAAACACTGATTTTTCATTCGTCTAAATCGTCTGGAAACTAGCCTTTCCCTGCCTAGGCAAGAAAATCGACACAGGAATTTTTAATGAAAGATTTTAGGTTGGCAGCACAAAATGTCAAGTGTCATGTGGCATTTTTGTACAATTTTTTAAGTGTAAAATATTGATGTCGGGCAAATTTGTATCCTTTATCGCAAGCTGTACATTGTGTATAGGAGTAGGGGTCGAGGGGGGTATCAAGCGATGGTTTAGGAATAACAGAAACGACGACGACGGTTTTGAATATTTGAGGAACTGGTTGATTTTTGTCGTGACAGTCGCTTCTTGAATTCTTTATGTTGCCAATGGAAGAAAAATAAATTCTCTATCTGGTAATTTTTTAACAAAAATGATTATATTTTGCTTTAAATAAATTGTCGGCCGAAAAATTTTTGTGTGTTACACGGCTAGAAAATGTTTTGCAAGTGCTCGCACTTGTGCTTGCACTTGCAAAATGGCAGTTTCTAGCCTTGTGATACAAATAACTATTGATACCATTGTTTCAATAATTAAACCAACCGTTGCTTGGCAGATTTTTGACAGATCTGTGCCATAAAGGCCAATTTATGCCCTCATTTGGGGGCGTATGAAGACGATTATTGACCAAAATATGGGGGGATCAAGAAGGACTGTTTAAGTTGGTAACACTGGTTTTTTAATTGAATTTTAATAATAAGAGTTATTTTAAGTTGAGGGGTGTGATGATGATGATGATAATATGTAATATTAAATGTAATGGATATAATAGTACATAATTATACACCAAGGTAGAGAAGACATTTTTTTAAGCCGAGGTAGTTTATAATAAAGAAGCGAGGCTTAAAATTGTCTTCTCAACCGTGGTGTATATATTATTTTTTTCACTATTAGATACGTTAAAACCCTTTCTAATAATAATTATTAATTAAATTATTTTGTCCGATGCGACGATCCGAGTTCTCATTTTTCAACGGTTGCTGTGAAAATTGAAAATCGTCTGTCTACGTTAACCAATGAAATCAAAGAAAATCTTTCGTTGCTAGGTCACGACTGTTCATTATTAACTACTGGTTAATAATGAAAAATTATTAACTAGTAGGAGAGAAATTCTACTTCTGTGTTCAGTTCGAGAGTCAATAATGACGCCTTCTGAGACTAGTAATGAAAAAAACATTTTATTGCACAGTTTTACGGATTAAATCGAGCAAATTTATACTGATTGAATTTTATAACTGAAATTTGGTATTTAATAGAAGAATTTACAACTAGTCCGCTAGCCACCAGACGTCATTTTAGTTCCAGTTATTAACAAACTGCTACGTAGTAATCATAACATTTTATTAGCAAACGTTAATTTACAGCAATAATTTGGACGTCGTACGTGAAGTTTCATAAATGGTGGATGCGCCGGGATAAAAAAATGTCGCCTAATTCATTTTGTTTTGTAATATTATTTTTTTGGTAATAATTATATTTGGGGATTAATACGTAACACTTTTTAGATGTTAAATACCGATTTCTTAAATGTTAAGTTTCACATCGCTCGATAATGATTCCAAAAATAGACGTCTCTTCCGGAAATTTATCGCAAACAACGCAAATTGGAAACAATAAACTTGACGATAATTCAAATGAATTAATTACAAACAAGACTGGTTTGTTAATCGGGCTAATTTTATAAATAAGGTTGGTGTTTATAACAAACATTTTTCTGATAAGGTTGGTGAACACAGGATAAAAATAACTATCTATAAACGAAGCTTACCACGATTCTTGGCTCCTCGTTCACTTCTGATAAGCACTTCATGGTCGTCTTCCTCCCATATCTCTCCGTCTGCCACTGCGAGAGTTATCAATACAACGGCTAGTACGCATAATGCTAACCACTTCATCTGGAAAATCAAAAGACGAATTACAAACATATTAATTAACAGTAGGTATTGTGTTGAGATTGTATCGTATCTTTATGTATTTCGTTTTTGCCTGTTGCGGTAATATTACATTTACTTTTTAATTCATCTTTCAAAGATAATTAATCAGATTTGGAATCATAGAACTATGTGTACGGACCGAATCATCACCTCCCTATCGGAAATAAAATCTTTTTCATTCCTGTTTTTTGGATTTGGTAGTAAATCTGGAGCTGACGTAAAATCCAAGTGCAGCAATTTCCTTTATCATTAATCAAAATGAAAATAATTGAAATATATCCACCTGAACGACCTGGTTTATTTCGTATAAATTAGTACCGGAGTTCATTTTTTGCTTCATCAATAACTCAGCTGCTACCCAATTACAGCCATATCTACGAGCTCCCTAATTTATTTCACTGGAACACGGCTGGAACAGCATGTAAAACAGTTCATTTGCGGGTGCGGTATATTTCAGAAGTACTTACAAGAGCTCAGCTATGTTGGTAATAAATATGCTGTGTTTTTATGATATTTTGCTTCCAAGCAATTTGCGTATATTATACAAGCAGCCACAGCTACTCCTTTAAAATTATTTAACATTTTTAATAAAAATTCGATATGGAAAGTCCAGCGCACTGTAGTCGAGTTTTTTCTTAAATTGAAACGGGAAATAAACTGAATAATAATTCAGCTCCCGTTTCTGTGTATATTTTTGCAGAAAATAATACGAAGATTGAGTTAGCGTCACACTTTTATCTTGGGATTCTGATTATTAAACGAAACGTGTTTTGTCAACATCTCTGTTTTTCCTTGAGCTTTAATACGATTCAAATCTGAAATTTAATCAGCTAACAATGCGCTGCCACTCTGAATTTTGTTAAGAAGTAACACAAAATCCTGACGATTAGTGCTTGTGCACGTAAAGTTGGATATTAAACACAGAAAATCCCAAAAAATGTTACATTCTTTAGTCTGGCGTATTTAACGTAACAGCATTTTCTACTTAGCAAACTAACATCCACCGGCTTATGTGTACATTGACCAGCAGAACCGGCCAATGTGGGTAAATTATCTCTTATATGCACTTTGACCGGTAAACTGGAGCAGGCTTCAGTAGGTTTATTAATGTTAAGTACTTAACTAAAAATTGAATCATTACCAAGACGTCAATACGATCAATTTCATACAAATGTGCACATAAGCAATCCATGAAAATCTAATTCTGTTGGTATTAAAGGTAACTAGTAACTTAGACTTTCAAAGTTGCTTGTTCTTGATTATAATTTTTTAGTTTTGTTGCCCTTCCTTAGTGATAACCATTATTTTGTTTCTTAGCATTTATTATTGCGCTCAGCTACACGTTAAATTTGCCCCTCATTGTTATTAAAACTAAAACACCCACCAAGTGGTGGGTGCACATTCCATAGACAAATGAACACACTTCGTTTAGTGTGTTCATTTGTCTATGGGTTATTCTTTAGTCGTACTCCGCACGCTGATAGATTGCACGTTTTTTGACAGAAGATAGACACAGAGACATGTGTGGCGGGAATTAATCTGCAGGTTTTCTTTTAGTATTTTTCACTGCGTTATGTTTTGGAACTAGAATTTAAAAACGTGCAATCTATCAGCGTACGGACTATAGTAAATTTATATCCACATTTACCATCCGCCTCTGGTAAATGTGCACACAATCCATGTTTGAAAGGTGAATGTATGAAAACGACGACTGAAAAAGATTGCTATGCACATTTACCATCGAAACCGGTCATTATGAACGTTTGCCGGTAAATGTGCACATTCGCCCCTTACGCACTATTCCCGTAACATATACATAAAATACGAAAACATTGGTAATACAGCTTTTTGCTCTTGCAAAAAACAAGGAACTCAAATTTTGGCTTGATGGATAGTTAAAAATAACTTCAATATGTTCAATATGTTTTTTGCCTACTAATTAATATGTATATAAAAATTAAATAATGAAAATAATGCTAAATTATTAAATGACTATCACAAAATTATTATTTTAATCTTTAATTTAAAAACACAGTTCTTGTTCTTCTTCGTGTTCTTTAATTAATTTAGCTGCGACGGGACAATCATTGATAATGACCCTGTACTTAGTTTCAATTTATATTTTACTAGCAAACATGTAAATGTTGTTATTCGTGTTATTTGTATGCAGGATCATTATAAATTATTGTTCTTTTTTAATGTACGAGTAGTTCAATTTGATGGCTTTATTTCACATTGAAAATATCGAAATGAGTACTACTTTGTAATGAAACTAATTCTTTGTATCTACGAAAATGCTAACTTCATTCTTTAAAATAGTTATACTTAGTGTAAATGAAAAGGAATTAAGTTATGTACGTCAAGATGATTTTATGCCTATTTGTGTTTTCTCACATCACAAAAAGTAAACTATTTGGCAAAATTCGCAAAAATATGTTTATCTTTTTGTTTTTCTATTTAATTGTGTAACACCAGCATACGAGTATGATATTCACATTGGTTGTCACTGTTCCTAACGGCATACGTTTTCGATTAGTACAATGAACTCATGTCATGTCGGAGCAATTAAAAGCCATTAAGAAACACAAATTGGATTCTTTCAACACCAGTTTAGTCCGTACAAATGCATCTCAATTAAAGGACTGATCCATAGCTTCCAATTTTTATTTCTAATTAAAAAAAATTAAATTTATGTTCAAAGTTATTTAGGTACAGCAACAGCAGATTTGAAAAAATCACTTGGGATTTCACAGATCGAAATTATGGGGTAATAAATTCATATCAGTATTATTATTTGTTACAGCGGAATTCACACAAGCGCAATGGAGTTTATGCCTATTCAAACTTTACACATTGCACGATATTTGTCAGAAATTCCAACTGCCTTATTTATAATTTTCTTTATTTGAATATATAGTTTTAGCCTAGAATTATTTATTCGAAGTTGTATGTACGGTGATTACTGTTACATAGGATACATTTTAATTTGAAACTGTTTCAAATTAATATTAATTATTGCGAACAATGTTTCGACGCCATTTTATATCTTTAGCGCCGCTCGCACCAAATCCATTTTCATTTTAAATTAAGGCCGCCTCATAATTTCTCATTACGAAGTAAAATTTCATTAGCAACTACCGCTAATGGTATATCTAGGAACGAAACTGTCAATAATAGTGTAAAGATACACGAAAACATTTTAACTTAAAAATCAAATAAACAGGTTTTTCTGCTCCTATGTTTCAAACGCCATTTATCGCATATGTTTTCATGACGCTAAGTGATCTTTTAAATACACCTTGACAAGCTATGACTTTATGCGTTTTAGTCACGAGGTGAATTTAGCAACGGGTTTTTTTAATAGCACTTCTTGTTGTCATGGTAACGTGCAAGAGAGAAAGATGACGCATATTGGTAATTAACGTGTAGGATAAAGATAGCTACACATTGGCGCTGCACCACCTATTTGCCACCATGACTTGAAATCGGACCCTCATTTATTAAACTCGTGTCTAAAGTGCCGTTTATAAATCTTGTTGCATAATATACTATTACGAGTATACAACATACACTAGTATACAGTATGTCCCCGGATTGAGTTTACAAGAGGGAAATTTTTTTTATTTTTGATTTTACGCAAAAACTTTAGAGAAATAACATTTTTTGCTTCATCTGAAACCCCCATTTCTGTTATTAAAAAGTCTTTTTCAACACAGAGGAAGACTTAACATTGAAATCAAAGAAAATGCAGAAAAAATATTTTCCTTTTTTTTTGAAAAAATCAAATGATAATTGAATATAAAACTATTCTATTAACTATGCGCCGTTTTCTGTACATAACTCAACCCTGTATCGAAGTTTAAGCTTCTGCACACCCATGCCTGATACATAACTGTTGGGAAATTTTTCATTAAATTTTGTAATTATATAACAAAAACCGGTCCAACATTGGATTAAATAAATTCTTTGTTCTAAAGACAACATTTTGAAACAGTAATACGTTGTTTGTCAAAAAACCAGACCAATTGTAATAAAATTTATAACATAAAAATTAATTCAAAGTCCAAATTTTCACAAAAAATGTTAATTTAAGAATACAGTGTATCAATACTGAGATTTTAATAACGAAAATGGGGGTTTCAAATGAAGCAAAGAATGTTATTCCTCTGAAGTTTTTACGTAAAATCAAAAATTTTTTTTTTTTTCCTATTGTAAACTCAATCCGGGGACATACTGTATAAATGCAATAAATGAAAATATGTAGTATATTTCAAACCAAGGTAAGAAAGTGCTTTCTTGCAGACCGCGGGCAAAGATTATAAACCGAGCCGTAGGCGAGGTTTGAAGTGCCCCAGGTCTGCAAGGGCACTTTCTTAACAAGGTTTGAATACAATTTTTTTTCCCTACCGGCACAACTTCGTTGAAAAAAGTCAAAAAAAGATGGTTATATTCCTGATTAAAATGAAAATTTTGAGAATTGAATAGTAGGCTGGGTTATTTGTTTAATTAACTTGTCATCGTATTTGAAGATTTGACGTTTGTTCGAAAATTTGATATAAACAGGGTAAAGTAATCTACCTACCTAGCTTATCTGTTTATTTTCCAGATTATATGATTGATTGCTTGCTTTATTGAATTGGCTTTCATTTATCAATAACTTATTTCACTTTTAAGACTTTTGACATTTGTATTTTGGTACAGTTTTACCATAAACATTTCATGATTAACTTTCTTACCTTAGCGAGAAAGTTTTCACCTCAAATGAGGTATCCACAGCCTACATTTCTAACCGGTAGGGAAAAAAAATTATATACTTATATTAACATAAATATAAAATAATTATTCCTATCAATATGCATTCAGTGTGTGGTTACAATGTTGTTTATTGAAATCGAAGCCCTGAAAATGTTCAAAAAAACAATTTTTCTCTAGAGTAAAGGTGCCTTTTATCTGGTAAATACGACGAAAAGTTATTAAGAAAAGTAGTTTAGAATCAACATTTAGGCCTCTAGGCAAAATTTCAAAATCATCGGCCAACTATGATTTTTCCATTTAATCTAAGGTTTTAATTTACTTTTATTTAATTATAACTTATTAGTGTTAAGCCAGTAACTTGTAGTAATAATCTAAGTTTTTTTTTACTCATAATGAGAGAACTGTTAAAAATAAAATTCTTTGATTTGTGAAATAAACATTAAAAAATGAAAACTCATAGTTGGCCGATGATTTTGAAATTTGGTATAGGGGCCTAGATGTTATTTATAATAGTATATTACACTATAAGTGATGAAAGTGCCTGATTTTTCAACGAGCAATACATGATATACTCTCGAGCGCCCAGCGAATGAGGATAGATAGTATTGCGAGTTGAAAAATAGAACTTTGATCACAAATTGTGTATATGTACTATTTTTTCCAACATCGCTTATGAAAATGAGTCTCAATTTTAAATTTCTTTATAATTATTTTACTCCCCTATTTTTTGAATTTTCCGGATCTGGCGTTTCAATTAATGCAAATAACAGTGTTTTAAATTTTTATATTAATAAGTAGGTAGTAGATTGTTAATGAATGTAGATTGTTAAATATATTTTCCTCACTAGTGAGTTTACTTTCTCCATTTTCCTCACTAGTGATGCAAACGCCTATTTCCTCACTAAATTGAGTGATGAAAGTATCATTTTCATAATCGATGTTGGAAAAACAACTTTTCTTAATAACTTTTTGTCGTAGTTGTCACATAAAAGGCATTTTACTCTACTGGAAAATAGGTTATTTTGAAAACTTCCAAGGCATACTTGATTTTTCAAAACTAAAATTATGTTAGAAATTAGTCTTTAACCAAGCAGGGCTGAACCCCAGAAAATGAAAATTTAAACCGAGATTTTTTAATCTTTTACAAGAGTCGTTTCACCTATCAGGGGACACACTTTATGTAGATAAATCTATTGAAAATTGGGACACTCCTAATAATTTTGACGCGATGGAAGGTATTGAAAATTCAATGTAACACACAAATGCTACTGAAAAAATTATGATGTCATATGTAACTCATATCATTACGATTACGGAAGCACTTGCGCAGTAAAAGAGTTCTTTGCTTTGCGTTAGGTGTCTGGGTATCACTTCCAGTATTTCTTTTTCATTATCTTATGATTAGAATACATTTTTTCAGAGTTTATTTTTAGAAGGCCTTTTTTATTTTATTTATTTAATGTTGTTTATTTTTGATGTGTTTTGTTAGAATATCTACAAACTTTTTTTTATATTTAAAATAAATAAACAGACGATTTATAATCATTTACTCCCTCGAAGAAATGTATTTGTCCTCGCACGTGTACTATTTTCACGAATAATCCATTAGCTAAGTAGATAATACTAATCGCCTTGATTGACTCTGCCATATGTAGTAATTATTTGTTTAGTATTGTATGTGCCTAACTGGCATTGGACATTTTTTTAATGATTGAAAACCCCCAGTATGAATCTACTTGTAATTTTATGTCATTATTCAAAAACACACTGTGTTGAAAAACATCTATGATATACAAATAAATTGTTTTTTTTTTAATTTGGCGTTGGAGAGTCGATTGAGAACGCACCACTCGTGTAAAAGCGTAAGATTTAAACAGCTGATCCGTGATCCGTAACCTGTATAGTGCGTTCACAATCGACAGTTCAACGCCTACTTCGACGCCAAATTAAAAAAAAAACATCCGTTATTTGAATGCATGTATGTATATACCGGGTGACTTTAAATGATTGAGGTCAATTTAGTGGTTTGGCACTCCCGAATAATTGGTACGCCTAGTCATTTGTCAAAGGGTTGTCCGTTGATTCGTTTTCCAAGTTAAGATTTTTGCAAATTAATAAATCGGGATAATGACAATTTGATTTATTTTGACTTTTGAACTGTCATATTTGAATTTAAGAGTCAAGTGTAGCAACAGAAAATTGTAAATGTGTTGCCAACCGAAAAAAATTCAATCATTTATAAGTCATTTAACAAGTAAGTATTATGTTTAAAAATTCAACGTGATTTTTACTATTTCTTCAGAAGTTGAAATACACAAAACGTTTAAAGATTTTTTGAATTCTCTGCATATAGCAAAATCTATTTTTATACAAGTGTCCCCGAATCAGATTTAAAGGGCACATTCCTTAGTCGCAATGGTGGTGAAAAACGTTCAGAAAAATATTCAGGGTGCAATAGTTTCTTAAAATCCATTCAAAAATCAAAAAACCACCAACGTCGCATTTTCCTCGATAATTACTATCGGCAACGCTGTTTAGTGTAAAATTTGGTGAGAATTGTAATTTTGAGGTTAAGTGTTTATTAAATGTATATTATTTTTCTAGGCATGTTTAAGTAAAAAATAATAAGAATCAATAAATAAATGAAACATGCGGCTAATAAAACAATATGGACGGAATTCAAAGCAATTGAATTTTATTTTAAATCAAATAAATGTCATAATTTATAGTTACCAACATAGTATGAAAAAATATCTATCTAGGGTTTTTTAAATTTTACCAACCTAAAGCAACAGGTGGTGGTTTTTTGATTTTTGAATGGACTTTAGTTATGAATTTTTCAAATTTACGAGAAAACTGAGTTCTTTCCCTCAGTTACTAAGTAACGTGTAATATTAATGAATCGTATGAATAATAAATTATTTTTTTTTTAGAACTATGTTGCTAAGCAATTTAAAGTGTTCGTTGAATTTACCTGAAATTCAAACTAACAGCGACCTTCTGATTGGTCAACTTTAATTGTTAATTACAAAAAATCTACTACACCTTGACCTTTTTTTAGCGCTATTGCTTTCATTTATCACCAACGAAAGTGCACTCTAAATCTGATTCACGAGTTCTGGAACACCTGTATATTTAATAAACTAATTTATTATTGGGTTTTGTTAACTATTAGTGAGATGTTGGGTAAGATAACCCTCCTTTCGTCGAATCAATTTGGATGATAAAGAAAAAGTAAGGCGGATGAATCAGAGAAAAGAACAAATTGCTCGGATTTTTATCATTTAACGTGGAAGATATTTAAGTGGGCACGATTTCTTATAATCCATATCACAAGTCCATAAAAAGTGAGTGTTAGATGATTACAAATTATGGCAACAAGAGTTATGATCTTTCAAAATCACACCATTTATTAAAAGTTTGTGCGATTTATAATGCCGTGTGGGTCCAAGAAATATTTATCAACTTATCAGAAAATCATTCATCTATATGGCATAAACCTAGGCAGATAGGAGTTGTTTTTCAAACCCTGCTCACTTTTATTACTAACTGCGATTAAAGAAAACAATCTAATTCTAAGTTTAGTCATTTGATTAGGATTGTTTATTGTACATGTAGTTAGTCTTATTAAACATTGAAAAATCTCGTACTATTACTGAGGGAAGTTTTTTTTTTAAATGATTTTTAGTTACAAAAAGGATACAACTTGAATGATTTCATTAGGTTTAAATAAACATAACGTGAATTTTTAAATTTTAAGCACTGTTAACCTCAACTTTGTACGGGTGGAAAACATATTTATTTATTTTCTAAACAAACAAGAAAATATTGTTGAAAGAATGGTTACAATATTATGCAGTGAGTTAAAGATTTAAAATACTAAATCAAATTCCATCCTCAATTTTAATCATCATATTCAATTACTGTTCCTACATTAATCTGCACAATAATGTACGTTATACAGGGTGACTGACGAAAAACCTTTGACGCTGTATCTTACTTATTTTTTATGCGATTTGAATAAATGACACATCAAATGAAATAGTTCAAAAAACACTTCATTATTATCCTATTCGATATTTTTTTCGACATCTATTTTTTGACAGACGATAGCCAACTTTTTTTTTTCAAATCACACTCTATATATTTTTTTATTCGTTCTTATAAAGAATCTTCTTCTGAATATTCGTACGTTAAAAGAAAAAACAAAAAATGTATTTTAACTGAAAAAAATTGAAAATCAAAATCAAGTAATCAAATTTGTAAACAATACAAAATCTATTCTGGTTGCTCAAAATTTCCTCAATGCTGTTGCAGACACTGTCGATACCTTCTAGAAATGCCCACTTTGGCATTCAGTAAAAAATTTCGGGATTTTTCCTGACATACTCGCACTACCCTTTTTTTAACTCTTTGGGTACCTGGTGGGGTCAAATAAACATCGTCTCGAAAGTTTCGAATGAATATAAAGAAATCCAATGGATTCAAATCTGGGGATCTAGCGGGCCATCGAATAGTTCCATGAGCACCCATTCATCGTTCACCAACATAATTTAAATGATTTAAAAATACAAAATTCATGTGTGCATTATGTGGTCTGGCGCCGTCCTGATGAAACACGATTCTATTCAACACTGCTAATGGTATCTCATCCAGAAAATTGCTTATTTCGTTTGATAATAAATAATATGATATTTTGTTTGATCGAGACTGCTATCAATAAAAAAGGGACCCACTAGTCCATTCTATCTCCAAAAATGCCACACCACACGTTAACACTAAATGGTCTTTGGAAATTTTCGTCCACAGCAACATTATTATTATTATTGTCATCAAATTGTTTCGACAAATGAATATTCAGAGCTTACTTAGTCATTTCGAGCATTTAGAACAAACTTCTCTCTTGTTTATTTTGGTCACCTGATTTTTAAATTTTGTACATTTACTCTTTAATTTCTTGACTTTTGTTTAATGAATGGGTATAGTTCTTTGCATTTTTATATTCAGAACACAAATCTCTACAATACTGAATAAAAAAAAATGTACAGTGCTATTTGAAAAAAAGAAGCTGATGTTCATCTGTCAAAAACTGGATGGAAGATTTTTTTTTTAATTAGTTGGTAATAAAGTGTTTTCAAAATTATTTCATTTGATGTGTCACTTATTCAAATTGGATAAAAAATAAGCAAGATACAGCATCAAAGGTTTTTCATCAGTCACCCTGTATCTACATACACCTAAAGTTTGAACTAAAAGATATTTACATGTTTTATGAAGCTTTATGGATAAAGAAGTTTCACCTTTTCATGTCACTGTTATTTATGGTATTAATTAATGTTAGTAATAAGTAATAACTTTCTTTGTTCAAACTCTTACAAAACTTAAGTAACGTGCTTGTACTATTATTAAACACTTAATACATCGAAGTTTGGTCACTTTTTCGGGTTTATAAATTTTAAAATAAATGCGGCCTTCTATGGTAAAGTTTCCTAAACTCTTGATGAGTAAGGGAACTTCCAACTTACCACTATAAAACCAAGTAACGCGCAAATTTACACTGCATGAAGGACAATTAAGGTTAGACCGTAAACTTGAAAGCCTGTTACAAGTGTTGTTTTATACATACATATAATATGAAAAACACTAAATATGTATGAGTACTACACGGAGTTTTAAAAAATAATAACAATTTGTTACTTCAATATACATATTTATAAGTAAAAAAACAAATAGAAAAAATATCGTGTAGGTATATATGTACTGATATGAAGCTTAAAGAAACTTAAATATTTATTAAACCGCTCACAATGTTGATGCATTGAAACAATATGTGTAAGTACGAGTAGAATTCTAATTACATACATATCTAAATTTTTGTAAAAAATAAGAAATCTTTCTGGGCAGGAGTGGGTGACAGTCCTTTTATATAGGTATACAATTATGTAGATACACATACGAGTATGTATACTGGGTGCCCCAAAATTCCCGGAACAATGGAGGAATGTCAACTTATGTTAGAAAATAATGAGAAAAATAATAAAAAAATTCTATACTTCTTAGATATGAAGATATGGGGGCTCAAAAGGTGCAGCTTTCATCTCATTTATTTTAAATATTAAAAAAGAGTTAGACTTTGTCTTTTACTAGCCAGTGGCAATATACTCGTAATTCCGATCGATTGTGATCAGGTTTGCAATTATTTTCTTCATTATTTCCAGCATTTCCAAGAAGTGATTTTACGTCGGTTTTACTTCTAATAACGTACGGCAGGCAACATGGTTTTGATTTTTCTTTCTTATTTCCATGGAAACAACAAAAATGAAATATTTGTAGACTATTGGGATACATAGAATGTTTTATAATGTTGCCACATTTGGTGGTCCATATTTTCTACAAAAAAGAAGATTGTTTTTTTTTTACATTTTTACCTGATATAATATGTATATGTAATGTAAATATAGACTGTGAGTGAGTGTAAAGAATAGAATTTGTTGAATTTATGTCGTTGATTCTTTGCAAAAACCCTCAAATAGGTGAATTTGTATTTTTACATTACATATCATCTTTTGACATACATAGATTACACGTTTTTATTCCATCCAGTGGCGGCAAAGAAGGGGAGAACTCAATTTTTTTAAATAATAATATCAGTTACATGTTTTTGAAAAGCCTATCTACATAATACTAAAATCATTTTTCAATCGGTTGATTAAAACAAAAAAGAATTAAATTCGAAATTCGATAAATAGGACCACAGGTTATCGTAATTTTCTCGACGAATTTCAATACCATTTCGCAACCTATCAGGAAATTGTTGGATTTAATTTGATGAGATAATTTTATTTTACTAATATTTACTGAAATTTTCTTTTTTAACCAACCGATTTAAAAATGCTTTCACTATTGGATAGAGAATTTTCAAAACATGTTGCAATTGATCCCCTGTTGCTATTTAAAATTTTTAAGTTGTTCCTCTTGAAAGCAAATAATGACCATTGAGAAATACAAATTAACCTGCCCGAGGAGGATTTTTACCAAGCATTAATGACATAAATTTTAAGAATGTTATTCCTTATTCCTTATTTTACATTCGCACTTAATACACAAACCACAAGCCAAAGCATAACATATTAATGTTAAAGAAATACACTATCCCACCTCCACCCGGCGGCGGAGTACATACACTATTACGGATAATACTATCAAGTAATAGTGCAGTGCTTATCAACATAATTACCGGCGTCTCGCCTCCACATTTTGACTTTTTTGTGTTTTATGTTCTGTGTCAATGTTAAGGAATTTCCTCACGATGTGACATGAGTATAATAATATACCTTTTTGAATTTCAACCACCAATGTGTTCTCTAAGTCCAAAATTTTTAAATTTTTAAAAAGAGATTGCGGTACTATTCCCGTTGCTGAAATTATAAATGGTAAAATCGATTTCTCATAGCAACGGAGAGTTCTAAATATTTATTAATTTTTGTATTATATGTCTGTGTTATATTGTGTGAATTTGGAACAGCTATACCTAAAAGATATGCTTGCTTTTGTTGTTTATTTAAAATAATAATGTCTGGTCTGTTATGCTGAATGTGAATGTCAGTTAAAACTGAAATTATAAGTATTATTATAAAGATTACTAATTATCTTGAAGATTGTAAAGAGAAAACGCAGTATAATATATGTAATATTTGTTAAAACAAATCCAAACGCCATTCATCTTTGTCGAACGCAACTGTGAGTATCTAAGCTTTTCTGAATATAAATGATGATTTATCACTAATAACTTGCGACCAGCACATTTTATTCCAAATTTCATATTACGATAACGCAAAGTGTTAAAACGAGTTTATATTAAAACTTGTATTTTCCATTTGCTTTTGATGTAACTTCGTATTTGCAAAAGTTCTGCTTTCATCTTAGTAAATATTGTGATCAACTCGAGCAAAATTTTATTTATTTTGTACATAAATATGTACAATATATTTTGATTTATTTGCATATTAACATTATTGCCACACTTTAATGTCGATATAAATTGTAATCATTTGGACTGTGTACGTTAAAGTGTCACTCCAAAACATTAATTTCATGAACCGTTAAAGAGGTTTATAACAATGTAATAGTAATACATATTTGTATACCTATTTACCCATGTTAACACAAAACAAAACAGCGATTTTACACCTCCTCCACAAACGAATTTCACGGACGAGGCGAATTATCTTCCAGAACGGCACAGGTAGTTTTTCCAAGAGGTGAGTTGTCTCCCACTCAAATTAACTCTATGCGGTGATAATTTTCGTATTTCTAAGTGAAGATATTAAATGTCTATTCCAAATTTAATGCAAGTTTCTTTGTTTCGCTAACAAATATTTTTCTATTTATAGATATCCTCATTGATTTTCAAAAAGACACTTCCGAGTATATCAAACAAAAATTAATAAACATAAAAATATGTAGTAATGGAAGTTATACTTTCTTTGATTTTGTGAAAAAGATGTCCTACAATAATTTCCGTTATAATAAACAAATAAATATTATTTATAAATATTTGGAGTACATTTTTATATGTACGTATTTGTGTTATTGAAGTTGTATTTTTTTATTATAACTTTGAGTTATACAGCCTGTTTTCTAGAATTTTTATTTGTTTGTTCCTCCTTAAAAATTATCTACCAGCTATTTCAATGCATCCAACTGCAATTAGTGTACATAGTCGTAATCCTAATGCCTTTACCTGAAGCACGGGAGACAACTCGCCTCTAACCCTTTATGCCGGAATTTCATGGTCTAAAAATAAATGCAGAAAAAATTGTAATCGGCAAAATTATAAAACTCTAAAAACGTTTGATGATTGTTACTTCAGATTTTATCTAAATGTGCAACTTAATTTTTAGTTTATAGGATATAGGACACTTTCGCATCTATGAAAGTGAATTCATAAATTTTGTTGTACCTATAAGTACTTATTCTTTAAAAGAAATCTTTTAGAATCCTTCAAAATAAATATATGTAACTTTAAAGAAGGCAAAGTTTAAATCAGCTTCTTAATATCTTTATGCCTAAAATAAATTTTCACCCAACATTTTTCTCAATCGCATGCGAATATTTACATAAGTTAGTTTTTCTCTAACTTTTTTTGGGAACATGTTTAAAACTTTTCTATTTGACCTATAATTTTTTAAAGTTTCCATTTCGAACTTAATACATACATATAATTAAAGTCTTTAAATATTCGTAAATCGTTTATCCATTATTGATAAGAAAAACTAAATACATTTTTTGAAAAGTTATGTTTATTCTATTTGTTTGTTGATCAAAATGTTTATCTCATTCATCACGTAATAAATATGTATTTCAAAGGTAGTAGTAAAATATTAATTGTTTTTAATACAGTGATAATGAGTATTTTTTTCTTGATCTTTGTGTGGAGAAGCAATCGAGTTATGCCTGAAGCACTTACCTCGTTAAATGGAAGACGGCGTTAAATCGGGCAAATGTGCAAGAAACACCACAACTCCACTGCAGTGACGATTGAAGCAAATGAAGATGAGATGAGAGTGAGGGTACTGTGGGGGTTCCGCGATCGTGTGGAGAGAGCAGAGCACAGAAGAGACGTCTATTGATCACTGAACAGGCGAGAACAGCGGGCGGGGATCCAGGATATACCGCCGCCACCGCCGCCCGTCCCTCTGCGCGCGACAGGGCTCCAGGACCGACTGAAGCAGCTTCCTTTCTGTTTCTGTGGTGCTTCAAAATGTTGCCAATAGCTCCGATCGTACCAAAGATCTTCGACATTCGCGACATTCACTATTGTTTTGCGGTTACATAGGCTTGCCCTCGGACGCAACGAAATTTGATTGTGTATTTCATTGTTAATGCGGGCTTTGAGCCGCAAGTCCTTTTCGACCTTTCCGCTTCATTTTTGAGTGGAATTTTTTGTTGAAAAAGGTGGTCAGCTGAAAAGACAATATACTTTGCTGGCTACACAGGAATTTGTGAACTTCCGTGCTTTTGAATAATTGTGTTGTAGCGCAATGTTTTAAAGTTTATGAAAAACTGTATGTACTCGTATGAGCAGTTTAATATAATTAAATTAATTTAATTAAAACAAACATCAAAACAATGATGCATAACACTTTCTTCACTCATAAAAATATTCAAATTTTCAATTTAAATAGGTACATACAGTGTGTCCAAAAAGTTTGGAAACACCCAAATGAAAACGTAACGCATAATTTTTGAAAAAAATCTAAAGACAGGTCAATTAGTGTTTTAAAAAAGCTTTCTGCTGATAGTGTCTGTTCGGTCTTTTCGATCCTTAAAAAAGTTATTATGTTATAAAAAAACTTTACTGAAATAATAGAAAACGTCCAAAACGAATTTTATTATCGTTTAGGATATTGTTAAGACGTTCAAGGACAACATTTTGAACATTTGTTGTAAGAATTATAGTTGCCTTTCAAAATTAAAATTTTCTTTATTTTCTTATAACCAATTAGGTTTTTTCAGGAAATTTCTTATGTTAACTGAAAAATTTTTGATCGTCAGGTAGACAATTAAAAGATCTATTAAAAACGGTAGCAAAAATGCGACGTTGCCATTTAAAAAAAACAGCAAACAGAAAGCTTTTTGAAAACGCTAATTCACCTGTTTTTTGCGTTTTTCTCGAAAATCATTCGTTTCTATTTTATTGGAGTGTTTCCAGACTTTTTGGACACATTGTATTGTGCTTATTCACAATGGACATAAGCTTGACATAAGGCATAAGAAATTCATGGTACATGCAGTTGATATACTATTAATTTTTACGTAACTTATGCGAAGTGACCTCAGTGAACATTATTGTTGTGTACAAAAAGGCATGAAAAATCATATTCGAGGTATATGGACACATAAATTATTTTCAAATTGCCCAAATTTACAAATTATTCTTAGGTATCTCTTATGTATTTCTTATGTCTTATGTCCATTGTGAATAAGCACTTACGTAGGTTTATTATACAGGTGTCCCCAAAAAAGAAGACGAGTCCATAGCTCCGTTATTTATTGGAAGATTTTAATTATCTGTACACCAAATTAAATGGTTGTTAATAGGCTACAAAATGGCCTAATAAATTCAAGTATAGCCCCATGGGCTTCAAGGGTAAACTGTCAAAAAAAATTTTTTCAAATGAGCTTACATATTTTTTTTTAGTAATTCTGATAGAGACTTTTATTCTGAAAACAACAATGTATCACAAGTAAACACTTAAATACCAAAAATTCACAAACAAAAAGTAAAAAAAACATTACTATCGTCAATGTTCCATTTTGCGCTAAACATTAGCGGCGTATCTGCGCAATCCCACATGTTATTATTTGTCATTTGTTTTTCCAGCTACCTTAATTTGGTTCTTACATTGTAACGCAATGCATTTTGATAGCTTTTCGCTTGGTGCTCGTCATTTGTTTCAAAAGTTAGTGTTCTTTTTTTTATGTTAAGTTATACTTGTGATACATTGTTATTTTTAGAATTAAAATCTCTATCAGAATTACTAAAAAAAAGTATGTAATCCCATTTGAAAAAAAATATTTTGACAGTTTAGTCTTGAAGCCCTTGGAGCTATACGTGAATTTATTAAGCCGTTTTGTAGTCTGTTAACAACCATTTAATTTGGTGTATAGATAATTAAAATCGTCCGATAAATAAGGGAGCTCTGGACTCGTCTTTTTTTTTGGGGACACTCTGTATCTGTTAAACAATGATTTAAACTACACATCGCTTATGCGATGTTATGGTCAAGAAAACTAGAATGGTTTACTTCCTATTTCCTGAACGGTTCCTGTTATGGAATAGTATACTGGATGTCCCAAAATTCGCGGAACAACTTATCAGTACGTTGTTAAGTAGTCATTAAAATATCAGGTAAAAATGTTTAAAAAAATTAATCTTCTTTTTTGTAAAAGATATGGACCTCTTCGTTACACTAAATGTGGCAACATCTAAAAAAAAAATATGCATCCAAAGAGTCTGCAAATATTTCATTTTTGTTGTATCCATGGAAATGACAAATGAGACAGAAAAATCAAAGCCATGTTCCCGTACGCTATTTGAAGTAAAGCATATAAAATTACTACTTGGAAAAGCTGGAAATAATGAAGAAATTATTGCAAGCCTGATCACAATCGCTCAGCATTATTATGCCACTGGCTAGTAAAAGACAAATAGTCAAAATCCTTTTTAATATTTAAAATAAATAAGATCAAAGCTGCACCTTTTGAGCCCCCATATCTTCAAATCTAAGAGGTATAGAGTTTTTTTTATTATTTTTGTAATTATTTTCTAACATGAGTTGACATTGCCTCATTGAGTTGTTCCGCGAATTTTGGGGCACCCAGTACCTACTTGTAAAAACATTCTGCTGAAAGTCGATTCCATATGTGCAGCAGATTTTAAATTACATTAAAACATTGATTGATAAGCATATTTTCTCCTCATTACTATTCATTTAAATTTAGTATTAAAAGATGTGACAAGAGCAAAGTTCATATATCTAAGTAACGGACCTTTCTTATCTAAATTCTAACGATTTATTGTTTTTACAGATTCATAAACTGAGAGGGGTGCTACAACTGTGGCCACGAAATGATTAAAAAACTGTTCAAATACTTGTTGTATTCAGCTTGAATTGTTCACATAAGATGATCCCCAGATTTTCTACTTGAATAAAATAGAATTTTAATATTTTTTATGTTTACGTAAAATTTATATTGACATAAAACTTAATATACTCGTATGTACAATCGCGGCCATCCAAAAGTGAACGATAGCTTGCGAAAATTTTCGTATTTTTCGTTAAATTAAATCAGGCTGTATTCATTGGCGTTCGTGCAGCAGGCGTTACTATTTTAATAATAAAAAGTTGAAATAAATAATTTTTACTAAAAATGAGGCTGAAAAGTAATTAACGCATTATTAAAGTGAAAGTAAACTTTAGTAAAGAAACCTTTCCAACACCTATTCGTATTGGCCTCGCAAGCCTGTTTTTTGCCAACGCTTCTTTATACTGAAGATGCAAGTCTTACTGCAATGTAATTCTCTCGCAACAGCAGCCAACAACCGATTTTCTTCTAGCTTTGCAATAGCCCTAACTGTCTGAATCGGAGTGGGATGTGGCATTTAAAAAAAAATAGTTTCAATAATTTTTTTAACGCTAGTGTCAAACTTTGACATTTTAGGACGCCTATGATTTAAAGTAAAAATCAAACTATAAAAAAAAAACGTTCACTTTTGGATGGCCGCGATAGTACTTCGTCCAGCGAGAGATTGGGAGATTTTAAAATGAATTAAATTAAACCAGCACTACAAAATGCACCTAGTGCACATTAATTAAAGCACAATTTCAGAGCAAAAATGTTACTGTTTGAAGGAAAAAAAAAATTTTTGTTCGACACTGTCAGAATTTGAGAATTTTCTCCTGTGTGTACGTATTTTGATAAATGTCACAACTTGTCAAAGCGAAATGTCAAGCTAATTTTAAAGATTTTAAGCGATTTGGAGCCTTTAAGGGGGTCGATGAACAAAAAAAAGTTGTATTCAACTCGTGCGTGTGTAAATTAGGCTCTTTTTGGCACTCGTTTCACTCGCGTGTTAAACTGGCCTACTCATGCCAAAAAAAGCCTAATTTACACATGAACTCGTTAAATAAACTACGCGGTAGGTATTAAATACTTTCTCTACGTAGAATTTAGTGATTTTTATGTCAACCAATCTCTCGCTGGACAAACTTTAGTAGTTTATTTAACGAGTTCGTGTGTAAATTGGGTCCACTCATGCCATAAAGAACCCAATTTACACATGAACGAGTTGAATACAACGTTTTTTTGTTCGACGAGCCCTTTAAAAGCTCCAAATCGCTTAAAATCTTTAAAATTAGCTTGACGTTTCGTTTTGACAAGTTGTGACATTTATCAAAATCCGTTCACATAGGAGAAAATTCTCAAATTCCGACAGTGTCGAACAAAAAACAAGTTTTTAAAAAATTATAATTCTTTTCTTTAAACATAAGATCTGAAATTTTAGCCGTCATTGTTTGTCATTTCAAAAAATCAAATTGTAATCCATACTTTATTGGCATCATGATTACCGTCTTGAATATGAATGTTATTTTTTGGGTGGTAAATTTCAAAACTCCAAATTATTTTGCCATTTCAACTACACAGAACGTTTACCTTTGGTTATCTATGTACGACTGCTCTAATTTTGTTCATTCATGTCGGATTTTTGGAATATCTTTGCTTTAAAAAGTTTAAATTGGTTGTCAAAATGACAAGAATCGAAAGTGGGGTTAGAGTTTCTAAAGGTTTATTTACAATTTATGGGAATGTCAAGATAGTGACTGCTAAAAATTTTTGGCCGCCATTGTATCTATATTTTTTTTATTGGGAAATAAATATTAATATTATTAAATGGAGTAAATATTCAGTAGTTATATCCCGAGTGCATACCAAATACGGGAATATTTTTACGACTGCACGAAGTGCACGAGTAAAAAATTCAAGGATGACATGCACGAGGGATATATCGAGGACTATTTCCCGAAGAAAATTTCCCGCAACTTTGATACTTAGAAATTTCACGATAGAAATAATAACAAAAAAAAAAAAAACTTTTGGATGAATTACAATCAAGAAATCGAGTTTTGTACTTTCAATAATAACTATAACTATTTATTGTTCAAATACTAATTGTGATTTAAATCAATAACTGCATTTTGATAATTAAAAGCCCGAATGTTTTTAAAATGTCAAAAATATTCACTCTATGCACATGTGCTCATGTGTAAATACTCGGGTATTTGCACGGTGCATGAATACTCGCTGATATTCGTCCGTTGCTAGGTGATTTCTTTAATATGCATTAATATGATTGGTTGAAATTTTCTGAGGGAAATAGTAATCAAATGAAGATTTATATTCCGATATGTGCGTACATTGAATTTGATATTTTTAAGCAGGGTGCTAATTGGAATACATATTTGAATTTAATTTAGAATTTTCTGGTGCCATTTCCTTACCTGATTACTTTTGTGAATTCTGAATATGTTACAAAACAACCCACAAATAGTTAAAAGATACAATTAACATAATTTTGTGCAGTTTCATTTCTAATTCAATATTACATAGATTTCATGTGGGTGTAAAACTATCGTAAACTGACGTAAACTACGGTCTTGTGCTAAAATTTAAATAAGTTAATGCATCTGTTGACTTACTTGACAAAACAACATCCTTTAACCACTCAAGAGGATTGAAACTGTCCCCACATTTTGTCACCAGATGAATGGTTGAAAGCTGAACCCAACATCTGCATTTGGCCGGGTAGCGAAGCACATATGGGCCCAGTTGATTTCATTTTATCAAACACTTTCGGAATACGGCTTGTGAGGCCGACCACTTAAACAGGATCTAGTTCTGTGATCAATTTGATGCCCCCTTATCATAACAATGTAGATCATGTAGATTTATAAGAGCAGGAGAGAAGTGTTTGCGGACTGAAGACGTCATAAGTGTTCGTGATATTGCCTAGATTTTAGAGGTAGTACAAGGGAAAACGGGGTGTACTAAATTATATTGTGATGGATGAAAATTACCTAGTTTGCATGTGTGATTTTCTATAATAATTATCTTAAAAGCAATGTTAATTTGTACGATGATTGTAAAATTTGTGTCGAGTCGTTGCTTGATTATTTTTATTTGTCGATTGAGGTAATTAGAAAGATACATTCGATTTCTAAACAGTTAACTAAGTTTCGTAGATAAATAAAGTATTTCAACTATCTTTATTATAGTATTTGCCTGTATTTCATTAAAACAATTAAAGAGCTTTGTACGTAATGCTGCATGTTGTGAAATTGTTTTAAACATGAAACATAACAATGAGTACTTTAATCTAGTTATAATTTTTTTTTCATTATACGAAAATCGTTTATTATAAAATATTAAAATGTTTGTCAAGTAAATTATGCACCTTAGTTTTGGTATAAGATTCATACCTATAAGAAAAATTACCTAGTAATTCTGCATGATTTTGATTATCCAGACATCAGTTTCTATTTGTTTGTGGTTTTTATATTTTTATCTAATCCCGTGGGATAAATGACACTTATCCCACTCATTTGAGTGGAATAAGGAACTTCATTACCGGACGCATTTCATTACCCCACTCAGTGGGATAAGTAAGTTATTATTCCACTGAGTGGTGTAATGAAACTGGCGGAAATAAATAAGATTTACCTTTTTTTTAATTCGGGGCGGTACATAACTCGTGTGATTACAGATGAACTCGGGCTAACGCCCTCATTATCTGCAATCTTCACACTCGAATCCTGTAATATTGCTTTTATCCCACAATTGTGTAAATAACTATTTATGTGTATGTACGGTCGGTGGACAAATAAAACTGGGACACTTAAAATTTAATCTATGTATATCAGACCATTGAATTGTCAATATATTTGTCAGTGTCTATATAATATGTCATACAAAAGTTAACCTATTTATGCTAAAGCAGTAATTAAACGATGCAAATTTGTAAATTTTGACTTACGTGATTGTCATTTTTGTCCCAGTTTTATTTGTCCATCGACTGTACGTTACAATGTGCAAATTGAAATGAATAAAACTTGTAAATAGCATTTGTTACAGAAACGCGTTTTTTATGCTCTCTAAAATATTTATACGTACTGGATTGGATTATATTGAAATCCGAAATACGATTAACCTTTTTTAAATAAATCCCATCGTTTGTTGACGATAATACGCATTTAGTTAAGAAATATTATTTGATTTTTGATTTGAAAATATATACTTAATGACACCTCTTAGTAGCTTATTCATTCTCGATTCAAATAAGAACAAAAAGAAACGTGAGCGTTATATTCGTAGGGCGCCAGGTGTGTACAAGAAAATAAAGAAAAAACTTTTACATGGGAACTATAAAAATAGGCACAAGGCGTCATTTTCCAAGTTGACTTTGAAAACGGAAATAGAACTGAAAGTGCAGGAGGTGTTTTGGGTCTTGAGAACTTGAGACATATCGTTGGTGTAACATATCAGCTTTCCCGAAGGACCGAAGAGATATCTCATCTTGACCCAACGACATGATTTCCATTTATGGCGTAACAAAACTATTTTACAATAATATTATTGACAGTTTAACCAATGGGTGTGCGTTAACTAATTTTAGCTAGGCCAATTTTAGAAAAGAAGTTAACTGTATATAATTAATAGAAATATGTCTTTAAAAGCATCTTTCTGCTTCACCTTTTTCTAAGAAAATTCTTCAATAATAGTCTTATACGGGGTCATTATAAATGATTGTCTCATCGCAGTAGGCGTTTGTGACGTAGTTGAATGTGCCGCAAGCTTTTTAACACGAGTGAGACTAGCATCGCCGATAGGTAGCGCTGCTGGCGGTAGTGTAAATTTGTCTACTATAGTCTATTTTTTCCTGGTAGGCGGATGCATGCGCATTTACAAAATCCTGCAACGAAATGTGACTTCCCTATTGGTTACTTTATTTTTCTACTTACACTAGAGAAATGTGCAATATTGCACTGTTCTGTACTGTCAACCAGGTCCAAGCTGCCATTTTTGTCTTATCGTATCTTAGTTTTCTTTAGTTTGTCTAACGTTGCGAAGCTAGCGGCACATCCCAAATTTGTGTGGGTTTTCAACGCCAACTGCGATGGGACAATCATTTATAATGACCCTGTATAAACATAATGGGGCGTATCACGACATCGTTATAAAGGGGCCGACAACTAAACTCGTGATTAAAGTAAACAAAAACGATATAGATTTATGGAGTTATAACCTACCAGAAAGAGATGAATTCGTCACCAAGGTAATTAGAGTCATGATTAAATTTAATAAGAGTGTCGTGATACGGTCCAATATGTATACAATCATAATTTGTTTTCATCGAATATTATCATAATCTTTTACATAAATGTGTAACATCAATTAAATATGATTTAAATATATAGAATCTACGTCTCTAATAGGTCTATTATTGTATTCAATTTGGAGTCGTTTATGGCTATATCTTAAAGCAACCGTAGTTTAATAGATCTCTAAGAAAATTTTTATCAATATTTCAGTGTGTTATTGTCATTTACACCAAAAAACTTCCAATATTAATGTTCAAACTCTACTTTTTAACATATGTTGCAGATGTAGTTGCATCCGTTACCTTGAATTAGGTACCAATTAATACAAAATTCCCTAGAATTTAATTTTTTTTTTATTTAAAAATTAAAACAAGGGTGCGAATTATAAAAAATAACATAAAAAACTCGTTTTGGGCATTAGGGTACTCGTCCCATACAAAACTCCCCTACGGGTCGTTTTCTACACTCGTGCGCCAAATCAACCCATATAAAACTCGTTCTTTAATATACTATTTTGCAATTTTGAATTAAAATAGTGTCATTATAGTTGTAATTTTGAAACAGCCTTCTTTATTTCACCTTATTCAAAAAAAATAGTATCGAAAAATATAGTACATACCGGGTGACTGACGAAAAACCTTTGGTGCTGTATCTTGCTTCTTTTTTATCCGATTTGAATAAATGACACATCAATGGAAATAATGTTGAAAACACTTCAATACCAACTAATTAAAAAAAAATCGTGCTTACAGTTTTTGACAAATAGCACTGTACATTTTTTTTAATTCAGTATTGCAGAGATTTGTTTTCTGAATATAAAAATGCAAAGAACCATACCCATTCATTAAACAAAAGTACAGAAATTAAAGAATAAATGTATATAATTTAAAAAGCAAATGACCAAAATAAACAAGAGAAAAGTTTGTTCTAAATGCTCTAAATGCTCTGAATATTAGTCATTTGTCAAAACAGTTTGATAATAATAATTATTATTATGTTGTTGTGAAAGAAAATTTCCAAAGACGATGTAGTGTTAATATGCTGTGGCATTTTTGGAGATAGATTGGACTAGTGGGTCTTTTTTTTATCGATAGCAGTCTTAATCAAACAAAATATCATATTATTTATTATCAAACGCAATAAGCAACTTTCTGGGTGAGATGCCGTTAGCAGTGTTGAACAGAGTCGTGTTTCATCAGGACGGCGCCATATCACATAATGCTCGTATGCAGTGCCGGTTTTAGAATTAAATCGCCCCTAGGCAACATTTTAGTGCGCCCCTCAGAACAAAACGAGAGAATCACGGAAATAAATGAAAATCATCTTTAACTTTTTTATCATTTTAAAGAATAATTATGTACCTAATGTAATACAGGGTCGCTGAAAAGTATGGATACAGCTAAATATCTTCAGAACAATTTTGCAGAGGGCAGAGCTCGTTGAAATTTGACATACAATTATGTGTTTAAATTCTATCATATGAGATTTTTTTCACTTTTCTAACATTTATTTTGAAGATGCAATTAATATTTTTGAAGAGTATTTTTTGTGAATACAGTAATGCAACACATGTCCACATCGCCGCCATTTTGAAAATCTTTTTAGCATTAAAAATTATGTATTATCGCGTTTAAACTTTTTTTTATTAAAATGTATTCTAAATCTACAAAAAAATGCTATTTTTAAAGATATTAAATTTGACCCCCATCCCATTAAAAAAATCAAATTAACCTTGTATCTTCAAAATAAACGATGTTAGAAAACTGAAAAAATTTCAGATGATAGAATTTAAACATTGCTAACTACGTGCCAAATTTCAACGAGTTCTGCTAAACCAATCTGAAAATATTTAGCTGTGTCCATACTTTTTATCGACCCTGTATGTATCTACATTCTAGAGCCGAAAATATTGCACTAAAAAAAGACCCAAAACATTCCCTTTTCAAAGTTGTACCGAAACCGACGACGACGACCATTGTCGGTCATAAATCTACCCTAATTTATTTTATGATGTCCAACCCATCTGGTACTTTTCTCTTGCTGACGCGTTGTTTTCGATTTCCGTAGCAAATTATTTATATAATTTATAATTTGTTTTAAAAGCACGATCAGCCGGGCGCCCCTTTTCTCCTGGCGCCCCTACGCCATTGCCTAGATGTCTAGTGGTAAAACCAGCACTGCACGTATGAATTTTGTATTTTTAAATCATTTAAATAATTTTGGTGATCCATGAATGGATACTCACGGACCTATTCGATGACCCGCTGGATCCCCCGATTTGATTCCATTGAATTTCTTTACATTCATTCGAAACTTTTGAGACAATGTTTAAAAGGATAGTGCACGTCTGTCAGGAAATACCCCCAAATTTTTTACTTAATGCAAAGTTGGGCTTTTCTAGAAGGTGTCAACAGTGTCTGCAACAGCACTGAGGCAATTTTGAGCAACTAGGATAGATTTTGTATTGTTTAAAAATCGGTCACAGCGTTTTTACCGACAGCCGCTTTACCGACAGCCATTCTACCAACAACCTTTTTACCGGCAGGCCATTTGACCGACAGCCTTTTGACCGACAAAAATGACCAACAGGTCTCTTGACCGACAGCCATTAGGCCAACAAAAATTAAGGTATAGTAAAAACGTTTTAATGTGGATTATCAAACTCAAGGTCGCTTGTAACTTATGATTGAACTGTACCTTATAAATACCTTATAATAAGCATATAAGTATAAAAGAATATAATGCGCCTTAGCTACCTTCCCTATGCCTAGAAAGTCTTGACATCTAAGCGAAACAAAACACAAGTATCATCTCACTGTTTGAGACTGCCCACAAATGCGCATGAGTAAAAGAACATTTTAAGGTGCACCGATATGTTTTTTGTCTCATTATGTTGGCAAGAAAAATTGGGCACAAGGCGCATTATATCTCTTTATACTCGTAAACTCGGTTTTTGAGATTGTTGCGGATAAGTCGTAAAACTGGGTTGTCATAAATCAATAATAATCACCGCTTAACACACGAATATGCAAATTCCTTTTGTCGGGAAGATACTGCGCTCGGCTTACGTTAACAAACTGGCCATCCTCGTTCTGAAATCTGTGTGCGGGCGTAAGAGTGAGAAAACATGATGTTCGGAAGATGGTAAGGGATATTACTTTAGAGCAGGAAATCAAAAAGTTCATCTTCTTAGAAATATTAATCCTTCTGCTAATAATTAATTATTCATGAAAGTTTTGGAAGCACTGGAATCTGTCAGCGCTTCGGTCGTTTTATGGCTTAGCCGCATAGGCCTCACAAACAGAGTATAGTTATAATTACGCTTATAATCGTGCATAGTTACTTTTCGTGGTAGTGCCAACTTAACAACAAGTCCCCCAATCCGCATCTGTAACGTTCCGGCAATAATTGAATTGAATGAAAATTGTTCTGAAAAGCGCGAAAAAAGCGTCATTCATGTCAGAAGTGACCGTTATTAATAAATTAAAACTGAGCATCTGTTTCAAAAAGGCCGGACAATCATTTATAGAGACCCTGTACATTCACTTTGTGTGTCTATCTGCTACGTTAATTTGTCCACTACCTATAATAGTGTATTGTTTTTACATAAAGTATCTTAATTTTTGTCGGTCAAAAGTCTGTCGATAAAATGGCTGTCGGTAGACCGGGTGTCGGTCAAACGGCCTGTCGGTAAAAAGGCTGTCGGTAGAATAGCTGTCGGTAAAATGACCTACGCCCTTTAAAAATTCCATTACTCGATTTTTGATTTTCAGTTTTTAATGTTCGGATATTCAGAAGAAAATTCTCTATAAGAACGAATAAAAAAACATATAAAGGTGTTTTTTTAAATTTGGCATCGAAGTAGGCGTTGGAGAATCGATTGCGATCGCACCACTCGTATAAAAGCGTTAAGATATAAACAGCTGATCCGTGATCCGTAACCTGTATAATGCGTTCACAATCGACAGTTCAACGCCTACTTCGACGCCAAATTTAAAAAACACCTGTTACAGTGTAATTTGAAAAAAAAAGTTGGCTATCGTCTGTCAAAAAATAGATGTCGAAAAAAATATCGAATATGATAATAATGAAGTGTTTTTCGAACTACATATTTCATTTAATGTGTCATTTATTCAAATAGAATAAAAAAGAGAAGAAAAAAGTGGGGGTTGTCATTTAAAAAAATTGGTGATGACGTCATTGCGCAAAAACCAATGATGTCATTTAAACAAGTTGTACGTCACAGGATGGCATTTTTCAAAATAAAATCGACCTGTCCGAGCGATTTTCCAAAAAACATCACATAACGTTACTATGAATTTTGTTCCAAACTTTATGTTCACACTGTATGTAATTGTAAATATGTATGCACATTTCAACATCGTGAAAGCTTTTGACTTTTAGTTTACTTAAATTACACATTGACAGTGGAAAATTAATGCTACGTGATTTATATGTTGAAATTTTATTAATATTTTTTCCGACTACAATTAGTCATTTACACAATAGCAATTTTTAATATGAAAATTTTCTATTTTTAATGAAAATTTGTTGTCTATAAATTCTGTATGACGTTTATAAAGCACTTTTTTACGCGTGGAATTCCCCCTTCTAATAAAAGTAGTGCTTTATACACTTTGTACACATGTTGCATAAATAACTTTTTTTGTTCGACACTGTCAGAATTTGAGAATTTTCCGCTGTATGAACGGATTTTGATAAATGTCACAACTTGTCAAAACGAAACGCCAAACTAATTTTAAAGATTTTAAGCGATTTGGAGCCTTTAAGGGGCTCGTCAAACAAAAAAAAACGTTGTATTAAACTCGTTCGTGTGTAAATTTGGTTATTTTGGCACTCGTTTCACTCGCGTTTTAAACTAGCCCAATTTACACACGAACTTATTAAATAAACTACTATTACCTAATAAATTAAAATGAAGTAGATTACCCACTGGACAATTTTTTATTTTACTTTAAAGACTACAAAATGTTGTTCTTAAGTTGTTGTGAATATAATTTTGGTGTCAATTATTCCATTAACACTTTTTCAACCCAGGTGTTTTCCTGTCATACGGATCGACAGCGCCTTTCAGATTCTTTTTTCGTGGCTACGATGCGATGAGGGTATTCTACACATTGTTTAAAAAGCCTTTAGGGCTGAAATGCGATACCATTTAGTGGTTTCTGTGTAAATGGACATTAATTAGTAAAAGGTTGTCGTATTCTGTTACACTCAGTTCGAGTTCATTTATGCGTCATATGTGGATAAAAGATGCGGGATAATGCCCTTTCAGTTTATTGCGTGTTTGATGTCTGAATACTCAATTTATGAATATAGTCATTGCTTAATTGAAATTCATCGTTTGAGTTTTCACTTTCTGTATCACTTTTATAATTTCATGGGCACGTTATATACCCACTGAAACCGTCCAAGTCCCGCTAAAGCCTTACAACTAAATTAGATATTTAGAATATTAATTTTGGTAAAAATTTTTGAATTGATAAAAATATTAAAGTTAAACATATCAAAAACTGCCGTTTCTAACGCATCACTTTTTTACACAAACGTCTTAAAATAAAAAGCGTAAAAGACAGTAGAAATAAACCCATCCGAAGTTTTCGCAACCGACACCAGGTACGCGTTAGGTTATACTCGTAGTTCAGTTAATAAGATTAAAATAAGAGTAAAAATATCAATGATATCATGCAATTATTTTCGTTTTATTTTATTGCAGTGTGCAACTCTATTTTTAATTCTCAATTGGTTTGCAATTATAAGCAGCGAAAAATTGAAAGAAATAAAAAAATGTTCCGAAGCAGTTTCATATTAGGTACTCCAAGTTGTTTCGAAGATTTTTAAAAAGCAGAAAAAACAGCGATTTAACAGATTTGATTTATAGCTGATTGCGTCCACGAAAATCGTTTGTATCAAATTATTCAAATAACTTTATTGCCGATGCCAACAATACAGGGTTATTAAAAATCTTTCTAACATCGTAGTCGGCGTAGAAAGCCACACAAATTTTGGATGTGCTGTAGGAACATACCCAAAATTAATCGTTCAGCCAACTACGAGGTAATTTTTAGAAACATTTATAATAATAACCCTGTAGACTACGTCTACTGATAGAATGCATTTTTTTAAATATCCTTAGATAACAAAATCCCCAAACCATAACATTAAAATATTAAGAAAGTATCATAGATTGTGTTGGTATAGTTTTCCCATTTATAATTTGGTTTTACTACCAGCCCTGTTGTCAGGGAGTTAAATACCCCGACAATAGGCAACTACCGCCATAAATCCTAGGACTGTAAAAGAAGGTCTGTTGTCTGACCAGGTTACAATATGTTCAGTATTGCCAAAACCACAACCCCAGCCCCTAATAATTGCAATTGCACTGCCATAAAACTAAATTATAAATGGGAAAACTATTATATCTTGAAGCATTCGCGCCACTGATTCTCATTGGTTGTTATGAAACCCACGCGAAAAATAAATAATATGACATTTCAAATTTGAAATTGTCAGTTCTGTCAAGTGGTTTAAGCATTTATATTTGTGATTTTTCATTTTCAGAGCTTTATTTTGCGATTCTCTGGTTTTAAAAGTTATTCGTTTTGATCGTGTTGCTGTTTTGATCTGTTCCGTTGCGATTTTTTGTTGATTTTTTTTAATTTGTGAAGTGAGTGTGTATTTGTTAGAAAGAACCTGCTTCATTGTGAAACAGTCTTCGGCATATATCGTTCTACGCAACTAGGCCACATCCCCCTTTTTTATTACTATGTCTGTTGGTTGGCCCAAGTATAGCGTTAGCCATGACATAGCAGCGGGTACGAATACTATCGCGGCCAAAATACTTTGGTCGTCAATGTGACATAAATGACATTCAATTGTAAAGCAAACTTTAGGATGTTTAACCTTATTTTTTACTGTTGTCAAAATTATTTTAATCCATCAGTGTCATACTAATGTGTGGGGTAAATCCCAGCTGCGGAGGCAGGGTTCAAAAGCAAAAGATCAACATGGTCGCGGTTTAGACAACCTTCAGAAGCAAGTAAGACGATTCTATATTTATCAAAAACTGAAGGTGCCATATTTTTGACAAGAATAATTTGAAATTGTCATGTATATTGACATTAATACTTGATTTACATTTGAAGTGTCAAAAAGTGACGACCAAAGTATTTTGGCCGCGATAGTATGTTGGCAATTTCTGCACGGAAGTTGGCTTTCAGGTCTTGTAGGGTCCTTTGATGGTTGATATAAACGCAGGATTTCAAAAAAACCCGCAAACAAAATCGCAAGGGGCTAAATCGGGCGAACGGGCTCTCTACTCCAAATTGCCCCTTATTGAGATGAGGCTCCAGTTCTTCGTCTTGTCGCACTCCCGGTTTGTCTGAACGTAGTGACCCATGTTACAATTGATTTCTGGTCCGGGACAGGACCCAACTGGGCTACATTGAAGCGATTTCGGAATGGTTGCGATCACAGAATATCGGTTTGAAAAGTAGACCTCCACGGCAAACGCAGGCTCCCCACTCTTCCTACGCATGATGGCAACTGACAGGGCTGGGGAACAAAACTTTAAAACCACGGCTTCCGAATGAGACCACTCCCGCCCCATTACGACCCCTACAGCCTGAATGGCGTGTTGATCACACTTGTCAAAATTCAGCTGACGTTAAATTGTCGATGCGCGCACAATGACAGATGACAACCTTCAAAATGAATTTTCTCCATAATTTTTTTTTTTTTTTTATTTTTCCGATGGTTTAATAGTTATTCTGCTATTCGGGCCGGAGACAAACCAACAAAATAAAGATCATAAAACAAAATGTTATTTGAAAAAAATTGTCTATTTTACATTTAATAAGATAGATTCATTATTATTATTATTATTCATTATTACAAGGTTCTTTACTTCAATAAAAATTAAATGAAATATTCAGAATGGCCTCAATAGGCAGTTAAGCAATTACACAATCAATTACATATCAAAATTACATGTGTCAGGTGAAATTTTAGCCTACTGAAAATTTAAAATTAAAGCAAACGGAATTCAAAAAACGTCTTTTTGCTAGCTTATTCTTTGTTTCTGGTTATTAAATTGAAATTGTTTCAAAACATTATCATATCCCACAACTTTACTATAAAATTGGGTTGATTATTTTCATGAGGACAAAAGTTAACAGGGGGTTGAAAAATTAGCATGTAAAACTCTATGGCCAGTCTTAAAAAAAAAATCACTGTATATAGAGATTTAATTTGAAATTGTCAGTTCTGTCAAGTGGTTTAAGCATTTATATTTGTGATTTTTCATTTTCAGAGCTTTATTTTGCGATTCTCTGGTTTTAAAAGTTATTCGTTTTGATCGTGTTGCTGTTTTGATCTGTTCCGTTGCGATTTTTTGTTGATTTTTTTTAATTTGTGAAGTGAGTGCGTGCCTCAAAAATCTAGCATTATAAACACTTTAAGTGACATTACAAACATCTAAAATGATACAGAGGTAATTTTTGTTCATGCATTAAATAGGAGTACCTACATATTAAATAATCTCTTGCTTGTGTTTAGCCATTTCCGAAAAAAGCTGGATATTTTAATTTCAATAGCCAGCTTTTTCGGAAATTCGAAAATGTATCGTGGGTTGCATTTTTTATTCCGTCGGGCACATTATCACTCGTGAAATACCCTGTATTAATAAAACCAAATATATTACTCCTACTGTACTGAAGTTTTCTTTCGTCTTTCCTAAGTGCAAACATGCAGAATAATAATAAAACATCACGTGTAAACCTGCTCTTTCCATTTTTGAAGTGAAACTTTTTATGGGAGGGTCTTGAAATTCTGATCGGCAACCTTTTTGTGTGACGAAAAGTGGTGGGGGTAAACACTATTGGGTCGAGTGGGAGCAGTGTCTCTGTCTTTGTCACACTCACGGCATTTGTCCTCTCTTTGATTTGGAGGCTTAAAAATGAACAATGAGTTACGCATTTCGATATTGTTTAGTGTTATCGTTGTTTATAATTTATTTTCTTCATTAAAATATACAATTTTGTTGTGAATATGCTATTTAAAAGTGATTGATGAATAATTACAATGTTGCCCTGTAATACAAGAGTTTCACTTCTATCGTGCGTCTTTACGACACATTCTGTTTTTTTTTAATTTCGCGCCTGATCTATTTGTTATAGCGTAAGCGAACATTTTTAGTAAACTTTATGTCAAGCAATCTATGAGTGAACAGAGTTTACTACTGGCGATATTTTCAAAGACTATAATATTAAATTTTGACCTTAGTAAGTATGTAATAGTAAATAAAGCAAATCCAAGTGGCGTCATTTGAGAATTGTAGGTAGACGTATACGGACGCGTTGCTGTAAAAAAAACCACATCTGCTCATCTGCAACAAATTAAAATGCACCGAACATCGTAGATGAACTGAAAACGCTGAGCCACTAGCTACTATACTCCGTCCAGCGAGAGATTGGGAGATTTTAAATTGTAGACTTATAATACATATAACACAACACTACAAATTCACTAGAATACTCGTACCGTCGCGAGCAAAAAAAATTGGTCGTCAAAATCATGATTTGACACAATGGAAAATGCTCCATTGTAAAACGTTCGTAAATATCATAATTCATAACCTATCATCATGTTGTATGACATTAATTGACATTAGTTAATTAATTTTTTTGACATTTTGTTGACATGGGCATAATCAGGCACAGGAAATTTTTAAATTCGTGACAGTCTAACCAAATTTTGAAATGACATTGACGACCAGAATTTTTTGCTGGCGACAGTACATTAATTAGAGCATAATTTCAGGGCAAAAAATGTAACTGCTTGAAAATAAATAAATATAGTAGTTTATTTAACGAGTTCGTGTGTAAATTGGGCTTTTTTTGGCATGAGTGGGCCAGTTTAAAACGCGAGTAAAACGAGCGTTTTAAAGGCCCACGAGTGCCAAAAAAGGCCCAATTTACACAAGAACGAGTTGAATACAACGTTTTTTTATTCGACGAGCCTTTTAAAAGCTCCAAATCGCTTAAAATCTTTAAAATTAGCTTGACATTTCGTTTTGACAAGTTGTGACATTTATCAGAATCCGCTCACATAGGAGAAATTTCTCAAATTCTAACAGGGTCGAACAAAAAAATTATTTACGCTAGGTAGTACTTGCACTGCGTAGAATTTACTGATTTTTATGTCAACACATCTCTCGCTGGAGAAACTATACCGTGAGATCGAAAAAAATAAATAAATCAGAGTTGGCTGTGACCAAAAATTTCAGTTGGCAATCATTAAGATTTCAATTATCAGATGTCAGTCTCAAAAGTTAGGTTAGTGATTTTGAGAACGTTGAAACCTTGATTTTCATAAAGGTGTGAATTATGTGTGACCTGTCGGTTGTAATAGTAGATTACATTCCTGTCGAGAGCTAAGATAGTTTACCAAGGCGTAGCCGAGGTGAACTAATGCTCGAAACAGGAATGAAACACATTCTCACCGAGGTTTGTGTACTATTATATTCGGAATCGTTACATTCTTAGCAAATAAACAATTAATTTGATGCAGTTTCATTTCTACTGTTTTTCGAATTTCAGTAAGTACGCCACTGGAAAAACCTTATAATAGGGTGGAAAGTGGCCTATTACTGACCAAGAGAGGGAAGTAAAGATAAAAAAGAGTGGTTAACTTTCCGCCCTAGTATACAGGGTCTTTCACAGCTCGCGCCCTAGAGAAAAAGAGGAAACAAGAGATCGCATTTGGATGTGTAATTTTGAAGAAAAAAAATCTAGCTTAAAACATATTCGAGAAAAGACAACTTAAAGTTAACTAATCAGAGATCTACACCTCCAAGGTGTGTTTGCCGTAATTTTACGTTGCTAGGATTTCATTTAAGAAAAAACGTTTTAAAAATATTTGGGCGATTGGAATTGTTTTTGAAAGATGTCACTGTCAAATTAAATCTCTATATACAGTGAGTTTTTTTTTAAGACTGGCCATAGAGTTTTACATGCTAATTTTTCAACCCCCTGTTAACTTTTGTCCTCATGAAAATAATCAACCCAATTTTATAGTAAAGTTGTGGGATATGATAATGTTTTGAAACAATTTCAATTTAATAACCAGAAACAAAGAATAAGCTAGCAAAAAGACGTTTTTTGAATTCCGTTTGCTTTAATTTTAAATTTTCAGTAGGCTAAAATTTCACCTGACACATGTAATTTTGATATGTAATTGATTGTGTAATTGCTTAACTGCCTATTGAGGCCATTCTGAATATTTCATTTAATTTTTATTGAAGTAAAGAACCTTGTAATAATGAATCTATCTTATTAAATGTAAAATATTAATGTTCAGACAATTTTTTTTCAAATAACATTTTGTTTTATGATTTTTATTTTGTTGGATTTGTCTCCGGCCCGAATAGCAGAATAACTATTAAACCATCGGAAAAATTCAAAAAAAAAAAAAATTATGGAGAAAATTCATTTTGAAGGTTGTCATCTGTCATTGTGCGCGCATCGACAATTTAACGTCAGCTGAGTTTTGACAAGTGTGATCAACACGCCGTTCAGGCTGTAGGGGTCGTAATGGGGCGGGAGTGGTTTCATTCGGAAGCCGTGGTTTTAAAGTTTTGTTCCCCAGCCCTGTCAGTTGCCATCATGCGTAGGAAGAGTGGGGAGCCTGCGTTTGCCGTGGAGGTCTACTTTTCAAACCGATATTCTGTGATCGCAACCATTCCGAAATCGCTTCAATGTAGCCCAGTTGGGTCCTGTCCCGGACCAGAAATCAATTGTAACATGGGTCACTACGTTCAGACAAACCGGGAGTGCGACAAGACGAAGAACTGGAGCCTCATCTCAATAAGGGGCAATTTGGAGTAGAGAGCCCGTTCGCCCGATTTGTTTGCGGGTTTTTTTGAAATCCCGCGTTTATATCAACCATCAAAGGACCCTACAAGACCTGAAAGCCAACTTCCGTGCAGAAATTGCCAACATACTATCGCGGCCAAAATACTTTGGTCGTCACTTTTTGACACTTCAAATGTAAATCAAGTATTAATGTCAATATACATGACAATTTCAAATTATTCTTGTCAAAAATATGGCACCTTCAGTTTTTGATAAATATAGAATCGTCTTACTTGCTTCTGAAGGTTGTCTAAACCGCGACCATGTTGATCTTTTGCTTTTGAACCCTGCCTCCGCAGCTGGGATTTACCCCACACATTAGTATGACACTGATGGATTAAAATAATTTTGACAACAGTAAAAAATAAGGTTAAACATCCTAAAGTTTGCTTTACAATTGAATGTCATTTATGTCACATTGACGACCAAAGTATTTTGGCCGCGATAGTATTCGTACCCGCTGCTATGTCATGGCTAACGCTATACTTGGGCCAACCAACAGATACAGTAATAAAAAAGGGGGATGTGGCCTAGTTGCGTAGAACGATATATGCCGAAGACTGTTTCACAATGAAGCAGGTTCTTTCTAACAAATACAGGGTGTTAGGGAATGGTCTCCCAAGAATTTCAGGGTAAGTTTGTGAAGGAAAATGTGGTCGAAAGCCTTAATACCATTTTTTCCTAACATGAATGGTTTTCTTAAAAATAAAAATTTTAAATAGTGCCCCACTGTTTGGGAGCTTTTGCACCATTTTATTGTTGTGATAATTAAATAAATACTTAACATTTTGTAATGAAAGTCAATTGCTTAGCAATCAAAAACAACAATGCCTCATGTCAGATTTTATCGAGTACCTACTGTCACAATGACGTTTCGGTTTTAAATATTTCCCTGGAATAATAGATCATCAAAAACTACCAGGACTGCATTTTTTATTGACAAAATCAATAATTATATTCGAAATATTTATCTAGATTCACCACAACCTTGAGGTAAGTCCCCTTTTATTGCTGCAATGAACTGAAATTATTTGTGCAGCTTCATTTGTGATACCACATCTCGATCAACCTCTAAAGGGATTTGAAATCGAGCACTGACCCTAATAAGATTCGTTCATTTCTGTGTAATTTTATTTATTTGTATTTGTATTGAAAACATTCATAATAAATGCTTAAAATATCCTCCGTTTGCCATTACATAAGCATACCTTCGGACAGCAGCATTGGCATTTCCGCTACATTCCCCATACGCCAAATACATATCTGCATACTCCTCGATAGAATATTCTGGCATTGTAAACTATTGTAATCTTTGCAGGCGACGGATAAATCGAAACATACAAGATTTTTTCGTACACAAAGCAATATTTCAGTAGTCCCAAAACAACAGGGAACAATTTTATTTTCAGTAAACGGTTCAATTTTTCCAAAAGCGGTATAAAGGTTTCAGACCATATTTTCCCTGATAAACTCACCCTGAAATAATTCTTAGGAGACCATTCCCTAACACCCTGTAGAGAACCAAAAGTCTTGAAAAAAAAACTATTTTGTAATACAAATCGAAAAATGCCAAGGAAAACAAACAAACATAAACACGTGGTCAAACTCCCGAAGCGAGGTTAAAACGAATAAGATGCCGGATGCCGTCAAGTAATTTTTGTGGATGTACATTTATGGAATTAAAATTTCGGGCAGTATTGTCATTTTCATACTGTAACTTTTACGTTAATATAATCTTATTTTTTACTTTTATCATGTTTTTGTCATTTTGATTTATTTACATAAAAAATAGTGTTTTGCGGCAAATTAACGGGTAGGCAGCAGGTGAAAGCGATGATTTAATTACACTCAGTGCCCTAAATTTTGATTCCGCGACTGTACTATGGCGGCCAAAAAATTTTGGCCGTCACTTTCTTAACATAGAAATGACAAAATAATTTTGAGTTTTGAAATTTACCACCCCAAAAATAACGTTCATAATCAAGACGGTAATCATGATGACAATAAAGTACGGATTACAATTTTTTTTTTTGAATTGACAGACAATGACGGCCAAAATTTTTTGACCGGCATAGTACATCGGGCTTTTGAAAATCTGCGCACGTTTTGAATAAGCTGCTATTTAAAATACGCGGGCACTAGGGGGCGGTTTTATTACTATATCTGTTGTTTGGCCCAAGTATAGAAATCGGCTTATTCACTTATTCAGTGTATCAACAATGGGGGGTGTCACCTACCTAACACGATTTTCAAAACTGTGTCAAACAAAATTTTAGATATGTACCTAAGTACATTAGAGAAAAAAAAATCTGATTCATAAAATGGGTTTTAGTGCGTTTTGAAAAAAGGAGTCAACTGTCTGTGTTTATTTAAATGCTACCCCAAGTAGCAAATGCTACGTCGCGGGGGAAGCTGTTTTGCGGGCTGAACATTTATTGGTGTGCGGTATACCTAACCTCGAAACTATCAAGCAAGTGGACAGTGAGGGCATATTGCGTCCAAACCAGTGGAATAAAATCTTCATCTACAAAATGATACCAACAAACACGTATATGCTTAGTAATTCTCTTTCCTATTTTTAATTTAATTTCCCATATTTTCTTCCCATCAGATGTTGACTGTATCCCAACCACACTTATTAAAATATTCTATCCGTTTACGATGATTAGGGAATTGTTAATTCCGGATTATTTTTATCTTCGTTCATTACAACTATCGTAATAATGACATTTAGGTGCGACTGGATTATGCCATAATGTTTTGGTTTTTAAATCGTTTGTTTTTCACAGCTGCTCTCGATCATAAAGTCGGGTGTTCATTAAATTTCCCGTCAAAGTTGGCGTTGAAGAGTTGATTTTGAAGACACTACCAATTACAGCTCTGATAAAGCTGTTTAAATCTTCTAACCTCAATATTTGCGTTTTTTGTTAATTTCAAAATTATAGACTACACCTAATTTTCTACAGTGAAAAAAGCACTTACATTTCTTGTCAATGATCAATGTCAATTTTGACAAACAAAATATCTAATATAACCGAAAACTCGAAAGTGCTCATTCTTTCCAAATTAGAAGAAAGGTGGTCGATCCGAAGGGTAGCCCACTATTATAATATCGTCAAGAGCATCTTTACATGTGTAAAAAACTGTAATAAATCGACTTCTTGATTTTTGAGGTGTACTCGATAATTTTGAAATTAACTGTACAAGTTGATGACAGACCGACAAAAGGTGCGTTCACAATCAACTCTTCAACGCCAACTTTGACGGGAAATTTTTAATGAACAGCCGCTATGATTCGACTCTGTCGCTAGAACGTCCGGGAAACGCTTTCGATTACGACTGATGACGATGAGTCATTTTCGTCTTCGAGCCCCACGAGATCATCTCAGTGGGGATTTAGGAGAGTTCCAGGCACGCGTTGACAGCAATGACTGGGTGTTTTTTAAAATTTCACCTCCCAGTAGGTGTTGAAGGGTCGATTGTGAACGCACCACTCGTGTAAAATGTACGATTTAAGCAGCTGATCCGTGATCCGTAACCTGTATGATGCGTTCACAATCGACTCTTCAACGCCTACTATGAGATGAAATTTTAAAAAACACCCAATATATCGTGTGTTCATTTAAATGTATCCTCAAAGTAGGCGTTGAAGACTCGATTGTTAACGCACTATACGGATAAAGGATCACAGATCAGCCGTTTAAATCTTACGCTTTTACACGAGTGGTGCATTCTCAATCGACTCTCCAACGCCAACTTTGAGGATAAATTTAAATGAACGCACGATATCATTCGACTCCTGTTCCTTATAATGATTCATAATTGAATGCAATGGCCACCCTATAATCAGGAGCATGTAGTTGCGCTGCTGAATTTGTCACTTTTTTATGTAACCCTTTCGATAACAAATTTGATGTGTTTCGACCACGACCTGCTGTATTATGCCGGCGCTACACGATGCTACGAACACCCTCCAACGCTGGAGGGTTGATGGTGCGTCGCATCGTGTGGCCGATCTTCAATCCACGAGCGACAGATGTCGAGCATCCAACATCCAACGTTCGCTTGACTTTAGTTAGTTCGCTTGGATCTTGGATCACGTTCCGGCTATTGTCGGTATTCTTGACCGCGTCAAAGGACTTCTTCCAAACGTTTGACGAAAACATTCGTTTGTTTGATGCACGGGTACAGGACTTGTTCGAACTTCAAAAAAGTTTTCAATTTCTAGGTGGCTGTTCTGGGGGTACCAGGCTACTAGGTGTAGCGTGTAGCGCAAAGTGTTTCATTTGTATTTCACAGGTGTGTATTTTATTGTAATGGTCCGAATAGGTTCGATAAATAATTTTTGTTTTTAAATAATTTCAACGAAACGTCCGAAGAACCGTTCACTGAGGCCGAAATCGGTTGTAAATTTTATGTTTGGATGCCTTTGTCGGCACCGTAACTCTTAAAAGCGAAATTTGCAGCTACGGTTGTATGTACCTGCAACGTCTGCATCCTCCATGATATCTCCTACTCTAGACAAACCGGACAAACGTTTGTACATACCACACTTTTTGGATCAAACATTCGCTACACCGTGTAGCCGGTACATTTGCCGCACCAACTGTCGAACACGTGTCGAACGTATTTGTCTCAAATGTTCGGTCCAACGTTGGAGCCAACGTTCGTATAGCGCCGGCCTGTTCAAAAGTGTAATTTGAGCGATCCCCGCACTCCCCCCAGGGCGCTAGTGTACGGGCGCTTTTTTGGGATATTATTCATCTTAAGTTTTTGTCACCGAGAGTTTTTCTCGTTCAAATGACATTCGAATTTAAAATCAAAAATACAAAAATACATATAATTGTATTCAGTATTGTTTTAGAATTGGCGTTTCTGCTACGTTCCCCACACACAAAATGTATAGTCCTACAGAAACTCTAGTAGAATTCGACTTTGGTTGTAAATTTAACAACAACAACAGAAGAATACGATTTTATCATCAAGTAATAACCTTTGTCATAAATACCACTACCACTACCTGTAACATTCCTGCCTGAAGCTCTAGCATTGCGAACCCCAAACCGACGACCCTCATTGGCATTTATCAGTAGGATTATTGCTGCAGCATAAAATTCTATTTTTCCAGTGACAAACATAAATTTACAACCAAAGTCGAATTCCACTAGAGTTTCTGTAGGACTACAGGTGGTCCCGATATAACCTGCCAAAAAAATTCTGGGTCATGAGAAGGATCTAACAAGTCCAAAAAACCCCCCTTCGTTAGGTCCAAAATCATGGGGATAAATTAACCCCTATCCACACCCATTCGACGCTGCTGACCACAAAAATACGTACCTACTCAGGAATTAATTGTTGGTGTTTGTAAGGATGACAGTATCTAAGCAACATAGGTACCTGTATCTTTATGACAAATCTCAAATCTGACAAACTAAATCAAATTAATGACATTTATTGAAAACGCTGTACACTGCGTGCGTTAATTCACCAGCTTATTCAGGTACAAAAGCTGATTTTGTAGACTGAGATGAATGAGTAATAAATAAAGTGGTGTTCCTCAATGTGTAAATAAATGTAGAGGTAGTGTGTGCAAAATTGTGGAAGAACTGTGTAATAAGAGTATCGTCTTAATTGTGGTTAAATAGCCAAAATAATGTATTGAATAAATTTATTTACACTTTACATATTCGTACTTTCAACTCTAACGGAGAATATCTACTAACTAATGAAAGGTAAACTAGACTAGACACATTATTTGCCTTCCGTTGGCATTTAAGCACATTTGAGTACGCTGGTACCAATTTTCATAAACAGAATTCAGCATTTCTGGGTTTTTACTAATCTGGTTCGCGGCGTCTGCTACGCGTTTCTGGAGTTGGCTTTTGGTATTTATTTCAACTTCGTATACCAAATCTTTCGTTTGGCCCCAAAAATTAAAATCCAGAGGGGTTAAATGGAGGATCGGGGACGCCATCGTATTGGAATCAGTCAGAACCAACCTCACATAAATGCAGATGTAGCTCCACAAAAATACAACGAGACGGAAGGACTCCTTCAGGAAAACGCTCGCCGGATGGTAGCCTTGCCGGTCTTGAATTACCACGTGTTTCGCCATAGAGTAAATGCAAATCGGCGTATTCTTGTTTCGTGAATTTCATAACTTTTTGAAGGATTCGCAAATTTAAAATTAAACTTGACAAATGTCATAGATGTTGCAGGTACCGTTGCTAAAGAAATCGCAGCCAAGTAACCAGAATTACCTTTTTAAAACCGATTAACTCATTAGCGTACAGCAAATTTTGACCAAATTTTCAATTATTTTTATCTCGAAAACGAAAAGACTTTTATTAGAAACTTTTTTTGTGTGTGAGTTCTACTCATCGTCACCTATTAATGGATTTCTTCTGGCAGGTTATATCGGGACCATCCTGTATGCACATTGAGGAACACCACTTTATTTATTACTCATTCATCTCAGTCTACAAAATCAGCTTTTGTACCTAAATAAGCTGGTGAATTAACGCACACAGTGTACAGCGTTTTCAATAGTCATTTGAAATTACTTTAAAACCGCACTTATATGGAAAATATCCAATCCAAACTATGATTTTCTGGTCCCTTTGTGCCTTTATTTGGTTCAAAAATATTGAAAAAATGCTGTTGCAAATGACAAGTGGTTTTTTGCAACTTGAGTCAACTATACCTATGTTGCTTATTATACAGCAGGTCGTGGTTTCGACCATGGACCATGTTTATATGCAGTGACGTCACGTCTGAATGAAGAAGTCGACATACTGTTCGTTCATATTTGACAGCAAGGCATAATTTCTGCGCTTGAGTTGTTTATGTTACCGCCATTGTCGAAAATTACAGTATCGTATGATCAAAAAGTCTTTGGATCAGGGTTGCCGTAGAATTAACAAGATATCTTATGTAATTGGGTTTATTCGCCTCGTTTAAAGTCCATTCAATAAACATCTGGACTGTTAAAATCAAAATTGCAGTTGTTAGGTTGGTTAAATCACTAGTTATTTTCATATTCCCCAGTTGTTATCTACGATTTTTTAATTTTTCAAACTATTCATTTGTTTAAATTGACATTGTCAAATAAATTGCAAAATTCTTTAAGTGTATTTTGTAAAAAGGTAAAAATGGAAAGTTCAAAACGAAGTAGGGTGGTTCTATTGGCGCGAGAGAAAAGGGCCATAAAAAATTATTATGAGGAACAAACAAAAAAGTGATAATAACGGGAAGAAATCACAAATTTGTGCCAAAGCCGCTCCAGTATTGTTAATTAAGAATTGGTGTTCGTTCTTGTGATTCACAAATCAAAATTTTGGAGAGATAAGTGTTAATCAAGTGTTAAATAATTTTCTTCTGAATAAATGAAACAGATTAGTTTATTTTGGATGATTTTGGTTGTTGTTTTATTTGTTACCTGTTTTCAGTTTGTCGCGTGTTTTTTATAAACTTTATTAAATTGCTCTAATTCGTTTAGTTGCAGCAATGATTCAAAACATTTTTAGTTCAATGATTAAAAATGAAAACATAACCTAAATATATTTTGCAACTATTGGTGCTATTCTCTAAGCAAAAGTTGCCCACTGTAACTCTACAACCCTATAAGCTACAGTCTGTAACACAAAATGGTATTCTCTAAGCGAAATTGTCTCTGTAACATACATTCTATAGCTTAGTCTCGTGTCAAAAATGGATTACTCCCTAGGATCTATGGATATTCGTTACTAGGTTGCCATAAATTTGGTTAGGTTGGAGGCTATGTGGTTTCTGGTGACAAACAAAAGATATCCCAAAAATGTAAGACAGCAAATTAATTGTAACAGTTGCAAATGACTAATTTCTCGCTAAGTGATAGATGATTTTTCGTTTCACAATCAATTTTGGTTACTGGCGGCATATTTATTTGGATTTAATCTCCCAATTCAAAGTAACCAACCTTAGACATTCAAAATAACTTTTGAAAATTCTAGTTACACACAACATGAAAAACGTTATTTCCCTAAATGTTCGAATTCTAGGGAGTAATCCATTTTTGACACGAGAGTACAGTCGCTGTAAATTTATGGTGAGACAAATCGTCACCATAAGCACTGTAAAGCCTCTGTAAGCCATAATAAATGTCAGTACATGTAATCTTGACGTTTGCTTTCTTGTTAATTCTGCCTAGTTCTACCGATTATACCGACTCACATCACAAAAATAAACATGAACAACGCCCATTCTTTTGGCTATAAAACGGAATCAGTACCAATTGCGTTTAATTTCTTGGACAACTTATCCCAAGACTTCTGTTCGCATTATCTCGAACGACCAGATTTGTTGCGATATCGTTTTGCGCTTCTAAAATGAGTAAAGACTTCTTTGCAGGATGCTTTCTCGTTTATTTCTCGATTACAATACAAGTGCCGTACAGTACAGTCTATAACTAACAACTAGGGGTTTGAGTTGGGGGGAGCTACCCCCACCAGTGGTAGGGCTAACGGCCTGAACAACTTCCAAAGGTAACTTGGGGAAATGTTGGGATTTAGTTCACCAGAACGAAAAATATCATTCGTTTCCACTACATAATTTCAAATATTCTTCGTAGTTACTGCTCGGAAGTTGTATTTTGGCACCTTTTTCGTTTTGTAATTGTTCATTTAGACACTTTCCATTTTTGAAAGGTACGAAATTTGCATTGTTCACTCGGGCAAAGCTTACTCCACTAATTTTCAAATGTATTAAACAGCTCTGTAAGGCAAATGCTTACAGAGGTATTTAGAGAATACGAATTTTATGTATCTCTGTAAGGACTTTTCTTACATTGCTCTGTTAGCTACATACTGTATAGTAGTTTATTTGACGAGTTTGTGTGTAAATTGGGCCTTTACAACGTTTTTTTGTTCGACGAGCCCCTTAAAGGCTCCAAATCGCTTAAAACCTTTAAAATTAGCTTGACGTTTCGTTTTGACAAGTTGTGACATTTATCAAAATCCGTTCACATAGGAGAAAATTTTCAAATTCTGACAGTGTCGAACAAAAAACTCTTTACATTATGCAGTGAAATTTTAGAGAATAGCACTATTAATTTTGATGTCGGTACACTCTAGCGAAAATTTGTTATATCCAAGTACAGTCAAAACAAGCATTTTATTTAAAATTTAATTTTGACAGTCCAGGAGTTTTTTGAATTTACTATATGTTTAAATGAGTACCGTGAGAGATTAACGCTACTTTGAAGTACATAAAAACTACGGACAGCAGAAGTAAATAATTCTACAGATGATTTTTACACTTCATGGCTATCGTGATCCAAAGCCTTTTTGATCATACTATATTTTCTAGTTTCGCTATATTTCGATAATCGAATGAATCGAAATAATTGCTTTGATTAATGATTAATCCAAATATCATTCGACTTTCCAATTATTACATGATGCGCAAGCACAGTTTTGCGCCGCGCCGAGTCCGACGAACCTCAATAGTTCTATGTTACTCAGATCGTAAGATTCAGAGTGAGATGCATAAAGCGACCATATTAATAGCGAACGTAACAGAGGCAACGAACTTGTTTGTCATGTGTTGAAAAAAGATAGCAACATACACGTGTTATAAACTGATACAGGGTCATTATATTATAAATGACTGTCCCATCGCAATTGGCAAAAATCCACACAAATTTGAGATGTTCCGCTTGCTTCGCAACGTTAGACAAACTAGTAGCCAAATTTACACTACCGCCAGCAGCGCTACCTATCGGCGATGCTAGTCTCACTCATGTTATAAAGCTTGCGGCACATTCAATTACGTCACCAAGGCCTACTGCGATGAGACAATCATTTATAATGACCCCGTACAACTGGATATATTTTTAAAACAAACTATACTTACCTAGTAATAAGTACAGTTGGTTGCAAAAAAAAAACGGGAAATTAAAATTTTCCTAATGTAAATTAGGAAACACCTGTCAAATAATTTTTAAAAATGTCATTGAATTTTGAATTTTGACCATAATTCTAACGTATCTCTCGTAAGGAGAAAAAATGGTAAAAATGTTTCCATTTTTAACAGTTCCCGTTTTTTTTTGTAGGTACAGTTGCGGCCGTTGAAATCTCAGACAGGAAAGATTTAAACACTCTGTATAAATTCCGAAATTTGATTAGCGTAAACAGGATTTTCATCAAGGATTATAAAGTTAGTGTCAGTAATTGACATATTAGGTCAGAATCGCGCGTAACTTTTGAAATTCCGCAATTATCTGATTTGCAAAAATGTGTTTGACTGAGGGACGGTGTGAGTATAAGAGCCATTGCGAGAGAAATTAATGTGGATGTGGATTTTGAGAAACGTCACTTTCAATACCATTTACAAAGCTAAAAATTTGGCGTTGTCAAAGTGTCTGAGTTTTCAACGGCCGCAACTGTACCTCCATGGTTTAGACGCTTTTCAAGTATGTCTAGAATTTTCCAGATAATCTGAGTTGACAGTTGAGTTTTGTTGAACCACCCTGTAAATTTGTTGACAGTTACCCTGACGGGTTACTCTCGTGTCAAAAATAAATTACTCCCTAGAATTCGAACTTTTAGGGAAATAACGTGTTTCATGTTGTGTGTAACTAGAATTTTCAAAAGTATGTAATTTTGAATGCTTAAGGTTGGTTACTATAAATTGAGAGTTTAAGTCCAACTAAATATACCGCCAGAAACCAAAATTGATTGTGAAACGAAAAAACATCCATCACTTAGCGAGAAATAGAGCCACATGCAACTGTTACAAGGAATTCGCTGCCTTACGGTTGGGTACGATATCTTTTGTTTGTCACCAGAAACCACATAGCCTCCAACTTAACCAAATTTATGGCAACCTAGTAACCACTAGTAACGAATTTTCCCTAAATCATAGTTAGTAATTTATTTTTGACAAGATTGTATGTTTGTAATTAATGTAGTAAGTGAAAATGAAAAAAGTTGTCAAATTAACAGGAGCATAAAATAACCACAAAGCAACCAATAATAAATAAATGCATCGCTTTTTTTGTTTTTTTATTTTGTTTCTGTCGTTTCAATGGAGAGAAAGCGAGGAAGGAAATCGTGACGTCATCCCAATAGAGTAAAAATTGAACTATAGTCCAATTTTTACCCTTTTGCGATGACGTCATTATCTAGTAACTTTACGTATGTTTGAGCTAGGATCAGAAACAAATTTGAATTGATCATAAATAACTATAAATGTGTCAAATTTGTTGACAATTGCTTCGAAAGGTTATATTTGTAATCAATGTAATAAGTGAAAGAAATTAAAAATTGTCAAATTTACAGGAGCATAAAATAACCTCAAAGTGACCATCAATAAATAAACGTGCCTTTTTTTTTGTTTTTTTCTGTTTCTGTCGTTTCAATAAAGAGAAAGCGAGGAAGGAAATCGTGACGTCACCTTAAAAGGGTAAAAATTGGACTATATAACAGATGGGATATACGCTATGCCTAGATGGTAATCAAATCTGAAAAGTTTGCTAAACTAAAATTCATTATTTAAAACACTATCCTGATCCTGACAAATTGATAATGATGACCAGATATGAGGTTACGTTTCATTGAAAACTTAAAATGATTTAAATTTGGCGCGTTCACTTTTCGGCCATAGAGTCGTACTACGTACTCGTAGTCTCGTACAACGTACATATTTACTTCCCTTATTGGCAAGATAGGTACTTGCTTTTGCTTATGTACTTTATTTTTGTTTTTCTTGTTAGTCTGTACTCATTTACCTTAACATCTTTTATCCTTTTTGCTTGTTTTTAATTGCGTTATCATCAATTGTATTCAAGGCGTGTTTTACTAATAATTATTAATTATTTCTACTTTATTAACTACTTAATCCACGTGGTAAGTACTCACCACGTGCATGCGTTGACGACTGTCAACTCGTCATCGAAACATTGTTTTATAATTCGTTATTCGTTTATTGTTGTTTGTGTTCTAAAAATAAACAAAAACGCTTTTTTGTTTATTTTTTTGCCTTTAATTTTTTGTTGTTAATCATCTAATAGCAGCTAATAGGTACCTACCTATAGACAGTGAACATCGCTATCAAGACGTACCGCTACCAGCACACGATTCTTTTAAAAGTTGTTTAAGGAGTATTTTCACATCAATCTAACGATGAACATAAATAACAATATCAGTACTTGTTATTTACTGCTAGTTCTCGTACATCTATATTTTCAAATTCAATTAGTGCAATGCTGCAATGAAAATGTATGTTTAAGTATAGTTAGTAAATGTTTATTGCTTAAATCTTGTGTGTGTAAAACTAAGAACTACAAGTGCCACAAAGAGTGTTTTGAATGTCTTGGGACTTACTTCGATATTTGCTGTTCGTGTCTTGGTAAGTAAAACTTAATTAGGTATCGTATAATCAAAAAGTCTTTGGATCGCGATAGCAATGAAATGTAAAAACCGTCTATAGAATTATTTACTTCTACTGTCTGTAGTTTTTATGTGTACTTCAAAGTAGCGCTAATCTCTCACGGAACTCATTTAAACATAAACGAGGCGAATAAACCAAATTACCATTTCCACCACGATTTCCATTACTGTAGTAGATATGATTTAATAATAAAAATTTTATGTTCTCTTTGAAACATTTTGAATTATAACCTGCTAATTACGAGTAGAGATATTTTCATATTTGGTGGCGGAAACAAAAGACTGAGAAATGTCACAAATTTGTATTGTCAGTGTCAAATTTCTCAAAGACGTTCGTGATTGCGACAGAAATGCAGCAAATGGCAATAAGAAAGTTATTCATCGTCGAACTAGAGAAATAATTTGTAATACGTTTGATTATATGAGAATAACTGTTCCTTTTGAAGCACTGACAAAAATTGGTTTCCTTAGAATTTCTTTTTTCAATCTATTTAGCGAAAATTTAAATTTACCTAGACATTCCTTTTTACGGCGTTTATGAGAAATTTGACACTGACAATACATTTTTGTGACATTTCTCAGTCTTTTGTTTCCGCCACTAAATATGAAAATACCTCTAGTAACTTGAAAGTTGTCAAGTAAATGTCAAAAATAATTGAAATAAATAATTTCATAGATATAGCTTGTTAGTTAATTCCACGGCAACCCTGATTTAAAGAATTTTTGATCATACGATAATTATAATGTGCGATCGAATAAAAAAAAATCGACTTACCTGGATTGTGCCTTGTGTGTGCTTTGATTGGTTCAAACCACCATTTTCGCCTATTCTGATTTTTTTTATATTTGATCGCACGGTATTAGTTCATTCACATGTCGAAATTTCAAGTAAATTTGTTTTCTGTTATTTATATTTTCTTTTAATTTAATTTAATTTATTTAATCACAAAACAATTTTAACTATTTCTTTTTAGAATTTTGTCCCAAATCCAAAATAGATGAAAGTAAACTGTCTAGACAATCGCATGTTGAAAAGTTCCCTGAAACAATCCCAGGCTTATTTAACGTTTTAACCGAATATCCTGATGATCTGAATCGATGGACAGCTATTACATTTGCAAATTATGTAAATCTTAAAAATCATGACAAAATCGAACTTGATTCCGGTAAGTAAGAATTCTACTTCTGATGAATATTGAGTTATTAATGTTGGATAAATTTAGAGGAAACAGAATTATCCACAAATTTTGCCGGTCCACGAATTTTCAATTGTACAGTGATTTACATTAATAGTTGTGTGACTTTACCTAAATGCAAAAGGAGTTGTTACACAATGGGTGCTTATAGCTACAGATGGTTTTACAACGGATGCTGTGAATGCGTCGGAGAGTACTGCATCCCATTTGGTTTGGAAATTAAAAGGTAATTACAAAAAAATACAAATTCAGATCAGACTTTTTGCGAATAATGGAAAATATTCAGACTAATTCACATAACTTTGCGACCCTAACGAATTTTAAATGCAGCCGCTAATACGCTTTGCAGTTACGAGTATAACTTGATATAGTTTGCCCAGCGAGAGATTGGTTGACATAAAAGTCACTAAATTCTACGTAGAGCAAGGAAGTTTTTGACATTTTTTGATTAGCAATTTTGAAAAATTTCAGTAGGCGTATGAAACATAAAAAAAATTCACTAATGGCGGAAAAGTTCGGCCAGGTCTTTAGGAATTCAACTAAAAAAAAATCAATTATTTATTTTCGATGGTTCAAGAGTTATAAATTTGTTAATGAAGCCCTGCAACCTCGCTTTTTTGCAAAAAAGATGACAGGTCAAAAACAATGACAGATAAATGTTGACAAAAAGACGTTCTAAACTCAAAAATTAACGTAGAATCGAAATGTGAAGTCAAAATGAGGCCTTCCATTTAAAAAAATTAAGATGGCGTCGATTTCCGGTATTTCCGGAAGTGCCACCATTTTGAAAATATTTCATTTGAACTTGGAGTAGTCGATTATAGTCAACTACCAATTTTCATCGTATCCCACCTCCACCCGGCGGCACGGCAATTTTGCCGGAGTACATACACTATTACGGATAATACTATCAAGTAATAGTGCAGTGCTTATAAACATAATTACCAGCGTCTCGCCTCCACATTTTGACTTTTTTGTGTTTTATGTTCTGTATCAATGTTAAGGAATTTCCTCACGATGTGACATGAGTATAATAATATGATTTGGGGAAATAAGAAAGTTTCTAATGAACGGTCTACGTGAATCAGCCTGCATATCTTTCAAGCAGTAACATTTTTGTCTATGGGGCAAAAAGCGCGACCATGTTGATCTTTTGCTTTTGAATCCTGCCTCCGCAGCTGGGATTTATCCCACCCATATGACACTGACAGATTAAAATTATTTTAACAACAGTAAAAAATAAGGTTAACCATCCTAAAGCTTGCTTTACAATTGAATATCATTATTCATTAATGTCACATTGACGACCAATGTATTTTGGCCGCGATAGTACAATGGCCGGCAAAAAAAATTAGCCATCATTTAAATGTCAGTGTCAAAAAAGCATTAATTACACATTTGGATTTTGACGTAACACAAAAGTGATGGCTAATTTTTATTGCCGGTCATTGTACAGTCGATGGACAAATAAAACTGGGACAAAAATGACAATCACATAAGTCAAAATTTACAAATTTGCATCGTTTAATTACGGCTTCACAAATCACAAATAGGTTAACTTTGGTATGACATATTATTTGTCAATGTGTATACATATACACAGTGACAAATATATTGACAATTCAATAGTCTGATTTACATAGATTAAATTTTAAGTGCACCAGTTTTATTTGTCTATCGACCGTACAATTGCGGTCACGGAATTTTGGCCGTCACTTTCATGTCAATTAAAAAAAAAAATGGATGTAGTCCATGGTTTATTGTCACTTTTGGAACTTTTGAAATTGAAATCCAAAAATGTGTCATTGTCATACTTGATTCAAAAATATGTATTGGGTGATTCAAAATGATTGTGCATGAGTATGAATGTACGAAAATTTATGTGGCAACTGTGTAGGTAGGATAGAGTTGACATTTCTTTGACAGTTCATAGTCGCGCAATTTTGTAAGTTGTCAAATCAATGTGTAATGGAATTGAAAAAGTCAAATGCACTTTACAAATGTTTTTAAAACACCTGTGAACACTTTGTTTACTCTCTAAAGTGAGGCATTTTCTCTTTATAACAATGCCTGTGACCTCCATGATATCGCTACTTAATCGTATTTTTTTCAATAATTATAATCTGACAGTGTCAAATTTTTTGACAAATTCATAACGCCCGCTTTGAATGTTCAATATTAGAAAAAATAAAACACGTTGATTCCTATACAAAAAAAGAAAATTCCCTAACAGTAATGTATGTATATTGAAAATGGATGGAGTTTACACAGACCGTTTACCTCAGATTATCTATGTACGACTGCTCTAATTTTGTTCATTCATGTCGGATTTTTGGAATATCTGAGTTTTAAACAGTTTAAATTGATTGACAGAATAACAATATGCATGTCAAAATGACAAGAATTGAAAGTGGGGTTACGCTTCCTAAAGATTTATTTACACTTTATGTGAATAAATAGTTGTGCATAATTGTGACAGTTTATTTTGAAGTTCACTTCAAATTAATTATTATGAGTGTGACAGTAAACTTTAAACTACATTTGGTTTTTTAAATGACATACAGGTGTCTCAAAACTCCCGAATTCCGAATTTAGAGCGTGGTAGGGAAGGACCCAGTGGAGCTCGAAAAATCTTTCTTCCTGAAGAAGATATAAGCACTTTGATTTTGTTCAATACATAGCAGCCTTCATATCCAGTGACAAAATAATATTCTAGCTACGTTGCCGTTCCATTTTTAAGAAAAATTACATAAAGTTAGGATTTTTTTACTCTAAAGTAAAGCTATTCTTCAAAAAATTGTTTTACGTTATTATTTTCCACAATTATCTATACCATAAATAATAATAAACACTGAACTTTTCAGCCTGTATTTGAAGAAAACGCACTTCAAAGAGTGCACCTTCAGATCAATGTATCTTTGTGGGGGGAGTCCCGATTTTTTTTTTTCCATATTTGGACTACTGAAGTGATCCCCTACAACGCTCTGAGTTCGGAATTCGAAAATTTTGAGACACCTGTATAAATTGCTACCCGAAATTCCATGCTCCCAATAGCATCGACATATAGTACAACTCGCGTCTTGGTCTAATCGCACATGCCAAAGCGAGATCCATAGTGGGTCGGGCTTAACACAATACGTATAAGAGTTCAGTAGCTTGTTTTACATTATGTTGAAAAGAGTTAGCAATATAACAGTTGTTCTGCTTATTAATTGATCCATGGGACTACAATTAATTAAAAAATGAACTTTAGATTCATTATTCACAAAGTCAAAGGTTTGAAACAAATTTCCAAATGTTATACCGTGCGATCGAAAGTTTAAAAAAATCGAAATGGCCGTGATTAATACGTTTCAGTTGGCAGCACGTAAAAATTTAATTCAAATTAATTATTGACCATTACAATTTGCTACTACAATACAGATTTACATAAGATGACGAGCCTGACCAGGTAAAAATGCAACCCAAAATACACTTTACAAAGCATTCATTGTGTTTTGATATTAAAAAATTAAATCGAATCCAAGTAGGTATTCTATTAATTTGAAAGATATACTCTATTCTTTATCTTGGTGAGTGGGCTTAGGGAAATTTTCAGCCGTCAAGTTGAATTTAGGGATTTCTGCAAGTTCCCATGGAAAAGTGCGTTGGTAGTTGTTAAAAAAATATTCAAATATTACAATAATCTTCTTACAGAGACGCCGCAAAGTCTTTCTATTTATTATTTTCCAAGTTAAAATGCTCATGATTCACATGCACCGAGACATAACCTGAAACGTGTCATTTTCACATCGCTTCATTGTCTAAAATTTTAATAACTTACTTGGGAATTTCAAAATGTTCTAGACCGGCCACACACTTTCCGGTCAAATTAGGTCCGGTTTATAGTTTAAGAATCCGGTTAATTTTTCAAACCCAAACTTCTTGCAATATTACCCGACACGGGCATAATTTTCGGTCGGATTGACCGACGACGGACGCCGATGATCATCTACCACTCACCAAGATAAAGAATGGAGTATACTCGTATACCTATCATTGCATTTTTCGTGCATATATTGTATTTGGAAAGGTTTTCGAACGATGACTGAACCGATATGATCCTACTTACCCATTACTTTTGTGATTTTAATTGCTTATTATTATTATTAAATCATATTTTGTTGACACACGTATTTTTCTCTCAGAAATTGACATTCATTAGGCTGACGTTAAAAGCTATCAATAGTTGCTTCCCATTTACACAGAAACTCAGTAAATTCTCAGTTGTGACGTCATAACTCACTTAATGACGCGTTCCTTTTACTTGGGTTAAGTGAGTTTCAAGTGAGTTTTCTCACAGACCGTGTGCTTTAGTGAGACTTGTTTACTCACATTGTTTACGCATTGGATGCGCGGTCCTTTACAAAGTGAACTATGACGTCATTATGCGAGTCTGCTGTGCTCATCTCAGTTGCAAATGGGAAGCGACTTAGGTATGTTTTATGCCCATTATGATAATGCCGGATAATGCAATAGGGATCGAGATTGCTTTGTGAATTGCCTTTTGGGTTGCATTTTTAGCTGGTCAGGCTCGTCATCTTATGTGAATAACCCTGTATGTTCACTTTAGAGTAAAAAATGTTCAAATAGTCCTACTCGACACCTCGAGTTTTTGAGGAATTTCAACAAAAGTTTCCGGACTTTCAAGGCACTCACCTGTAACAACTTGCCTTGATTATTTTGTTTTTCCATACCTGAAAAACAACGTGTTCAAAAACAGGCCTGGCACAATTCCCTAAATTCAATGGATCGCTCGATATAACATATGAATACCTATAAATTTATTTTCGCCAAGGCACATACCTAGATATATTAATTGTTTTGTTTGTATCGTTTTAAATTACATACATATACTCCATTCTTTATCTTGGTGAGTGGTCAATGCGATCAAGCAAGCCATGGGTAGCTTTGTAAGTTTTACTTTTTCCACCAAATTTGTGTGTCGTGTAAATCAAATATTAACTGTCATCGCTGTCATTCAGATTCAGAATCTTCGTCAAGCATTCATGTCCAAATCTCGCGATCTTATGTCGCGAAATGTAAATATCTATATAAGCCGTACACATCGATTCTTAAATTTAACCGTTCCCGATAAATATGAAAATTATCGGCGTCCGTCGTCGGTCAGTCCGACCGAACATTATTCCCGTCCCATGCCGGGCAATATTGCAAAGAAGTTTGGGTGTGAGAAATTAATCAGATTCTTAAACCATAAACCGGACCAAATTTGACCGGAAAGTGTGTGGCCGGTCTACAACATTTTGAAATTCCCAAGCAAGTTATTAAAATTTTAGAAAACGATGCGATAGGAAGATGACACGTTTGAGGTTATGTCTCGGTCGTCTCGGTGCATTTCGTGCATATGAATGATGAGCAATTTAACCCGGAAAATAATAAATAGAAAGAGTTTGCGGCGTCTCTGTAAGTACATTATTGTAATATTTGAATATTTTTCAACAACTACCAACGCACTTTTCCAGTGGAACTTTCAAAAATCCCTAAATTCAACTTGACGGTTGAAAATTTCCCAAACACCACTCACTAAGATAAAGAATGGAGTATATACCGGGTGATCAAGAAGGACTGTTTAAGTTGGCAGTACAATTAAGAAATTTTTTTAATTCGGTTATTTATAACCCTGCAACCGGATATGTTTTGTTGGTTTATTTGACAAATATCTGATGTAGGTATAGCATTAACAACGACAAGCCATCAACAACCAAAAGTTACTCCTGTTATACGATTTAAAATACAATTCAGTGTTACCAACTTAAACAGTCCTATTTGATCACCCCGTATTATTTTAAAATTTATAACGTATGCCATTATTGACGCTTATTTAATATTAAAATATTAAAGAAACATACTTCAAATTTATAGCTGATCAAAATCGTTAAATAGGATTTTAAATTTAAATAGAGGTGATAGCGTTAACTTCATTTCGTTTATGAACTATGCACATTTTTCAGATGTCAAGAGTGCCTTGACGAGGAAGAAGAAGCTAAGGAAGAAGAAGTTAAGGATTTATATTATTATGACTATGACTATTATGCCGAAGAAATGTATTAATTTTTGGTGAATTACAGATAAGATTTTTGTAAGTACCTATTTACAATTTACAAAGAGAAAATAATACCTACATGATGTAAAATACAGTATTGAATCGCTCCACCATTCTAAATCTTAACTCTCCACCACCCGGCGGCACGGCAATTTTGCCGGAGTACATAAACTATTATGGATATTACTATCAAGTAATAGTGCAGTATTTTTGTGTCAATTTTTAAAATGTGAATATTAGATTTGCCGACATAACATTCAAGAGGTTTTAAAAATTAGACAAATGGAACAGAACGAGGTTTTAATAAATTCAGGTATAATAAAAACGTAATTACATAACATTTTACGTTTATTAATTTAATTATAATTAATTATTTAAGTTAAAAAATAACATAATTACATAACATTTTTGTTTTATAATACAAACATTTCCGATAATATTGCGGAATCTGGAAAAGTGCCCCGAATGCTTGCAGCGTTTCCACGTTGAATGGCAAGGGAAATCCTCTCGAAAAGGAATTTCTTTGATTTTGAATCGCCTGATTCCGCGATAAGTCGGTTTCCGATGACGTTAATGAAATCGATGGCTTCTTTGCACCAAGGGCCAAGTTTGATGAAATGATTGAACTATATTTGCTATGTTTGCGTTTGCAAGCCATTTCAGCGGCAGAACCAGAGACTTCAGATGATTTCAATACGTAACTGTCTGCAAGTGTACCTACAACAGTAACGTCCCAAACCAAAGGTTGACCTTTAATCCACGGTACTAAAGTCATCCCATCTGGGCGTTTTCCGTCATCCCGAGACAGTCCGTTTGGTTCTAAAGTTGAATTTACATGAATTGAAGTTAAAGACCGGTTGATAATGGAATGAATTTCAGTGTGTCTTGAAAATCTACCACTGCTTTTGAAACAACTTAGACCGTGGGTGCCAATTTCGTCAACTTTCGCATTGCATTTGCAAATATGAGGTGTACAAAGATTACAACCCAATCTTAAACCAATACAAACTTGGAAGGAAGTGTTATCTAAAAGAGTACCAATATTAGGAGAAGGTATTGCATGTAACCAAGATCCTGATTCTCTGCATTGCAAAGCCTTAAAACGAGCCAAGTCTCTGGTGAATTAAAGATTAAGTCATTGGCAATTATTCGTTTGATATTAATATTATCCCAATTCTTCTGAGACTGTGGGATTGTTGGTATTTGGTTCTCATTTTCTACATCCCAGACTGCTAAAGCTTCATCATAATGGTGAATAATAAGCTCATTGAATTTAGTAATTGAGAAACAAGCTTTTTAACCCCATTAATTGAAGATAGGAAAGCAGGGAGGCAAATATCGGAAATGCGACGAATTCCCAGACCACCAAATCTAATCGGTAAAGTGGACTGACGCCATTGTAAATCAGTTAAACGTAAATTAAGTGTTCTCTCTAAACAAGACTTTAAAAAAGAATCAATTGAATTAACATAATTAGAAAATTTCCAAAATGGAGTTGTTGAATTTGTATATAGTTGATCTTTTTTCCTTTTCTCTCTTTACTTTTCTCTTTTGTTGTTTCCTTACATTTTAGTTAGTTTAGTTCTTTATCTATTAGATCTTAGCATTTAGTTTCATTGAAAGTGGTTGCACTCTACTATCGTGTGTCATTGGCGCGTTTTTCGATTCACGATTCGTCTGTTCGAAAACGACAATAAAACCCTCCCTCTCGGGAAGGCCCAAAGAAGAAGATAGTTCGTCTCAGAGAGTTCGTCGGTAACTACCAAACAAGTAACATCTCGAACACTAAGTGAGTTCCACCGCGTACCGAAACACGAACAAAATTCAGACGTCCGGCCCCAACGGTAAGTCGTTTTTGAATTTATTGAATCGCGAATCCCGTAACATAGCTCTTCGCTTAGGTAGGCTTATAATCAACAATCGGTTGATATAAGTGCCACAGGAGTTGTTCTTAATAAAAAATTAAATTTTGGTATGAAAAGACAGTTTTTGATTAAATTATAAGCCACGTGTCTGTTAAGGAGTTCAGCTTTGTTTAAAAGATTTTCAACTGTAATTATAGTTTTTTCGACAGTGTTTTTGAAACCTTGGTCAAAGACTGGAGAGCCTAAAAGAGATAAATTTTCTCGGTCACAGATTTTAATGCCTGGTGCTAAATTTTGAAATTCCTTTATGACTTTTAAATCTGTGTCTCCAGAGCAGCAAAAGATCTTGCATTTGTTAAAGTTTAATTTAAGGCCAATTTCCTGAGATAAATTGATAACTTTCATAAAGTCGGATAAAACTACTTCTGGGTAATCAGCTAAGGTTCCTTCCATCATGTAAATACCATATATTCAGTTGAGAATCCAAAGATAAAATAATTGGTTGAATGGCAAGACTAAAAATCATGGGACCGCAGGGATCTACTTGCTGGGCTCAACAGAAGAAGAAATTAAATGATTACCGAAAAATAAAGTTGAAGGATTTCTATAGCATTGATAAAGATAAGGGTACAGAAGTGGGGTATGACATTGGACTTCTTTTAGAATACAATCCCGTTAAAGGCGTTTTTGAAATCTAATTTAAGAAGAACTTTGCCGCGGTTTTGATCGTTATTAACATAGGTTTGTGTGGTATGAATTGCTGCTTCGCAAACAGTTTCCGATAGCGATCGGTCTAAGTCCTCCATCTTTCTTGTTAAGGGCACATAAAGACGCACCATACAATAAATGGCAGATTTCTGAAGGAAGTTGCCCAGATAATAAAAAATTGCACAGTTTTGTTAAAACTCTTAGTGCCTTCTGACCTGCTTCACCCGCTGACAAAGATATAATATCAATATCTTTCAAGTATTGTGGTCTCATGCCATCTAAACCTGGTGAAGAACCGCCAGGAAATGAATTGATAGCTTCTCGAACGTTTTGCTCATTGACTACTCAACTAATGTCTCCTGGTTAGGAAGGGTCTGGGAAAAAAAGTTCGCGAGATGGTGAAGGATGTTTTTTTTTAAGTTCTTCAGCAACATCTTCGTTGAATGAAGCTAATGAGTCATCCGATGACAATAATTTAACAGCTCCTCTGATACCAAAATCGGCTACTTTTGCTTCCACTTTCTTAGCTAATGATAAATTTGTACGTTTCTTAGAACCAGTTCGTATTTGAAGTAGGTACTTCAAAATTAGAAAGATTTTCTTTTATATGCTTATTCAAAGACTTATCAGATTTCTCTGCTACATTGAAAGCTCTATAGGAAAAAAGCAAAAGATTCACAAAGGATGATATTGATTTGGTCGAAAGACAATTATTAATAATGGAACTTAATTTATCTGCAGCTAAATGTCTACAAGCTTTTGGTAATTTTCAGGGGCGGCTTCT